>NC_053023.1:31350344-31708662 GCF_003073215.2 Triticum urartu | reverse complement strand
CAAGAAAAAGGACAAACTCAAGCCCAAGTGGGAAGGTCCCTTCATAATTGACCAAGTTCTGACTGGTGGAGCGTACCGCCTGCGAAATGCATCGGATAACCGACTCGAGCCGAACCCATGGAACGCAGCCCGTCTCCGAAAATTCTATGCCTAGCGCTGGACTCTATGTTCGTCTCCTTCCTCTGTCAATTTTTTATATACTTTCTGTCTTACATTCCTCTTCTTCTCTCTCCATCTCTTATAGCCTTTAAAAGCTCATAAAGTGACACGCTATCCGCGCTCAATAAACCTGGGGGCTTCTTTAAACAGAAGCTTGTTTATACGGGCTTCACGCCCAACACATGTGTCACACTTCCGCATGTACCTTTTATTCGCCATTATATGCATCGATATGACTTAAGTTTTGGCCAAGCTGGGTTGCTTGGCTCCTGTGCTTACCCCTACGTTCCCGATTGTTCGGCTAGGTGGTAAAGGGAGCACCTCTGCGATTGTTACTGCCGGGTCAGCCAGACGTGTACCTCAGACTGGGTGAAGCCGAAAGCTAGCGTTCTTAAGGGAATATTCGGTCGGTGAACTAAAGATGATCTTTTTTATTTATCTATATGCCCCCAGTCGTTTTTCCTGCGTTTCTTTTCGCAGCATGGACATGCACTTTAGGGCATGCCTTCCAGGGAAAGGAACCCCTAACGGAACTATTCTCCCTGGAAGATGTTTCTTACTAACCATGTAATATAACATAACTAGTCGGGCACTTGTTTGTTCATGCACTCATGACCCCTACGCCTGGTCTCCATGCATTCCTCGGTTCCTATATAACCGCATGAGAATTCGGACACACTCCGGACCGTCAGGTCCCGAGGTTGAAGCGACAGGGTCGGCCATGACAAATGATCTACAATCCGGCTAGAAGGCATCATAAATGTCAATTAAATTACATAGTCACTTTGACTGACTGTATTCCTCTTCAATACCATCTAACAGGCTGTCTAATTTACAGTCCTGCTGGGAATACTTTGCGGCCAACTCTACTTGGCCGTATACTAAGCTTACAGGGATCTCCTTCCCATCGGGTCCTATAGGACCGACCTCGGCCATATGGTTGGGGTCAGCCTTTGAGTACCGCGTCTTCACCATGGCCTAGACCTCCCTAGCGCCTTGACAGCAGGCTGATATCTTACACAAGCGAAAGCGCCGCCGTGCTCCCTTTAGCTTCTCCGCAAGCTCTCCAAGACCTTCGGGCATGGAGACGGATGGCCACAGGGCCTGGGCGACGCCTTGCATCGCCTGCCGAACTCGATCGAGCAGTTGCGAGAGCTCGGGAAGAAGGTCACCCGTAGAACCGGGCATCTCCTCTGCAGGACGACCTGTTAGCACACCTACAGACATTGCTCTTTTAGTTGACTTCCCCGCCGAACTTCCTTTCAAAGGTTCGTTTAAGCACTTACTAAATATGTTGCGCTGAAGTCACTGATTCTCCTTCACGGAGTCTGACAGCTGGGCACGAATATCTTTCAGCTCGACGCCCAGCTTGGTGTTGGCATCTTGGAGATCGTTCTTCTCCCCCATCACCTTTATCAGCACCCTCTCACCAGCCTTTAGCTGGCGTAGGAGGTGTTGCCTTTCCGGATTCAATCCGGCGCCATCTGCAGTTTCATTTGTCAGATTTGCACCAAAGCCGTGCTTCGCAAAATACTTATCTTTCGAAGTATATATTACCAGAGGGGGTCTCCTTGGGCTCCCCTGCCACGGCTAGTGCGGCCTCAAGTTGGGATTTACACTCTTCCAGCTCCTTGGACAGTAGGGAATTCTTTTCCGTAAGAACCTGCATTATAAATGATCCTTAAATAAGTTATTCTAACTGTTTCAAGTCTCGGGGGCTACTGGTATATACATATAATTACCAGAATTTTCTTACCCGTATGTCTTTTACATACTGCTCCGTGGCTCTGGCTAGACCATTTTGAGCGGCACAGAGATACGCATCTCCCGAGTTGAAGGCATCTAACGCCCCTTGGGAGAAACAAGCGTCGCGAAGAATTGTCCGGCGACGCCTGTGGTTCATGGCACTCTCCACCTCAGAGTTCGTGGCAGACAACCCATCCGCATCCACCGTCGGAGGAGCATCTGGCGCACGCCTTGCGTTCGCCTCCGCCTCCTGACCAGGATTTGGAGCCTGGCTGGTGGAGGCGCGATTGGCAGCCTCTCCGGATGTAGTCCGGCGAGGTCTCTTTGTCCTAAAAAGAAGCGCGAGTGTCAATATGCCTCGAAGGTATAACACCTGGGATAAGGGGGCGCGCCATACCATTGCGCTGACGCCTCGGTCCGGACTGCACTTCTTTTCTGCCCGCGGGGCCCTACAGCCCCTCGTTGGCTTGTCGCCGCAGGTTCGGCCTTCCGCCTTAAATACCTCCCCTGCAAAGTTCGGTTGCAATCAGGAAACTAAACACGAGTGGGCGGATACCTATTCGGGGTACTAGGACTTCGATCTCAGGTACCTGGGGGGTCAGGATTAGCCCTGGGTAATCGGCCGTAATGGCCACCAAGGCGTTGCCCTCGCTCAATTGATGGAACACTCCATCAATCAGCTCCACAGATATGTCCGGATCCTCGTGGGAGGCCGGGTCGAGGGACCGTCCTAGGTCCTCGGGTTGTGGAGGAGGGCTGCTTATTTCCTTAACAGCCCGGCGCAGTTCCTGCGTTGAAGTCGTCAGACTGAATATTTAACAATGGGAATACAAAACAGATGGACAAGTAAATACGACCTCTTACCCAGCTTGGGGGATTGTGCATGGAGAATCCGCCCTGAGGGTTGACGCGGAGAAATTCCTCCTCTTCTCCCTTATACAAAGTGGACAAGATCTTTAGTAGAGCGGCAGCTGAATCTGGCCCCTTACGGCCGTAGCGGGTGGCATCGTCCTCCCCGTTGAAGTCCCACATGGGGTGGCTTCTATACTGAAGCGGCTGCACCCCCCGCATAATGCATTCGTCCATAACCCCGATCATGGTTAGTCCGGAATGGGCTAACAATCTTATTCGGCCCATCAGGTAAATGATGTCCCTGTCACCTCCCCTCTGAGGGCTTCATGGGCGCCAGCTTAGGCGCTTCTTTAAGGGAGCACTGTTGAATTCAGGAAGGCCGATCCGGACAGGATCCGGCAGCGGGACGTCTTCTATATAAAACCACTCCGAGGGCCAGTCTTCGGACGCCTTCTTTGGGGTTCCGGACAGATATCCGGTCCCAGTGATGCGCCATACTTCAGCTCCGCCCACTTGATACATTGACCCCTTCTTGGAACGGGGCACGAGGCAAAATAGCTCCTTCCACAGTCCGAAATGAGCTTCGACACCCAAGAACAGCTCGCAGAGGGCTACAAAGCCCGCGATATGCAGTACTGAGGCAGACGTGAGATTATGTAGCTGGAGGCCGTAGAACTCTAGCAACCCCCAGAGAAATGGATGGATTGGAAATCCGAGCCCCCTTATTAAGTAAGGGACGAGGCACACCCGCTCTCCTTTGGAGGGATTATGGGCATTCTCTGCTTGCTCTTCGCCGTTGTAGACGGCAAGACCAGCTCGAACCGGGACCATATAGGCCGGGAGGAGAAATCCCTTGGTCTGGAGTGTCTCACTAGCTCGCTATGCGGGATGGAACATCTCTCCCAATATCCAGGCTTAGGGCTGGAAGGGCGAGAGGAGGAGTTGCGACGGCTGGCCATGGTGGAATGGACCTTTGTCGGATGCGCTCTGATGAACACTCGCGGAGGGGAGAAGGTGTGGATTGGATCTAAATCCTCGTCCCCTTAAATAGGGCAGCTCATTTACGCGGCTAGGGGTGTGAATGTAAAAACACTCAGACTTTTCATATTCGTTTGACACGGGGGAAGCGGCCATTATTGGGCGTAGAAGCCGAGGAGCGCAACATCTACAAGAAACCGGACTTTATTCAAACAGGTACACGGAATTTGGAGGAGAACCCGCCTTGCAATGCCGAAGACAATCTACGCGCCAGACTCATCGTCATTGAAGCCTGGTTCGGGGGCTACTGAGGGAGTCCTGGATTAGGGGGTGTCTGGACAGCCGGACTATATCCTTTGGCCGGACTATTGGACTATGAAGATACAAGATTGAAGACTGTCCCGTGTCCGGAAGGGACTTTCCTTGGCTTGGAAGGCAAGCTTGGCGATACGGATATGTAGATCTCCTACCATTGTAACCGACTCTATGTAACCCTAACCCCATCCGGTGTCTATATAAATCGGAGGGTTTTAGTCCGTAGGACAACATAGACAACATACAAGCATACCATAGGCTAGCTTCTAGGGTTTAGCCTCTCCGATCTCGTGGTAGATCTACTCTTGTACTACCCATATCATCAATATTAATCAAGCGGGACGTAGGGTTTTACCTCCATCGAGAGGGCCCGAACCTGGGTAAAACTTCGTGTCCCTTGCCTCCTGTTACCATCCGGCCTAGACGCACAGTTCGGGACCCCCTACCCGAGATCCACCGGTTTTGACACCGACAGGAAGCGTTATAACAACGCGGTTGATGTAGTCGTACGTCTTCACGGCCCGACCGATCAAGCACCGAAACTACGGCACCTCCGAGTTTTTGCACACGTTCAGCTCGATGACGATCCCCGGACTCCGATCCAGCAAAGTATCGGGGATGAGTTCCGTTAGCACGACGGCGTGGTGATGATCTTGATGTTCTACCGTCGTAGGGCTTCGCCTAAGCACCGCTACAATATTACCGAGGATTATGGTGGAGGGGGGCACCGCACACGGCTAAGAGATCAATGATCAATTGTTGTGTCTTTGGGTGCCCCCTGCCCCGGTATATAAAGGAGTGGAGGAGGGGGCCAGCCAAGGAGGGTGGCGCGCCCAAGGGGGGGAGTCCAACTCCCACCGGGAGTAGGACTCCCCTTTTTCCTATTAGGAGTAGGAGAGGGAAGGAAGAGGAAGGAGGGAGGAAGGAAAGGGGGGCCGGCCCCCTTCCCAATTCGGATTGGGCTTGGGGGGCGTGCCCCCTCCCTTACTCCTTTCCCCTCCTTTCCACTAAGGCCCAATAAGGCCCATATACCTCCCGGGGGGTTCCGATAACCTCCCGGTGATCCGGTATTGTCCCAATCTCACCCGGAACCTTTCCGGTGTCCAAATATAGTCGTCCAATATATCGATCTTTATGTCTCGACCATTTCGAGACTCCTCGTCAAGTCCGTGATCACATCCGGGACTCCGAACAACCTTCGGTACATCAAAATATATAAACTCATAATGAAACTGTCATCGTAACGTTAAGCGTGCGGACCCTACGGGTTCGAGAACAATGTAGACATGACCGAGACACGTCTCCGATCAATAACCAATAGCGGAACCTGGATGCTCATATTGGCTCCTACATATTCTACGAAGATCTTTATCGGTCAGACCGCATAACAACATACGTTGTTCCCTTTGTCATTGGTATGTTACTTGCCCGAGATTCGATCGTCGGTATCTCAATACCTAGTTCAATCTCGTTACCGGCAAGTCTCTTTACTCGTTCCGTAATACATCATCTTCCAACTAACTTATTAGTTGCATTGCTTGCAAGGCTTAAGTGATGTGCATTACCGAGAGGGCCCAGAGATACCTCTCCGACAATCGGAGCGACAAATCCTAATCTCGAAATACGCCAACCCAACATGTACCTTTGGAGACACCTGTAGAGCACCTTTATAATCACCCGGTTACGTTGTGACGTTTGGTAGCACACAAAGTGTTCCTCCGGTAAACGGGAGTTGCATAATCTCATAGTCATAGGAACATGTATAAGTCATGAAGAAAGTAATAGCAACATACTAAACGATCGGGTGCTAAGCTAATGGAATGGGTCATGTCAATCACATCATTCTCCTAATGATGTGATCCCGTTAATCAAATGGCAACTCATGTCTATGGTTAGGAGACATAACCATCTTCGATTAACGAGCTAGTCAAGTAGAGGCATACTAGTGACACTTTGTTTGCCTATGTATTCACACAAGTATTACGTTTCCGGTTAATACAATTCTAGCATGAATAATAAACATTTATCATGATATAAGGAAATAAATAATAACTTTATTATTGCCTCTAGGGCATATTTCCTTCAGTCTCCCACTTGCACTAGAGTCAATAATCTAGATTACAAAGTAATGATTCTAACACCCATGGAGCCTTAGTGCTGATCATGTTTTGCTCGTGGAAGAGACTTAGTCAATGGGTCTGCTACATTCAGATCCGTATGTATCTTGCAAATCTCTATGTCTCCCACCTGGACTAGATCCCAGATGGAATTGAAGCGTCTCTTGATGTGCTTGGTTCTCTTGTGAAATCTGGATTCCTTTGCCAAGGCAATTGCACCAGTATTGTCACAAAAGATTTTCATTGGACCCGATGCACTAGGTATGACACCTAGATCGGATATGAACTCCTTCATCAAGACTCCTTCGTTTGCTGCTTCCGAAGCAGCTATGTACTCCGCTTCACATGTAGATCCCGCCATGACGCTTTGTTTAGAACTGCACCAACTGATAGCTCCATCGTTTAATGTAAATATGTATCCGGTTTGCGATTTAGAATCGTCCGGATCGGTGTCAAAGCTTGCATCAACGTAACCATTTACGATGAGCTCTTTGTCACCTCCATATACGAGAAACATATCCTTAGTCCTTTTCAGGTATTTCAGGATGTTCTTGACCGCTGTCCAGTGATCCACTCCTGGCTTACTTTGGTACCTCCCTGCTAGACTTATAGCAAGGCACACATCAGGTCTGGTACACAACATTACATACATGATAGAGCCTATGGCTGAAGCATAGGGAACATCTTTCATTTTCTCTCTATCTTCTGCAGTGGTCGGGCATTGAGTCTTACTCAACTTCACACCTTGTAACACAGGCAAGAATCCTTTCTTTGCTTGATCCATTTTGAACTTCTTCAAAACTTTGTCAAGGTATGTGCTTTGTGAAAGTCCAATTAAGCGTCTTGATCTATCTCTATAGATCTTAATGCCCAATATGTAAGCAGCTTCACCGAGGTCTCTCATTAAAAAACTCTTATTCAAGTATCCCTTTATGCTATCCAGAAATTCTATATCATTTCCGATTAGCAATATGTCATCCACATATAATATCAGAAAGGCTACAGAGCTCCCACTCACTTTCTTCTAAATACAGGCTTCTCCAAAAGTCTGTACAAAACCAAATGCTTTGATCACACTATCAAAGCATTTAATCCAACTCCGAGATGCTTGCACCAGTCCATAAATGGATCTCTGGAGCTTGCACACTTTGTTAGCTCCCTTTGGATCGACAAAATCTTCCGGCTGCATCATATACAACTCTTCTTCCAGAAATCCATTCAGGAATGCAGTTTTGACATCCATCTGCCAAATTTCATAATCATAAAATGCGGCAATTGCTAACATGATTCGGACAGACTTAAGCATCGCTACGGGTGAGAAGGTCTCATCATAGTCAATCCATTGAACTTGTCGAAAACCTTTTGCGACAAGTCGAGCTTTGTAGACAGTAACATTACCGTCAGCGTCAGTCTTCTTCTTGAAGATCCATTTATTCAATTGCTTGCCGATCATTGGGAAAGTCAACCAAAGTCCACACTTTGTTCTTATACATGGATCCCATCTCAGATTTCATGGCTTCAAGCCATTTTGCGGAATCTAGGCTCACCATTGCTTCTTCATAGTTCGTAGGTTCATCATGATCTAGTAGCATGACTTCCAGAACAGGATTACCGTACCACTCTGGTGCGGATCTTACTCTGGTTGATCTACGAGGTTCAGTAGTAACTTGTTCTGAAGTTTCATGATCATCATCATTAGCTTCCTCACTAATTGGTGTAGGTGTCACAGAAACCGGTTTCTGTGATGTACTACTTTCCAATAGGGGAGCAGGTACAATTACCTCATCAAGTTCTACTTTCCTCCCACTCACTTCTTTCGAGAGAAACTCCTTCTCTAGAAAGGATCCATTCTTAGCAACAAATGTCTTGCCTTCGGATCTGTGATAGAAGGTGTAGCCAACAGTCTCCTTCGGGTATCCTATGAAGACACATTTCTCCGATTTGGCTTCGAGCTTATCAGGTTGAAGCTTTTTCACATAAGCATCGCAGCCCCAAACTTTCAGAAATGACAACTTTGGTTTCTTGCCAAACCATAGTTCATAAGGCGTCGTCTCAACGGATTTTGATGGTGCCCTATTTAACGTGAATGCGGGCGTCTCTAAAGCATAACCCCAAAACGATAGCGGTAAATCTGTAAGAGACATCATAGATCGCACCATATCAAGTAAAGTACGATTACGACGTTCGGACACACCATTACGCTGTGGTGTTCCGGGTGGCGTGAGTTGCGAAACTATTCCGCATTGTTTCAAATGTAAACCAAACTCGTAACTCAAATATTATCCTCCACGATCAGATCGTAGAAACTTTATTTTCTTGTTACGATGATTTTCAACTTCACTCTGGAATTCTTTGAACTTTTCAAATGTTTCAGACTTATGTTTCATTAAGTAGATATACCCATATCTGCTCAAATCATCTGTGAAGGTGAGAAAATAACGATATCCGCCACAAGCTTCAACATTCATTGAACCACATACATCTGTATGTATGATTTCCAACAAATCTGTTGCTCTCTCCATAGTACCGGAGAACGGCGTTTTAGTCATCTTGCCCCTGAGGCATGGTTTGCAAGTACCAAGTGATTCATAATCAAGTGGTTCCAAAAGTCCATCAGTATGGAGTTTCTTCATGCGCTTTACACCGATATGACCTAAACGGCAGTGCCACAAATAAGTTGCACTATCATTATCAACTCTGCATCTTTTGGCTTCAACATTATGAATATGTGTATCACTACTATCGAGATTCATCAAAAATAGACCACTCTTCAAGGGTGCATGACCATAAAAGATATTACTCATATAAATAGAACAACCATTATTCTCTGATTTAAATGAATAACCGTCTCGCATCAAACAAGATCCAGATATAATGTTCATGCTTAACGCAGGCACCAAATAACAATTATTTAGGTCTAATACTAATCCCGATGGTAGATGTAGAGGTAGCGTGCCGACCGCGATCACATCGACTTTGGAACCATTTCCCACGTGCATCGTCACCTCGTCCTTCACCAGTGTTCGCTTAATCCGTAGTCCCTGTTTCGAGTTGCAAATATTAGCAACAGAACCAGTATCAAATACCCAGGTGCTACTGCAAGCTCTAGTAAGGTACACATCAATAACATGTATATCACATATACCTTTGTTCACCTTGCCATCCTTCTTATCCGCCAAATACTTGGGGCAGTTCCGCTTCCAGTGACCAGTCTGCTTGCAGTAGAAGCACTCAGTTTCAGGCTTAGGTCCAGACTTGGGTTTCTTCTCCTGAGCAGCAAATTGCTTGCTGTTCTTCTTGAAGTTCCCCTTCTTCTTCCCCTTGCCCTTTTTCTTGAAACTAGTGGTCTTGTTGACCATCAACACTTGATTCTCCTTCTTGATTTCTACCTCCGCAGCTTTTAGCATTACGAAGAGCTCGGGAATTGTCTTATCCATCCCTTGCATATTATAGTTCATCACGAAGCTCTTGTAGCTAGGTGGAAGTGATTGGAGAATTCTGTCAATGACGCAATCATCTGGAAGATTAACTCCCAGTTGAATCAAGTGATTATTATACCCAGACATTTTGAGTATATGCTCACTGACAGAACTGTTCTCCTCCATCTTGCAGCTATAGAACTTATTGGAGACTTCATATCTCTCAATCCGGGCATTTGGTTGAAATATTAGCTTCAACTCCTGGAACATCTCATATGCTCCATGACGTTCAAAACGTCGTTGAAGACCTGGTTCTAAGCCGTAAAGCATGGCACATTGAACTATCGAGTAGTCATCAGCTTTGCTCTGCCAGACGTTCTTAACATCGTCAGTTGCATCAGTAGCAGGCATGGCACCCAGCGGTGCTTCAAGGACGTAATTCTTCTATGCAGCAATGAGGATAATCCTCAAGTTACGGACCCAGTCCGTATAATTGCTACCATCATCTTTCAACTTTGCTTTCTCAAGGAACGCATTAAAATTCAACGGAATAACAGCACAGGCCATCTATCTACAATCAAACATAAACAAGCAAGATACTATCAGGTACTAAGTTCATGATAAATTTAAGTTCAATTAATCATATTACGTAAGAACTCCCACTTAGAAAGACATCCCTCTAATCTTCTAAGTGATCACGTGATCCAAATCAACTAAACCATAACCGATCATCACGTGAAATGGAGTAGTTTTCAATGGTGAACATCACTATGTTGATCATATCTACTATATGATTCACGCTCGACCTTTCGGTCTCAGTGTTCCGAGGCCATATCTGCATATGCTAGGCTCGTCAAGTTTAACCTGAGTATTCTGTGTGTGCAAAACTGGCTTGCACCCGTTGTAGATGGACGTAGAGCTTATCACACCCGATCATCACGTGGTGTCTGGGCACGACGAACTTTGGCAACGGTGCATACTCAGGGAGAACACTTTTATCTTGAAATTTAGTGAGAGGTCATCTTATAATGCTACCATCAATCAAAGCAAGATAAGATGCATAAAAGATAAACATCACATGCAATCAATATAAGTGATATGGTATGGCCATCATCATCTTGTGCTTGTGATCTCCATCTCCGAAGCATCGTCATGATCACCATCGTCACCGGCGCGACACCTTGATCTCCATCGTAGCATCGTTGTCGTCTTGCCAATCTTATGCTTCTATGACTATCACTACCGTTTAGTGATAAAGTAAAGCATTACAGGGCGATTGCATTGCATACAATAAAGCGACAACCATATGGCTCCTGCCAGTTGCCGATAACTTGGTTACAAAACATGATCATCTCATACAATAAAATTTAGCATCATGCCTTGACCATATCACATCACAACATGCCCTGCAAAAACAAGTTAGACGTCCTCTACTTTGTTTGTTGCAAGTTTTACGTGGCTGCTACGGGCTTAGCAAGAACCAATCTTACCTACGCATCAAAAACCACAACGATAGTTTGTCAAGTTGGTGTTGTTTTAACCTTCGCAAGGACCGGGCGTAGCCACACTCGGTTCAACTAAAGTTGGAGAAACTGACACCCGCCAGCCACCTGTGTGCAAAGCACGTCGGTAGAACCAGTCTCGCGTAAGCGTACGCGTAATGTCGGTCTGGGCCGCTTCATCCAACAATACCGCCGAACCAAAGTATGACATGCTGGTAAGCAGTATGACTTATATCGCCCACAACTCACTTGTGTTCTACTCGTGCATATAGCATCAACACATAAAACCTAGGCTCGGATGCCACTGTTGGGGAACGTAGTAATTTCAAAAAAATTCCTACACACACGCAAGTTCATGGTGATGCACAGCAACGAGAGGGGAGAGTGTTGTCTATGTACCCTCGTAGACCGGAAGCGGAAGCGTTATAACAACGCGGTTGATGTAGTCGTATGTCTTCACAGCCCGACCGATCAAGCACCGAAACTACGGCACCTCCGAGTTTTTGCACACGTTCAGCTCGATGACGATCCCGGACTCCGATCCAGCAAAGTGTCGGGGATGAGTTCCGTCAGCACGATAGTGTGGTGACGATCTTGATGTTCTACCGTCGCAGGGCTTCGCCTAAGCACCGCTACAATATTATCGAGGATTATGGTGGAGGGGGCACCGCACACGGCTAAGAGATCAATGATCAATTGTTGTGTCTTTGGGGTGCCCCCCTGCCCCCGTATATAAAGGAGTGGAGGAGGGGGCCGGCCAAGGAGGGTGGCGCGCCCAAGGGGGGAGTCCAACTCCCACCGAGAGTAGGACTCCCCTTTTTCCTATTAGGAGTAGGAGAGGGAAGGAAGAGGAAGGAGGGAGGAAGGAAAGGGGGGCCGGCCCCCTTCCCAATTCGGATTGGGCTTGGGGGGGCCTCCCTTGCTCCTTTCCCCTCCTTTCCACTAAGGCCCAATAAGGCCCATATACCTCTCGGGGGGTTCCGATAACCTCCCGGTGATCCCTTATTGTCCCAATCTCACCCGGAACCTTTCCGCTGTCCAAATATAGTCATCCAATATATCGATCTTTATGTCTCGACCATTTAGAGACTCGTCGTCAAGTCCGTGGTCACATCTGGGACTCCGAACAACCTTCGTTACATCAAAATATATAAACTCATAATGAAACTGTCATCATAACGTTAAGCGTGCGGACCCTACAGGTTCGAGAACAATGTAGACATGACCGAGACACGTCTCCGGTCAATAACCAATAGCGGAACCTGGATGCTCATATTGGCTCCTATATATTCTACGAAGATCTTTATCGGTCAGACCGCATAACAACATACGGTGTTCCCTTTGTCATCGGTATGTTACTTGCCCGAGATTCGATCGTCGGTATCTCAATACCTAGTTCAATCTCGTTACCGACAAGTCTCTTTATTCGTTCCGTAATACATCATCTTGCAACTAACTTATTAGTTGCATTGCTTGCAAGGCTTAAGTGATGTGCATTACCGAGAGGGCCCAGAGATACCTCTCCGACAATCGGAGCGACAAATCCTAATCTCGAAATACGCCAACCCAACATGTACCTTTGGAGACACCTGTAGAGCACCTTTATAATCACCCAGTTACGTTGTGACGTTTGGTAGCACACAAAGTGTTCCTTCGGTAAACGGGAGTTGCATAATCTCATAGTCATAGGAACATGTATAAGTCATGAAGAAAGCAATAGCAACATACTAAACGATCGGGTGCTAAGCTAATGGAATGGGTCATGTCAATCACATCATTCTCCTAATGATGTGGTCCCGTTAATCAAATGACAACTCATGTCTATGGTTAGGAAACATAACCATCTTCGATTAACGAGCTAGTCAAGTAGAGGCATACTAGTGACACTTTGTTTGTCTATGTATTCACACAAGTATTACGTTTCCGGTTAATACAATTCTAGCATGAATAATAAACATTTATCATGATATAAGGAAATAAATAATAACTTTATTATTGCCTCTAGGGCATATTTTCTTCACATAGAACTCTCATGTAGACCATGTGTTAGTACACAAAGTGTAATGGACAATGCTTACCATACCATGGGATCATTTGATACCTCACGGTACATCTTGTACACTTTGTGTGTTGATCAACTTGATTAACTCTTTGACTTAGTCTTGATCAACCTTGTATCATGTCTTCTCTATGAATAATCTCTGGACAATTCCTTGAATAGCACCTTGGTCAACACATAAACTCCTTGAAACCAACAAATGGACTTCAAGAAATACCCATGGACAAATCCTATGAATATAACTCAAGGCAACCATTAGTTCATAGAGAATGTCATTAATTATTAAAACCACACATGGGGGCACCATGCTCTTTCATTGGTGTCTTCACAAATGTTGACCAACATGGATAAATGCCATCATCTAGATAGTAGCCTTGGCCATATTGATGGACATTCACCATGAAGTTGAAAGGTGGAGGAGTACCACTAGCCTGCCTTCCATTTAGATGAAATCTCTGCAAGAGAATTCATGGCATTGTGAGATCCAGGCAACCCAAAGTAGCACCTAATCCAGAAAACTTCAGAGGCAACCGCTCCCAAAATAATTGTTGGTTCATGGAAATGCCCGGTGAATTGGTCGTCCAAGCCGCAACGCAATTCTTTCGCCACCGGTGCATTCAATCAACACTTTGCAGCATCCCATGCCACCCCCTTGATGCATTCATCGCTAGAAGCCATGCCGTGTCCTCGACATTGGGTGCCCATGAATACTTTTCTCCCTAAACCCTCTCTATAGTTTCAGTGAATACTTTGTGCACTTTATAATTGTATCTTTGGCCATTCGAGATAGTCATCCAATGCATCTGCAAAAATGCCATATACAATCATATGAAGTGTTGCTATCACCTTCCGACAAGGGGGGATCTAGGAGTCAGGCCGCATTTCTTGACTGCTGGAAGAAATGTTCATTGGCTTTCATGTCGTCAGGAATCCAATGGAACTGTTGTATGGCTGTGCGAAAATTTTGCCGGAACAAACCAGTGAAGGTACAACATAGCAAAAAGTAGTTGCGCATGAGCTTGTAGTTGCCTTCAATACTAATCTAGTGAAATGTCGCGCGACCAACCTGCGACCCGCACGCTTCTTCTTGTTGTCGTTGTTTCTATCTAGTCTGCAACCATCAAGGGAATCTTTTCTTCCTTGACATCCATGACTTCATTCTCAGTCTCGAAGCTCAAATTCGATGATGAATGATCAAACAACAGCACTACCAAAAGATCCATATAAACATAACGTGAATCTAATGTCATCTACACAAATCTATTAGCCGAGAGAAAAAGGGCTGGGAAAATTTACCTCCAAGCAAGCCGTCAAACATTTAGAGGCCACACAGCAGAAGGGGTGGCATGGTTGAATAGCAGGAAGCAGACGCGGGACTGCGGCGAAGCGTGGGAGGTCCGAGAACGGCTCGGCGAAGGCAACTGGGGCCAAATTGCGTTGGTCCTGGCGACGGAAGTGGCACCAAATGGTGACAGCGTAGGGATGTGGGTCACGACGTAAGCGAGTGAGTGTCTTGAAATATTTGTGGCACCAAGATTTGGGTGGATGGAGGGCAACCACCGTACATACAACAACACTGCACTTAGTAACTTGAACATGAATGCCCGGGACAATATCTACACACTTAAAAACTCTGTAATAACAGGTTTTCACTCCACGTTATAGATAAAACACCAACCACCGTACATACAACAACACTGCACACCATCTCACCACACAACTCACAAGACAAGATACAAAAAAGATACAAGGTGCCGAGCAACAACAACACAACTCCAGGCAACACATAGCAAACTACAATTCGAAAGGAACATTGCTTGGGGTCATTGGAGCCATCGTTGGTGATCGAGCAACCAACGGGAAGAGATGTTACCGAAGAACGATGAACTACGGACTCCAAGGAGGCGCCTTCACGAACGGCACAACATAGGAGCTAGTATGAATATCAGCATAGCATCCCCCAACAGTGAGAATCTCACTTCTTTTGAAAGTTTATTTTTAGTCCTGGCATCATCTCAAACATATATAAAAACAACTTCAAGCTAGCAACCGTGTCCAAATCACAATCAAGACAAATCACGGTGTGAAAAATTGAGAGTTTTTTTTTTGCGGCAGTGATAAAATACCTAGTATCACCTATCATGGCTGTTGATTTTTGTTCAAAAATTGTTACTGTATTATTATCTTTTTTGTCGTGTTTTTATTCATACTAGCTAGCATGAAAACGAGAGAAAAAGCGACCGATCGATGGACGATGTAACCTCGCTTGTTGCCTTGCGTTTGCCGTGTGGGGTGACGTACCCGATTCGGTGCTTTGCATGATCTGATCGAACTTGCTAGACGAACGTGCGCACATATAGGCGAGTCACTGACGCTAGCTGCGCACAAAGCGGCGAGAGCTCAGCTCACTCACTCACTCAGCTCCAATGGACTACTCCACCTCCCTCCTCCGCCTCACCTTCCTCGCCCTCGGCGCCGCCTTGGTCCTCATCGTCGCCCGCTCCGCCTTCCGCCTGCCGCTGGCCATCGACGCCCCGGCCGCCTCCTTCCTGCACGGCGCCGGCGGCTGCACCCGGTTCTCGCCGTGGGCCTGCCGCTCACCACGAACCGAGAAGAGCCCGCCACGTCGCCCCTCGCACGAGTCCGACGTGCCGCGCCACCCGCTCGACCCGCTCACGGTGACGGAGATCAGCCGCGCGCGCGACCTCCTCCGCGCGCACCCGCCGTTCGCGTCGGCGCCGTCGGCCCTGGCCGTGCACGCGCTCGCGCTCGACGAGCCCGACAAGCCCGCCGTCCGGCGCTGGCGGAAGGGCGTGCACGCGCTCCCGCCGCGCCGTGCCGTCGCGGTCGTCCGCTTCCAGGGGGAGTCCCACGTGCTCGCCGTCGACCTCGCGGCCGGCAAGGTCGCCCCTCTGCCCGTGCCGGCCTCGGGCTACCCGACGATGACCATGGACGAGCAGAACTCCCTCTGCGCGGCGCCGTTCGGCGACCCGGCGTTCAACGCCACCATCCGGCGCCGCGGCGTGCGCCTGGACGACGTCGCGTGCCTGCCCATCTCCCCCGGCTGGTACGGCCCCGCCGAGGACGGCGGCCGCCGGCTCATCAAGAGCCAGTGCTACTCCACCGAGGGCACCGCCAACTTCTACATGCGCCCCATCGAAGGCCTCACCGTGCTCGTCGACATGGACACCGGGAAGGTGGTCCACATCTCCGACCGCGGCGCCGGCATCCCCATCCCGGCCGCCAAGAACACCGACTACCGCGGCGCCGCCAACGACGACGACGACGGCACCGATAGATTCGGGTACCAGACGGTGCGGGCGCCGTCGATGGAGCCAGCGCCGGAGGGCCCAGGATTCCAGATTGAGGACGGGCACACGGTGCGGTGGGCCGGGTGGGAGTTCCACCTCAAGGCGGACGCGCGCGCCGGGCTGGTCGTGTCCGGCGCGACGGTGCAGGACCCGGACACCGGGGCGCGGAGGGAGGTGATGTACAAGGGCATGGCGTCGGAGCTGTTCGTGCCCTACATGGACCCGACGGAGGCGTGGTACTTCAAGACGTACATGGACGCCGGCGAGTACGGGTTCGGCCTGCAGGCCATGCCGCTGGTGCCGCTCAACGACTGCCCGCGGCACGCGCGGTACATGGACGGCGTCTTCGTCGCCGCCGACGGCCGGCCGTACGTGCGGGAGAACATGATCTGCGTCTTCGAGCGGTACGCCGGCGACATCGCGTGGCGGCACTCCGAGAGCCCCATCACCGGCATGGACGTAAGCTCCACTCCCCTCCCGCACACCCACACCTACCCTCCTCCCTGCTACGTAGTAAGTGTACGTCGCTTGTTTTGTTTCGCCGCGCTACTGTACTTCGCGCCAAAGCTACGAGTCATGTGCGAGACAATATTTATTTTTTGAACCACACAAGTCATATGCTAAACCTGCACAATACTAAAATATAAAAGCTGATGTGGCTCAAGTTTTGGCAACTAGTTATGGAGAATCTTTGATTTCGTATACACACACTCACTCAACAACAACCTTGTCAATTCTCGCCCAAAAAAAAATAGGACCTCGACAATTTCGCACGCATCTCAAAGTCGCAAACAGGGGGCCGTGTACTTTTTTGTACGTATTATATTTTAAAGGAAATAAATGGTGGATTCGTGTGAAACCACATGTCACCTCGAGAAATATGTGTATATACTCGGTTCATAAACTGCGGAATCAGTGTCACAAAACAACAAGTTTGAAAATCAACTTCACATGATTATGATATACACCTACTTATAATAGTTCTAGGTATTTCAAAAAAAAAGATTATGTTTCAAAAAATGTCTTATATTTTGGTACGGAGGACTGTTTAAGTAGAGATACTGACTATTTATATACATACTCCCTCCATTTCACAATGTAGTGCTTCCTCTATCCACGTGCTTGAACTTTGACCGTAAATTTAACTACCGAGACCGATTGCGGCGGGAGCAAAAATTATATCAGTGAATTCGTATTCGAAAGAAGTTTTAAATTATATAAATTTTTCTCCCGCCGCAATTGGTCTCATTAGTTAAATTTATGATCAAAGTTGAACCTCGGAAAGCGCGGGCGCACTATATTTTGGAATGGAGTATATAAGAACTAAAGGAAGATGGGTATATGGAAATACATACTTAAATATGTAGAAAATATTCTGGATGTGACCTTGTTTTCCTCTCAAGGAATCTTCAACACTAGTCTAGCTACCTGGGAAGGAGAATCTTGGACAAAAAATATCAGCCCAAAAAAATCGTTCCACGTACAGTAGTACAGTGGTAGGCAGAAGGGTCCTATCTCGCTGATACCGACCGAGTGACGGCCGGCTTGCCCGCGCTCGCCTCGTCTTTACTGGGAATGGAAATCGCTGTCACCCGTCGAGTGAACCTCACTCAGTTTGTTGCAAGTTGCGTTTGCCGCTTGCATGCTTTGATCGAGATTGTGGGTGCGTGCAGATAAGGGAGTCCCGGCCGAAGGTGACGCTGGTGGCGCGCATGGCGGCGTCGGTGGCCAACTACGACTACATCGTCGACTGGGAGTTCCAGACCGACGGCCTCATCCGCATCAAGGTAAGTACGTACGCCATCCATCTTCCACCCCAAAACGTACAACAATTTCACCTTTGTCACGCTCACAAAATAAAAGCAGAGCACAGTGTGGTTCGTACGTGTCTGCTCTCTCATTGGTGCAAGGTAAAAATATCAGGCTTCTTGCTTTCTATCAGTGGAGCTTCAGGTCATAAGAGCACCACATGCATTGCGCTCGTACGTCATATCCTTGGGGGCATTGAGTGCCCAGTTTGCCGGAATAAAACGGGGTGTCATTTTCGCTCCTTCCGTCACTGCCAAGAAAACTTGTCCAACGTGCACTGTCTTTGCATAGTTCCTTGCATCCGTCTCCATCTTGGGTAGCTTCCCCCCTTTTATTTCAGCAGAAACAGTGGAAGGGTATCCAGGAATGATGATTTAATTACTTGTAACTGAAGTAGTTACATAAAACGTGTTATATTAATTTACAGAGGGAGTACATAATAGAGATCAAAATACAAAAATGAATGATTTGATTGTTCCATTTCCCCCCAAGTTCACATGATCTTCCCTCAATGGTTTCAGGTCGGGCTCAGCGGGATCCTGATGGTGAAGGGCACGCCCTACTCCCACATGAACCAGGTCCGGCAAAATGAGGAGATGCACGGCACCCTCCTCTCCGAGAATGTCATCGGCGTCATCCACGACCACTATGTCACCTTCCGCCTCGACATGGACGTTGACGGCGCCGACAACTCCTTCGTCCGCGTCGAGATGGCCCGCCAGGACACCGCGCCCGGGGAGTCACCCCGGAGGAGCTACCTCAAGGCCACACGCCACATCGCGAGCACGGAGAAGGACGCTCGGGTCCGGCTGAAGCTCTACGAGCCGGCCGAGTTCCACGTCATCAACCCGACAAAGAAGACACGTGTCGGGAACCCGGTGGGCTACAAGGTCGTCCCTGCAGGCACTGCAGGTAGCCTGCTGGACCCCGAGGACCCTCCGCAGAAGAGGGGTGCATTCACAAACAACCAGGTGAAACGTCTACTTGCACAAATTTAAGGCTTTTTGCGATATCACTATGAGGAGATGCGCATACTACCTTCTTGATGCCGCGTTATGGATTATAGTAAAAGCACCCCTTATCAAGGGAGAAAAACAGGACGCACACATACTTGGTGAAAATCAGTTTGTCTTCATCATTTGGTTTTGTGCAACAGATTTGGGTCACGCCCTACAACAAGAGTGAAGAGTGGGCCGGTGGGCTGTTCGTGTACCAGAGCAAAGGCGAGGACACGCTGGCTACTTGGTCGGAGAGGTACGTTTGTGTATGTACAAAAACCAGTGTTGATGATCCGAAAAATGTTGGCCGTCTGATCTGCGTATGTGGGCTCACAGGGACCGTCCGATCGAGAACAAGGACCTGGTGCTGTGGTACACGCTGGGGTTCCACCACATCCCTTGTCAGGAGGACTTCCCCATCATGCCCACTGTGTCGTCCAGCTTCGACCTCAAGCCGGTCAACTTCTTCGAGAGCAACCCCATCCTCAAGCAGCGGCCCACCATGGAAAAGGACCTTCCCGTCTGTGCCGCTACCGCCTGAGACCATGCACTAGGATACATATGTGCTCAAGACAAACCCCGGGCACACTGGGCTGTTGCCCGGGGCATGAGGCCATGTGGGGATCCCGGCCATGTGTAGGCTTCCGGCAGCACCGTGCAGTGCCCCAAGCCTTACATAATCCTGCCTCCTCCTCTGGCCACCCAATAGCCTAGTATGTATAGCTCTATGTTTGTGTTGTATCGTGCTTCCCCCTTCATGAATATGAGGTGTATTTAGGCTGTCTAAGAATCTTGGACCGACGGTAATAAATTGAGTGCCGTACATGAAGGAAAATTAAACCATTGGGTCATGTTTAAAAGTAATGTTGTATTGTTATAGTTTGTAACTTTTAATAGTATGCATACAATAAATTTGTGGCCTGAGTTTAAACTCAGACAAGTAAAATACATCCGGTCAAACAGAGAATGGCCGTACTAATATCTCTACTACTTAAATAACTAGTGTTTCTTTTCTTATCAGACAAAACTCTCCGTCAACCGGTCCCCTTCCTCCCACCTGTGAGAAATAGGGTTAAGAGTGTGCATCTGCAGGGACGCGTCATGTGTTAATATAGGGCCGAAACAGGGACGGGCCCAGGATTTAAAGAGAGTGTATTCAAAATTTCAATGGCTATTTTAAAGCCATAAATCCTTCTTTTTGGCGTGTTTAATTGAGTATAGCACCATATTATACTAACGATATATTATATAAAAGATATAACATAATATAATATAATCGTAAAATTGTTCATGCTTCGAAATTGTTCAACAGATAGAAAGACTAATTAGTCAACATATCAAAGTGACAACATTAAGATATAGGAGAACAAAAGATAGGAAGTAGAAAATGATTAGAGAAAAGTTACAAACTATAGGAGAACTAACTTTTATAAATAATTCTCATTGTAATAATCCCCAATTTATAAACATTAATTCCCACATTGTAATTCATGTGGAAAATCGCAAATCGTCATGTCTAAACAATTCATAATTCATTGCAAACAAATTTCTAATTTTAAAATACTAAAATAGAAATCCAACTAACCATGCTAACTTACTGTTATAAGTCAAATGCTGGACAACGGAAGAAGAAGACGACGTGCTAACACCTGCAGATCCAAATTTTAACAGTCGGATGATTAATATGTTAAGAAACACGAACACCTCAAATTATCAATCAGATTTTAAACGACTGAACTTGTGCTTTGGAATTGGAAGCCTACTGAGAGCCTTCGATGCGGTGATGCCTGATGCTGCCAACTGTCGAGATGGATTAAAGATGAAGCGAAGCTGCGAGGGTTGAGGGACGGATGCCATCAGATGCTTGCGTCGCCGCCGTCCGCCTACCTGTGCCGCCGTGCGCGCGTGCGTTCAGGGGACGGCGATGTGCCCTGCCGCCATGCCCTACCCACGACTCCACGAGTGCGAAGTTGCGAACAGAATTGGGAGGCGCCGGCTTGTCTCGTGCGATATGCCTTTTTAGCGAAGCGCGTGCAGGCCCTGCATCTGCGGCGATTTGGGCCACTTGGGCCAGGTCGGGGTGGTGAGGACCACAGAGAGAAGTGGGCTAGTCTTTGTTTTCGGGCTGAAATCCTTAGCTGGCCTTTATTTCCTGCATCGATTTCGTTTTCCCCTGCGTACAGATGAAATACACTATATATATAAAGTTTTTTGCCAAATATCATGGGTATTCAACTGAATACCCTTGAATTGAACTGGGCCCGCCCCTGGGCCGAAACCAAGGAGATATACATGGTAGTTGGGCGTGGATTGATCTCCAAGATCGTATCACAACAACCCAACAGATTACAACGCACACAATCTAACCTATATGGTTTATACACATACCGTATTGTACAATGTTTACTACTCCCCTCAATCACAACTACCTAAGTTGAGATTGTGCCAAAAAGCTTATAACTATCGTAAAGTACGCGGTTTAGTAACCCCATCTGCAACTTGATCGCTACAATAGAAGAAACATGCTAATTCATGACATATTCAATGCGTCATAGGTAAGTCAAAAACCGTCGTGGATGCACGTCCATGACACACTACAAGGAAATACCTTATAGGTAGATACTTAGCAGTAGCGCCGGGTAAGGGCCCCAAGCCGCTGTTAAGTAGCAATAGCATGGGTAACAATCCCACGCTACAAATACAGATTAGCAGCAGCGCGGGTGGACAAACCCCACGCTGCTACTAAGTGGGCCCCATGGTACCTCCGGGTCGGGCCGTATGATAATGATATGACGAGACTAGCTATGTTGTAGCACTTCGACAATGATGCTGACGCTGAGACATTCTTGTCTCATATAGTAGTTTCAATGTATGTGCCTGTTGTTATTGTATACAATCTGTATAAATACAACATAAATACATAGAAAACATACAGAAAATCTTCAAAAATAAAATGAAGGAAAAAATGGAAAAGAAAGATAAAAATGAAACTAAAGAAAAATGAACAAAAACCATATAAAAACAGACAGAAAAACACACAAAAAAACTAATTGCGAGAAGAAAAAAGAAAGAAAAACCGCAGCACCTATACAATGCTAATTGGGTTGGTCCGTTTTCATTGAGGGGTGATGTGCCTTGTACGGCCTGAAGCGCAAAGCGAGCCACGAAGCGGCCGACGAGGTACTAGTCCACTAGTGTTTCTCAAAAAAAAAGGTAGTCCACTAGTCCTACGTCCTCCCTACCTTCCTTCGCGTGAGGACTGACCTCGACCTAACTCATGCAACGGCCGACGAGCGAGCTCAATCTGGCTCTAATGCTCCTCGATCAGCCGTCCCTCGCCCTGCACCGGTGCTCTCCCTCCTTGCTCCTTGCTCCCCACTCGTCGTGATGCCCTACAACCACGCCTCATTCCCCAACGCGGGTCATGGCGACAGAGTTCCCCGGTGCCCTTCCAGCCCCAGCAACCGCTTCTCCTGCGCCATCGGCCCGTCGCCTAAGTCACCCTCTCCCGGACAAATTACTACTCCCTTCGTTTCTTTTTAGTCCGCGTATAAGGTTTGGTCAAAATCAACTTTATAGAATTTGACTAATTTTATATGAAAAAAATATAAACATTCACAATATGAAATCAATATTATCAGATGCACCGCGAAACGTATGTTCATATTATATAATTTTAGTATTGCAGATGTTCATATATTTTTATATAAATTTGGTCAAACTTTGTGCGGTTTGATTTTAACCAAATCTTATATACGGAGTAAAAGGAAACAGAGAGAGTACTGTAGAATGTTGTACTGGCCAGTTTGATTATATAAATGGTGATGAGAACGTAGACGCGTGCGGAAAAATAAAATAAAAAACAAAATCCGAAGAAAGCGTCCAAAACGTGACACGTGGCGAATAACTGAGAACGCGTCAAGTGGCATTGATCGTTGCGAGGCTTTCGAAGAAGCGCTCGTTAACTAGTTGATATGCACTTTAGAGTTCTTGAGAAGTATCTCTGAGGCTAATTGCATGAGGTAGTCGAGCAAACACACATGTGCGTCTTTGTTGGCCAGCCAAGTAGGGCTCTAGAACTCATGTATTTTTCTTCTTCCGTTTGATCCAGTTTTATTCATATCAAACATGGTTATCAGAAAATGGATTTCCCGGTTGAATATTTTTGTAAAATATGAATAATTCTTGCATCACTGATTTTTTGCATAAATTATTTTTTTCAAACATAATTAGTTTTATAATTTCGTGTGATTTTCCTAAAATTCTAAATATTTTTTTACTTGTGAACATTTTCTAAAAGTTCTGAACATTTTTTTAAAATTTGTGATTCTTTGAAAGTATAAATTTTTGAAATTGTGCGAAATACAAAAAATGAACTTTTTAAATATTGAGAGTTTTGAAAGAAACTAAAAACTGAAAGTACACAAGTAAATAAATAAATAAAATAAAATGTAAATAAAAATCCAAAATTAAACCCGGTAGATAAAACAACAGAAAATAATAAAAAATGACACAAGAACCTCCCTAAAACTAGAAAACAGTACCCAAGAACCTTCCCATAACTGGTAAACCTGGCCTGCTTCTGGAGTGGGCCGACGCAAAGTCGCATGGCTTGTATGATTGGCCAACTACTTGACGTAAAGAGCGTCAAATATGATTTACCCTAGTTGAAGTCCATAGAAATATATATGCATCCGCTTTTTGAAATTTCACAACATAAATAAAATAAGAAATAATGCCATGGTAGATAAATATTAAAATTTAGCATAAGTTCATCTTCTACCAATAAATTTGTATTGCTAAAAATTATGAATAAAACAAGCAAGATCAAATAAACATATAGGCCTCCTTTGGTTGAAAGGAGAAGTGGAGGAAATTGTAGGAATGGAAAATTTTCCCGTGGTGCTATTATTCATGCCTTTGTTTCAAAGGAACAAGGGAAAGGAAAAAATGGAGGAAATTTTCCTTTGACCGTTGTTTTAAAGGAAAACAAAGGTATTCAGACATCTTTTCAAACTCCTATCCACCACGAATGAGACTAAGGGCCTCTTTGGATTGGAGGAAACTAGAAACATAGGAATAGGAAAAATACAAGACTGAGTTGTAACTTAGTGTGAATTGCTATAGGATTTCACACAAGATTTTTTTTGGAGTTGCCTTTGGATGGTGCATAAGAAAAACACATGAGTTTTGAAGGATTGTTGACAGAGAGTAGATAAAGATAGAGCGAAGTGCATCGACCTTCTCGAAGGAAAAATAAAGCAAGGTTTGAACTCATGTTGAAATTCCTATGGAATTAAGGGCATATGAATTGGTTCCATAGGAATGTGGTGAACTCACTCCAACAATCCAAAGGGCCTTTATAGGAAAAAAAAGTCCTAGGGATTAGAACCCTCCAGAATTCTTATGAAATTTCTTCATTCCAAAGAGGGTCTAACCACGTAAGATCCTTAGTGGCATATTAACATTCCAACTATACATTTTCAAATAGTACAAGCCGACAAGTTACAAAAAAGATTATCATAAGTGCAACCTAAAAATAATAGACATGAGTAAAAAAATGCACCATGGACCAAATCATATATGAATTATTTTATTAATAAATAAAAATATTTAAGCATGCAAGTGGTGTATTTTGGATATGAGTGTCTGGGAAACAAATTATACATAAGTTGAGTGTATCAGTTTAAAAGGTGCAACCACGAACAAATGAACATGAACAATGAATACATGCACTATCGACCAATCATATTGAAAATTAGTGAATGTATATAATATAGCAAATTTCATAATTAGATGAGGTCAATTGCACAAAACAATTATGTGCGACTCAAACATAGAAAAAGTGCAAACCGTAAAAGAAGAATAAAAAGGAGCAACAAAGAAAAACATCATGGCATATTTGAAATATGTATACTGTAACAAAAACATAAAAATGTAGATGTAGAAAATATTTTCTTTTTAATAAAAAGTAAAAACAATATTTCTCCTATTTTTTAAAAAAATTACAGAGAATCTGGTATAAAAATGTAGACCTATAAATATTTTGTTAAAGTAATACAGAGAAAATTGTATTTTTTGTGAGAAATTTTCAAACTATTCATTTTTGATCATGGCATTATAAAGAACAACAGAAGTAATAAAAACTACAACCATGTTCGTGGACCACCTAGCAACGACTACAAGCACTGGAGCGAGCCGAAGGCGTGCCGCCGTCATCGGCTCTCCCACATCTGAGTCGGGCAAACTTTATTGTAGTAGACAACCGAAAAGTTGTCGCGCTAAGGTCCTATAGGACTAACACACCAGAGTAGCAACCACCGTCGATGAAGAAAATCTTAGATCAGAAGGATTAAATCTGTAAACACCAGAACGAAGATGAATGAAGACTGGATCCAAACAAATCCACCGAATAATAGCACTGACCGAATCCCGCGAGATCCGATGGAGACACACATCGACACACCCTCCGACGATGCTAGACGCACCATCGGGATGAGGATAGAACGTGGGAGACATGATTCCTACTAAGAACATCGTCGCCGTCACACAGCCCGAACCAAGACGTTGAGCCGAGAGACGTGATTCAGGACCATGGTTCAGCCGAACCTATGGTCTATGCCGTACGATTTAACATCTTACTGCATGTGGATCTGTGACATGCATGCAAGCTGCATTTTTTAATCAACCATGTATGGATCCTCATGAATAGACATGCATGCCAACTGCATTTTTTAATCATCCATGCATGGATCCTCATGAATAGTGTCTAGAAATCAATGGTGTCGAGCGTATGTTCGGCTGAACTATGGTTCCGTAAAACATTTTCGACGTTGAACCTAACAAGAATGAGAACAGGGTCCCTCCCGCCGGTGGGGGGCCAAAATCCTCTGCACCTCCATGGCCTTGAGGTCATTTAAGATGGGGCGGACCGGCGATGGCGCCAACCGAAGGAGAAGAGCTTTTCTTGTAGAGGAGGAAAGAGATGGCAGTGGACTAAGAGAAAATTGTATTGCCGAATGACTGATCGTTTAGCTTTCCGAATGCCAATAAAAAGATCGATAAGCTAGCTTAAAGCACCGCTAATCTCAACCGAGAATTAACAAAGCCGTATTTCTAAACCTAGAGCTGCAGTTAACCTCTAACTTGCGCAGCTACACGGCGCTGGTCAATGTCCCAGGGCCTGAGCCTCTTGCACACTCCACATAGAAAAGATACTGATTCACATGACACACGCTACATAATGCGGCAGGTCAGCAAGCTTGTGTGTTCCCGAAGGATATCAAGCTAGCCAGGACGCCCGATCCAAGACATCGCTTCGCCCGCACTTCTTGATCGCCGGACCTTCTGGGGATCACTTCTTCAGGTTAAATAAGCTCAACTACACTGTCCCCGGTGGCAAGCGCGTTGCCTAGAGCAGATTCTGCCTGGATCCCGCTTCGCTCAGACCGTTAGCAGATGTAGTGATTTTCTTTTTGCGGCGAAAGCAGATGTAGTAATTAACGAGGAACAAACTAGGCAGCTTTCCAAAGTAAAAATAGAATGGCAGGAATCTATACATCCATGGTTGGACAGCAAGCAATTTATTTTTTGAGTTGAACAGCAGGAAATTAAGCACATAAATATTATATATTCCGGATTTGCTAATCGTCAGTTGTCTGGAAGTAAATGTTTTATCCGTTGATTTTTGTTAGGAGAGGAGAAGATGCGGCACCGACCGGAGACAGGGACGCGCCGTCCCTGTTGGGGGCTCGCCGAGACCGGACCCGACGATGACACCTTGTCTTGCAAATGGGGGCAAGGCGGAGGTTGACGGTTCGGGTGCTGGTGCGGGGTGGACCACTGGCGTCGGAGAAGAGTGGTAAGGGTACAAACTACAAAGGGATGTTCGGTGCGGGGTCAGCACGCCGGAAGAACCGGCTTGGGCAGGCTGTGGCGGCACTGGCGGAGGCCGGTGTCTAGGCCTTGGTTGGAGGGTGGCACGGTCGGAATGGATGAGAAGGAAGAAGGTGGGGTGAGGAGAAAGAAGGTGAGACGACCGTCTGGCCGTGACAATGGTTATAGCGAATGGAGTTATAGAAAAAATAAATTCTTTTCTTGCTGTGTACTGTAGAAAATAAATAAATTCAGCACCTGTTTTGTAGGTTCTCCCATATTATTCATCAATGCTTACACACACATAGCTTAGTTCATACTCCTGCCTACATGGACCTACATGTTCCACACGTCACCCCTTACAGGTTTACACACTGATACTGCAGATCGATCTGATCTCGCATATTTAAATCAAGTCATATTTCTTGCTTCCTACGTGGATTAGCTCACATGCATGCATGGCAATTGAGCACATCGTCCTCACGGGTGGCCGCTGCTACCGCCCGCGCCGCCGCCTTCACCGCCACCGGATCCTCCTGGCCCGGAGCCGGAGCCACTCGCGCCACCGCTCCCCGTGCCGTCGCTCGCGCTTCCGGAACCTTGGCCTCTCCCCACGGCATTGCCTGCACGTCCAACCCCGCTGCCTCCGCCCGAAGCACCGGCACCGCGGCCGTCTCCTCCACCACCACCATCACCGTGCGTCACCGTGACACTGACACCTCCTCTGCCGATGTGGAAACCGAAGCCTGCCGCGCCGCCAAGACCCACACTGGCGCCGCCGTTGTGCTCGCTCGCCGCGCCTCCTCCTCCGACGCCAAGTCCCACGTCGATCCCGTCCTTCCCGACGTCGATGCCGACCCCGGCGCCGACACCGCCACCAGCGCTGCCTCCCTCGCCATCGCGGGTGCTTCCCACGCCGCCGCCCATGCCGCCGCCGGCCCCGATGGTCGTGTCGGACCCGTTGCGCGACACGGCCCAGCCAAACCCGTGGCCGTCTCCGGAGCCATGGCCATGGCCACTGCCAGAACCGTCCCTTGTCCTTGAGAACGGCCAGTGGAATTTGATGCCGGTACCATGGATGGCGCTGGCACTGCCATGGATGCGAGGGAAATGCCTCGCGTTGACAGGTGAAGGGAGTAGTGTAGCAAAACACAGGAGCGTGAGGAAGATGAAGGCATAGGCGCCACTACTACTGGTAGAGATAGCCATTCTCGTTGCCTCGTTGGCGTTGTTGTGAAGGGTCTCAGCATGCTGGTAGGGTTTATATAGCGAGTTAGCCATGGTGGAACCTTGATCATTTAATTAGGTCCGGATCTAGAGGCGGAGATTGGCTAGTTGGCTTTGGATCGAACTGCTTGCGTGCGTTGCATGAAACCAGGTACTATAGGGCTAGCTTGCATGGAGAGCTATCGTACGTTGACCATTCATTTGGCTGTAGCTTGTGGTATATGAATGCTCAGTCTCATTTCCGAATGGCTATCCCACTGTCGAAGTTATTTTCAACTATTAAATAACACATGCCTTCACAAATTTTTTTTGCAGGTAAAATTGGAGTTTTTATTTCATAATGATAAGGTCAAGTGGCAAAAGAGCCTCGATACAAGAAGGGCAATGATGTAGCCATACAACCAGTAGTGCCACATTCAGTTTGGCTATAAACAGCCAGGCGGTCTGATACCCTGTTTTGCAGACGGCAAATTTTCTAGGTAATAAAGTCCCCATCTTCCATCAAGTGTTTAATCTCAACAACAAGATGACCATACGCCCAGCGATCCAGGCTATCGCGTGTGACTGAAGTAAGCGCTGTCGAAGAATCAGTCTGCATGATGATCGGGCATTCTGAATGTGGCGTGATGGCGGCCCATGGCAGTGGTCTGGGTGGTGTCACGGCGGCAACAGGGCAGCTCCAGCGTTGGCCCGTCGGTGAGCGGACTGTGAGGTGGTTTCCCTCCATCCCCAAGCTGGATTTGTGCAGGAGACGTCGAGGGGCCGTACATTTCCCAGCTCTGTCCACCGTTGAGGGATGCTCTGTCACCAGCGGTGGCCACAACGGCATCCTTGCCTCTCGTTCGGTGGCAGCGTG
This sequence comes from Triticum urartu, assembly GCF_003073215.2. Classification (NCBI taxonomy): domain Eukaryota; kingdom Viridiplantae; phylum Streptophyta; class Magnoliopsida; order Poales; family Poaceae; genus Triticum; species Triticum urartu. The sequence goes on along the minus strand of NC_053023.1, from coordinate 31,679,439 downwards.
CCACCGGGGAGCTCGCCTTTGGGGCAAGGCGGGGAGATGCAGATCAGATCTGGCCGGACATGGACCTGGGGGTTGTTCAAGAGTTGGAAAGTGGGGACCTTACATACCGTCTCCTCTATCGTCTTGGTTGCGCACATGGGGCGGGGATGGGGTGGATGCCATGGATGCCGGGGCGGCGGCCTTGGTGGTGGGAGCCACATCACTATGGGGCGGACCACGCGGCTCAGACGCTATCTGGTGACCATGGCTGTGTGGACGGCGTGGTGCCAAGGGGTGACGTCCGATGGAGATGGTGCGGTCGACTGTGCCTATTTCGGTGATGGTGAGTGTTGGCCAGCATGAAACCCCATTCTAGCCTGTCAGGTCGGTGACAGCAATGTTCTACCACCGTTCCCTTCTTAAAGGCGTTGTCGCGGGTATTCACCGTTGCCATGGTGCTCCGGGAGACCTTGACCTACGGATTGGGCAGTGACGACACTCTGGTGTCACTCCCTTCCTAAAGGCACCGCCTTGAAGCTACATATCAATATTTTACATTGTATTCATTTTCTATATATGTACTCTCTCCGTTCCAAATTACTCATCGCAGAAATGGATGTATCTAGAACTAAAATACATCTAGATATATCCATACCTACGACAAGTAATTCGGAACAGAAGGAGTACATATTAAGCAGAAAAAACAAGCAATATATAGTGTGTGAGTGCGTCTACATCAGTTATGAGAAAGACAAGTTTGCTTCAGGGGGTTCAAATTAAGTAGATGGAGATATTCTGATCGGCTGATCTTTCAGTTTACTGTTGCAAGGAAGTTTCCCTCAAGTTATATGCACATTCATTTTCTCAATATTACAAAACTAAGGTCGATGTAATTTTCACTAGAAAAAAAAGGAAAAAAGAGGGAGCACCTATCCATCAGGTGACTGAAAAATCAAACATTTCGGTCGATTCTATCGAAACCGTAGGATGCGAATCCAAGTGCCGCCCCACCTAGTGCTATTTGTCTTCTTCCCTAGCCTTCTTGCTCCGCATCTGCTCTGACTCACCTCTGGCTAGCTCATGTCCGAGCCTCACGCGGCGCCCCCACTCCTTGCTACCATTCACCCTCGCATCCCCGACTCCAGCTCCGACTAATTCAAGCGGGCTCAAAATGAAAATCCCTCTCCTCCACCCGCACCGGTCAAGTCATCTGAGTCGCCTCCACCTGCAACCCCACGTCCAGTCGAGTCGTCATCGGCTACGGTTTGATCCCGTCCAAGTCCTCGCCGGCGCTCCGATCTCGGGCTCGGGCTTCGCTGCCCTCTCACACGGAATCGACTGACACAGTTTCTCATTTCAGTTGCCCGAGAGTTAGCAACGCTGCAAAAAAGGAAGCAGAGTGGAATAAGAACAGACAGAAAAACTTAGCACATAAGCTTTTTCTTCAAGCGTTTTCTCCCCTTCCCCTCGGCAGCTAGGTTAAAATTTTCACTTTAGGATTCGCCGATGAGCCCGTAGATTCGCCTCTCCTTTACGTGCCGCTCCGGCAGCAGGTAGGGGGGGGGGAGCGGTTGTTTTTTGGGCTCTGATCCTCCTCGAGTTCGTCCATATATGAATGTAATCGACGGAGCTCCGGCATAAATTCCCGTCGCCTCGTCTTCTTGGGGCGGCGAGGTTAGGGTTTCTCACTGTCGTGCGTGCGCGATGACAAGATTTGATGGCAGTTGCTTTAGATTTATTCAAGGGATAAAAGACGAAGAATATAGCTCTAGGACGTTGGTCTTTAGGGTCACATGCATGAAGATTTTCCGTTTGTCCTCGACAAGGTCAACCCGGCTCTGGTGGGGAGCGGGGACAACGACGCTTTGGCAGCTTGTTTTGACGACGGTAGTGGTCGTTTGGTGGTATAGAGACCTTGATGTAATTTCTCTTATGTTTTCGATGCTTTAAACTTTTGGTGGACTTTTAAAATAGGTTTGAATCTTCTTCATAAAGAAATAAACTAACACAAATAAAAGAATATTGGACACGTCTAGCCAGCGCTTGGCCGCTCGTGATGGTTAGCAAGCGGCCGGCTATTTTAGGATATTTCTTGTCCCTTCTTCTAATTAGGAAAAACCAATCCTCTAATCTCTTTTCCATGACGTATTAAATGCCAGTACAACCATATGCATTAATTTGTGGTTTCAAAATTTAAAAAAGGCATAACTTTCAATCCGCACGTCGGAATTAGGATCCGTTTTCATCACTGGAACTCTTGCAATGTGCTCTTCGAAACTAGATCCCGTATGTGTATGTTTCGATGATTTTTTTTGTGTGCAACTTAATCCCTATTTAATGCAAATGTCTAGGGGTCAATGTGCAACTACATAACTATCGATGTGCAACTTTTTCCCTACTAGTGAATGTTCACTTTTCACTCATGCGAACACATGTAAAGCCATTTAATTCGGGTTTTCATTTTTCTAAAAAGTTATAACTTTTGAGTCAAACATCGGAACAATGATCCGCTTTCACCGTTGGACCCCGCATGGCGTGTTCTTCGACTAGATCCCATATGAGTATGTTTCGATAGATTTTATTGTGTGCAATTTAATCCCCGTTAGGTGCAACTGCCTAGTAGTCAATGTGCAACTATCTCAGAGTCGATGTGCAACTTTCTCCCTAGCCATGGACGTGAAGTTTCACCGATGGCACGTCCACCCCAACCTATCCCCTAACAGTGAGATGTGCAACTTCGTCAGTTGCCCAGGCCAACTACTTAGTAGCTGATGTGCAACTTCCCCTGCCCGTGGATGTGTGGATTTTACTATTTTGCTACCTCGGCCAACTGCCTAACAGTGGATGTGCAACTTTAGATACTTCCTCGGCCAACTGTCTAACAGTGATGTGCAATTTTCCCCCATACCCCGTGAAAGTCTAGTTTTCCCAGCTAGTACCCTATCCGAACCACCCCTTCTAGTGAGATGGGCCACTTTAGCGCCTCGTGTCTATGCATCTTTTTAGTACCGCCCGGATGTCCAGTTTACACCATCCAACTCCTTGCCAGTGAGATGTGCGACTTCATCTGTTGCCCCGGCCAACTGCCTAGCAGACTATGTGCAACTCCATATGTTACCCCTGCCAACTCAAACTACACAAGGAGTTGCACATCGATAACTACACAGTTGACTGGAACAATAGACTAAGTTGCACATCTTGCTGATAAGGTGGGTGGGGCACGGTGTGCATGAAACATTACACACCCACAAGTAGTGAAGGGGTGCACATTGTCTACAAGGTAGTTGGCAGGGCCAGTAAACTACTTGCATGTCAAAAAAGGTTGGTTGCCATGGTTGCTAGGTTACAATCTCATAGGAAGTTGGATCATGTATCTCAAAAAATTGGTTTAAAAAAATGCACAAACAGTATTAAAGTTGCACAATGTACTAAGAGAGTTGCACCATATAGCATTACAGTTGGCATAAAAAATTGTCAAAATATACCCATGCGAGATCTAGTTTCAAAGATATCGTCGTAAGGATTCCAACGGTGAAAACCGATCTGAATTCCGACATACGATTCAAAAAATATGACTTTTTAAAAAATTGAAAACCCGAAATAAATACAAGCATATCTGTTTTTTTCTAAAGCAATGTGACCAGTGTGAATGCATTTAATGCCACAGTGTATATGTGCTAGCAGACAAAAGTTTTTACACATGCATGCGTATGATGAGGCCGGCCGCTCCTTTCGGTGATCAAGCACGCGCACGCGATTAGGTAATTAGGAAGAATATTTCACAGCAATAAAAAACCGGCGAGTCAAATCGCGCCTATACTTCCGGTGGAAAATATCAACGGAGGCCACGCGCGAACTATATATCACGTACACAGTCTTGTGTGCTGGGCCATGAGCAGAGGATCGAGCAGTTTTCGGTCACGCCCGCATGGCTCGGTTTACGACTCAGCTCCTCGCCTTGTTTCTCCTCTTCCTCTCACATCTCGCGACCCCCTCATCGGCCACAACAACTCGGCTGGGAGCCGATCTCCTGGGCGCGGCGCGTGCGCCTCCGTTCGAGTCGTGGCTGCGCGGCCTGCGTCGGCGCATCCACCAGCGCCCGGAGCTGGCCTTCCAAGAGCACCGCACAAGCGAGCTCGTGCGCGCCGAGCTCGACGCGCTCGGCATCCCATATGTCTGGCCCGTCGCCCAGACCGGCGTCGTGGCGACCATCGCCGGAGGCGGCGGCTCCGGGCCAGTCGTCGCGCTCCGGGCCGATATGGACGCGCTCCCCCTCCAGGTCCGTAGTCATACTCATACCCTGCATTTCTATATCGTCAGTCGTCAGTCGTCACTAACCATTGTTAGGAACTTAGGATTGCTTCATTCGTTCGTGAGATATGAACCTGTTTGATCCCAACATAATTCAGACTGCTTCTTCTTTTTCTTGGAAAAGAGATGTGCAGAGAACGAATTAGAGTAATTAGGACAGGATGTGAATGTTAATTCTTTTTCAGAAATATAAGTGTCAATGCTAATGCATGGTTGTTATGAAATGTGATTTAGCTAATACGCAATTATGTAAACCAAATGACATATCCTCCAACCAGTGTAGCAGTACCATTAGCTGGTGCTGCAATTTCTTTTGTCCTTGTGATACCGATAGGTTACCTTGTGATACCGACAGGTGACTCGCTCAGGATTCAGGAACCCAATTTTCTGTTATGCGTCTACATCTCTTTCTTCGAATTCGCACCGATGTGGGTTTAATTCCGTCGTTTTATCTAAGAAGTATCCAAATGTGCTGCAATCAAGTGACCATCATGAAGATCGCCGCAGCAGCCAACCAAAACTATTGCCATCACCGATTAATTATTGTTTGTTTGTTTGTTTGTTGTGCTGCATTATGAAATTTAACCACATAGGAAACACAGAATGTGGCTTTAGTGACACAAAGTGGATAGATCAGCAGCTACATGAGGCAAAACAGAAATTATTAGGTTATGAAAATATTAACCATCTACTTGAGATGATTTTTTTGGATTGTACGGTTGTAGCTGCACAACATCAATCATTGGTCCAGACAAAATACGGCATGTTCTATGTGCAGCTTGCAAAAAACAGAATTCAAATCAACAAGGACCTATCTTGTATAGAGTAATCAAAACTCTTTCTGTCATGTGTGCTGCAATCAAGTGACCATCGCAGCAGCCAACAAAAGTCTTGCTGTCACCGATTAGTTATTGTTTGTTTGTTGTGCTGCATCATATCATGAAACCTAACTACATAGGAAATACAGAATGCCGCTTTAGGGACACAAAGCGGATAGACCAGCGCCTACAATGAGACGAAATGGAAAATATTTTTCCATTATAGGTAGTATTTGGCCCGTATTCTGGAAAATTAACCTATTTGATATGAAATTTTGTTTTGGATTGTACGTTGTAAGCTGCAAGACAATCGACATCAAGCATTGGTCCAACCAAATACGACATGTTCTATGTGCAGCTTGCACAAAACAGAATTCAATCAACAAGAACCTAGATTGTATCCGAGAATATTCTTTGCTGTACAGTGGTGTATTGATTTGTTAGTAAATAGTGATGGCATTTGATTGACAATGGCACGTACGGTGGTCCTTGGGCAGGAATTGGTACATTGGGAGTACAAGAGCCTCGAAAATGGCAAGATGCATGCTTGTGGACATGATGCCCATGTGACAATGCTTCTAGGAGCTGCCAAGCTACTTCAATCTCGGAAAGAAGATTTAAAGGTAAACTTACTGTGCTGATCATACTCTTAATTTTAACATGGTGAAATTGAGAGGATTATTACGTTACATGTAACATGATATTTTGTGTTGGAAATAACAAGCAATGCTCTTTTGTCAGTCCAGACAATTTTGGTATATAGTTCCATTTCAGTGCCTGTGGGCACCAGGGTTCAACATTATAACTCAGTCAGTTCAGCATATAAGTAGTACTCTCATTAACATGATGTATCGTAATGTGAATTCAAATTTATACGACTGAGAATGAGAAAACAGTTCAATTTGTGTCATTGTTGCTTGACCTTCAGGGTACTGTCAAGCTTGTGTTCCAGCCTGCTGAAGAGGGCTACGCCGGTGCTTACTACATTTTAGAGGAGGGTGTCCTCAACGATGTCTCTGCCATTTTTGGCCTGCATGTCTTCCCACATCTTCCTGTAGGCGTCGTCGCATCGCGGCCAGGTCCATTTCTTGCAGCTGCAGCTCGGTTCACTGCAACGATCACCGGAAAAGGCGGGCACGCCGGTAACCCTCACGATGCCGTTGACCCTGTCATTGCTGCTTCCTCCGCCATTCTCAGCCTTCAGCAACTTGTCGCCCGTGAAACCGATCCACTCGAGTCAGCTGTACGTGATTAATATGTCTAGCACATATATCCAAAGGTGGCCAGGCCACCATTAATCTGCATATGAAACCCCTGGGAAGTGAGTGATAACTTGGTCGATGATTTACTACTTCTTTCAGGTGGTGTCTGTTACACAACTGAGAGGAGGTGATGCTTACAATGTAATTCCCGAATCTGCGTCGTTCGGCGGCACCTTTCGGAGCATGACTGATGAAGGCCTGTCATATCTAATGAAAAGGGTGAAAGAGGTAGGACAAATTATAACACCCCATGCATTCTCTCCTATCTCAAGTTTCCAGTCAATGCTTTTCCTCCACCATTTGACATGAGGTACTGACAACCTGATGCCTCTCTGGAAGACCGTAGAAGCCCAGGCAACCGTGCACCGCTGCGCAGCCACTGTCGACTTCATGGAGGAGAAGCTAAAGCATTACCCAGCCACCGTCAACGATGAAGGGATGTATGCCCATTCCAAGGAAGTGGCCGAGGCCATGCTCGGGGAAGCTAATGTGAAGGTGGCTCCCCGGAGCATGGGTGGCGAGGACTTCGCTTTCTACGCGCAGAGAGCGGCAGGTGCATTCTTCTTCATCGGCGTAGGTAACGAGACCGCCATGGACAGGGTCCATCCGGTGCACTCCCCGCATTTCGTCCTCGATGAGGGTGTTCTTCCTGTTGGAGCTGCGTTTCACACCGCGGTTGCCATTGAGTACCTGAACCGCTCCTGAAAACTACAGGAGCATGAGTGAAGGTCCGTTCTTGGATTATGGAGTGATGTCCGTATAGTGTTAGATATCCAGAATCGTCTTCATTTGCTTGATCGGAAGCTATATATGTGTGTATAGTATGTTATGTGAGATATACTATTCATATATAGCATGCATGATAAGTAAGACAGTTCAGTAATTTTAAGTGTAGCCGTTTGTGATTTTCTACATTTGGAATATTTTTTTCGAGACCAGACATGACACCCGCGTGTATATTCATCAAGTTAGAAAGAGATATGTGGCACAAAGAAGATTTGGCCAAGCAGCCACGCCCCAAGGAAAGCACTAACACAACCGGCTGACTATGTTCATGTGTCCTTGGCGCCGAAGTCTTAGTGGAGACAATTGCTATACAGTGATACAGAGTAGAATTCTTACAGCTCCGTCACCGTCCTGGTGTAGATGTCGAGGCCGACATGGCTGTCATATGAGAATGTGTCTGGGCTTGGTTGGGTTGATAGTTTCTAATTCGGCGGATTGTCGTCTGGTGCTCCCCTGTACTTGGCGGTGTCAACGATGACACAATTCAGTTGCCATCCTTGTAAGGGGTGTGTCTCATGTCAACTATTTTAGAGCAATTCTAGCCGATCCTCTAAAAAAATAGAGAAGTATTCGGTTGAGTAAAGTATAGTGGAGTAATTATACTTCTCTAAATTTTGACCGTTTCGAGCCAATCTCATAAATTTAGCGGAGTAAAAATCAAATTTGGTCATGTTCAACATAAATTTGATTGAAGCAAACTAAACTTAACCGAAATTCGCCACATGGCCATCATAGTTCACATTGCCATCAACCGAAACATACTCTACTGTTGGGTAACGTAGTAATTTCAAAAAAATTCCTACGCACACGCAAGATCATGGTGATGCATAGCAACGAGAGGGGAGAGTGTTGTCTACATACCCTTGTAGACCGAAGCGGAAGCGTTGACGCAACATAGAGGAAGTAGTCGTACGTCTTCCCGGTCCAACCGATCCAAGCACCGTTATTCCGGCACCTCCGAGTTCTTGGCACACGTTCAGCTCGATGACGATCCCCGAACTCCGATCCAGCAAAGCTTCGGGGAGGAGTTCCGTCAGCACGACGGCATGGTGACGATCTTGATGTTCTACCGTCGCAGGGCTTCACCTAAGCACCACAACAATATGATCGAGGTGGACTATGGTGGAAGGGGGCACCGCACACGGCTAAAAAACGATCACGAAGATCAACTTGTGTCTCCATGGGGTGCCCCTTGCCTCAGTATATAAAGGATGGAGGAGGAGGAGGCCGGCCAAGGCTTGGTGTGGCCAGGATGTGGAGTCCTACTAGGACTCCAAGTCCTAGTAGGAGTCCACCATGGGGGGAGGAAGGGAGAAGGAAGTGGAGGAGAAGGAAAGGTGGCCGGCCCCCTTTTCCCTAGTCCAATTCGGACCAGAGGGGAGGGGGGGGGGGGCGCAGCAGCCCCTTGGGCCTTTCTCCTCTTACCACTAAAGCCCATCAAGGCCCATTGCTTCTGCCGTAACTACCCGGTACTCCGAAAAATACCCGAATCACTCGGAACCTTTCCCATGTCCGAATATAGTCGTCCAATATATCGATCTTTACGTCTCGACCATTTCGAGACTCCTCGTCATGTCCCCGATCTCATCCGGGACTCCGAACTCCTTCGGTACATCAAAACTCATAAACTCATAATATAACTGTCATCGAAACCTTAAGCGTGCGGACCCTACGGTTCGAGAACAATGTAGACATGACCGAGACACGTCTCCGGTCAATAACCAATAGCGGAACCTGGATGCCCATATTGGCTCCTACATATTCTACGAAGATCTTTATCGGTCAGACCGCATAACAACATACGTTGTTCCCTTTGTCATCGGTATGTTACTTGCCCGAGATTCGATCGTCGGTATCCAATACCTAGTTCAATCTCGTTACCGGCAAGTCTCTTTACTCGTTCCGTAATACATCATCTCACAATGCTTGCAAGGCTTATGTGATGTGCATTACCGAGAGGGCCCAGAGATACCTCTCCGACAATCAGAGTGACAAATCCTAATCTTGAAATACGCCAACCCAACATGTACCTTTGGAGACACCTGTAGAGCTCCTTTATAATCACCCAGTTACGTTGTGACGTTTGGTAGCACACAAAGTGTTCCTCCGGCAAACGGGAGTTGCATAATCTCATAGTCATAGGAACATGTATAAGTCATGAAGAAAGCAATAGCAACATACTAAACGATCGGGTGCTAAGCTAATGGAATGGGTCATGTCAATCAGATCATTCACCTAATGATGTGATCCCGTTAATCAAATAACAACTCTTTGTTCATGGTTAGGAAACATAACCATCTTTGATTAACGAGCTAGTCAAGTAGAGGCATACTAGTGACACTCTGTTTGTCTATGTATTCACACATGTATTATGTTTCCGGTTAATAAAATTCTAGCATGAATAATAAACATTTATCATGAAATAAGGAAATAAATAATAACTTTATTATTGCCTCTAGGGCATATTTCCTTCATCTACTACTATAACTAGTGTGATTAAAACTAGTACTTAAAACTGGTCGCTATCCGAACGCGTGAGCGACAACCACGTCTTCATGTCGATGCCACCGACCATGGGTCAGGGTTTGTGCCGTCGGTATTATTTTCTGGTCGAACACTGTGAAAGAAGGGCTCCAACCAAGATCCGCAGCCCCCACACTAGCCCACGATGCGGCCAGGGGGTGGTCACGCCACCTGGCCGTATCAGGCCCTCGGGCATCGTCTTGTGTTCGATGCCCAAAAATCGTATTAAATCACCGGGGTATTTTGACCTTCCTAGATAATGATTTTATGTAAAACCAAAAACATGCAGAAAGCAGCAACTGGTACTGGGCACGAGATTAATAAGTTAGACAGAAAAAATAAAAAAAAAATGCACCAAAACCATATATAGTTGATGTTAATATAGCATGAATACTTAAAAAATTGTAGATAAGTTAGACACGTATCAAGGACATTGAAGAAAAGCAAAAGGTTGGATGAAGTAGCAAGGTTTATCGTAGCTACAGTTCGTTTGTTGTGGGAGAAACATTACCAGAAGGAGACGAGGGTGATGCAAAAGGTTCCCCCCTGTAGACATTGATGCACCCAAGCAGATCTTTTTCTGTTAATGTTTTTCTAAGCACTAGCTACTTAGAGCTTTTTATAAAGTGCTTAGTATTTTTCTTTTGTTTCAGTGACATAGATGTTTTTTTGCATGTGTTTTTCGCAGGTGTGACTGGAATTTTCACGTTGATGAACATGCTGCTGTGGCATGGGACATGGCTCCCAAACTATGGACAAGCCGGCATAGAAAACATGGGGAAACTTTTGGCCGTCTCAATGATAAACTGTGACCTTTTTTTGAGGGAAACTTTGGAAGCTTTTATTCAATAAAGGCATTCATGGGGCAGTCTGCAATGAGACTACTGACCAAGAAGGAGGGGGTAGAGTCCAGCCAATTTCTGGTTACCATGAGTGAGCAAGGATGCTTAGCACACAAATGGGCTGGCAGATTAGTTGATCTAGATACATGTTGAACTATAAATGTACCAAAAACGAAGGATGGCTCTTCAATTTCATCTAGTATCGGGGCCACAACAGAGCGACCTGTGCGGCAAGAATTCTAGAGGTTTACCAACGCCAAGCAGTCCGTCTCCAATATCAAATGTGGTATGCCTCGTAGGTTGGCGAAAATAACGCCCTCACGGAGCGCGAGCGTCTCCAGGATCAGGGGATTGGTCACCCCCTCGTGTGGTTTCCACCAAACTCCGAGAAGGCAAGTGGCTGATCGAGCAACACCCCCTGCACCTCCTTTGCCCTCATCAAAACTGATTGCCCCATCACAGTTTATTTTGATCACTTCCTGCTCTGGAGGCCTCCAGCCGTGACCTGGTAGTATGGCTGCATGTTGTTGAGGAAGCTCAAGCAAGGCCAGGTCCTCCCGAACTCTCCTTACAGCATTAGCTGGGTCAAGTTGATCATGGTCGTGTACCCATCTGTTTCTGGAGTGCCATCTCGACCACATCACCATAACAATCTTTGTTTGCTCATTGTCCGAGAACCGGCTGTCACAAATAATATCCCGTGACCATGTGTCAGGGTGCAGCCTCGGCAAGCGGAAATCGAACAAGGCCTGTGCTTCATGCCAGAATCGTGGTGCATGCGTACAATGGATTAGAACATGCATTAAATCCTCCCCCATCGCAAGACACACGTTACAGCGATCGATCTCCTTGATATGTCTTCGCTTCAAGTTTTCTTTCACTGGCAAGATATTGTTCAACACTCGGCACCAGAAAACCCGCACTTTGGGGATCACTTTGAGTTTCCATAGTGAAGTCCATAGCTGCCGTTCAGTCTGTGAGGTACCTGTAACCGCCCCTTCATCTCGAGCTAAAAGCTCTTTTTAATTCACGAGAGCACGGTACGCAGTTTTGACAGTATAACTTCCTATAGGTTCAAAGGCCCAAACTTGAAAATCTTCTCTACCACCATTGCGCAAAGGTATATTCAGGATTGCCGTAGCATCTGGTGCCAGAAAAATATCACGAACCAGCTCTTGAGTCTTGACGCCACGTCGAATTGTCAGTATCGATCAACTCACTTACCTGCTGGAGTGTCGTATTTGCTGGTCTAAACATTGGTGTCATGGATACAGTTTCAGGAATCCACTTGTCCTGCCAAATTGAAATGGTAAACTGTGACCTGAACAAGGTTATCTGGCACGAACGTACCGTGACTATACGCCGTGTGTACTGTGAGGGCACTCGGCTTCGTGCAATGTACGCTGGGTGGGTACGCCGCCTGTTTTTGGGCCTTGTCACGGCGTACGTGGCTGTACGCCGAGTCTCACGGATTCACCGTGCGCCACACACCTGATGCACAGAGCTTATACGTCGGGTGGCCGATATAAGACTCTCGGCGTATATGTAAACACAATCCAGTTTTTTTCCCCTGTGGTGTATACCCCGTTTAGGGTTCGCTCCTCCTCCAAATCCCCGGCCCAAACCCTTCCACGACATGACATGGGCGCCGCCGATCGCATCTCCGGCCTCCCCGACGCTCTTCTCGTGCGCGCCATCTCCTTCCTTCCTGCCAGCGACGCCGCCCGTACCGCCGTCCTCTCGCGGCGATGGCGCCCGCTTTGGCCGTGCACGGACGCCGTCCACCTCGACTCTCGGCCCTACGCCGGCCTAGACGACGCCTCCCCGGTCAACCAGCGGCTACTCCAGGACGCCGACGCCGCCCTTCACGCGCCGGGCCGGGGTCAGGTCAGAAAGCTCTCTCTGTTCGTGGCCTCGCCCTACGAAGACGAAGAGTACACTGCCGGGAAGTCCTCGGCTCCGACTCGTGGGGCAGCAGGGACAACCTGGTGCACATCCTCCTCGACGACCCGGCGCTGCATGGTGTGGAGGAGCTGCGCGTAGCGGTGGAGATGAAGCAGGACAGCTACATATACAGGTTCCATCCCGCCGTCCTGCCGGCCCGCCAAACGCTCCGAGTGCTGGACCTCGCGTGCTGCCATCTGGAACTGCCGGCGTACGGCGACGTCAACGTGTCGTTCCCCAGCCTCCCCGTGCTGCGTCTGCATAGCTGCGGCTCGACAACGATGGAGCTCGAGAGCTTTATCCGAGCCGCGCCCAACCTCGGCAGCCTGCATATCGAAGGCCATTACTTCAACTAGGACGCCGCCAATTCCAGCCGTCGTGGTTTCAGCCTCCACTGCCCAAGCCTTGTCACTCTCATCTTGGACATCTCTGTCGTATCAATCCACCTCGACACGCCATGCTTACGCACCTTCAAATACAAGGGCATGTTTGCGGATTTCTCCGTGAAGTACCAAGCCGAGACGAGTTGAACTGGCGTTTACTATTTGGCCATGTCCTAGGTACGGCGAGCCGGAGAAGCCATGGTTTCCCTCTTTATGGAAATTCCTCCGCAACCTTCGGCACGCCAAGATCCTCAAACTGAATGTGCCAGATATCAAGGGCATCGCGATGGAGAAGGACGAGCAACACAAGCACTTGGTCACGTTGCACAGCCTCGAAGTCGAACGGCTAGAGCTCGAAGGGCCATCTGATCCAGACAAACACAGAGAGGATGCAACTGTTGCTATTGCAATCTTGCTCCAGTGCTGCCCGGTGATGAACAATTTGCAGATTCGGTTCAGTGCAGACCGTTTTCGCTACATAGGGAGGGGGCCGGAATCCCCGTCACATTTTGATGTCTCTCTGGATTTATTCGCGAGGCGCCACTCAAAGGAGGTTCGGCTCATGCTCGAGGCTGATGATGATTCCGAGCCGCTACCTGGTCTCTCCGATTGCTGGTTCGGTTGCGTGCATAATCATCTGAAAAATGTGAGGTTGCAGTTTGAGTTGAAGGAGTGGAATAGCTTTGAGGTCTGCCTTGCTCGATTCTTTGCAGAAAATTGATATGGTGCTTGATGTCCTTCAAATTGGGGATGGGAACCAGACCTATTTAAGCCATGTCAACCACAAGGTAAAGAGATGGAGATCACCTAGTGCGTCGAAACTCACGAATAGCCATGCCGCCGATGGGCATGTCAAAGTGATAACAGGGTTATAGCTCTGTAAAAATACGCTAGAGTTAAAAAATCTACCTTTTTGTTGAATTCCATAGTTCTCCCTCGTGCACTTAGAACGATATTATGATGATCATTTATTGGCATGTGTCTTCAGGCAATTATCGTTTCTATTTCTTCCAAAATAATCTTCATTTTCTGTTAAAAAAATATAATCTATTACTGATGTATTGAATTGAAGTCAAAAGTCAAAGACTGAAAGTTTGTGCAAATATAGTTTACTAGAGATGGTGTTTTCTTAATTCATATGCTCCTAGTTGTATTCCAGAATCATTAACGACAAAAAAACACAAGAGAGTTCTGAGAAAAGCTTGCCTGAATGCTTCCTCCGTCCGCCTCTACTAGCAAGGATGCACATAGGGGGGTGGGGGTGAACTCTGCGAGAATCCAAGCAGAGCCGGATTGACTTCATTGAGGTGCGGTGAGGATGGGAAAGAATCCTTATAGCTCGCTTACATTACCTTATGTAGCCAGCAATTGCGACAGCTACTGTAGTATTTCACCTCTTCAGGTATACTAAAATCCATGTCGACCTACTAGTACTGCAAGAAATGAAAGTGAATGAAAGAACGATCAAGTGTTTCCATTGATTGTGAATCATCTATTGCATGAAGGGCATGTTGGCGTGATAAGGCGTCCATATGGACGTTCGCGTTTACCTCATCGGGTTGGAAACACCCATTTTTGAATATTTTACCTCATCTGTCACTTGTCGCAGCGTCACCGCCTCTATCATGCTTCATCCAAATCAACTGATGTGAATCAGAATTTCAGGCAAATAAGGATTAGCAAAGCCGGTGTTGTTTTCTATATACGTGTAAGCACGCACGCTGAGGCTGCACACATCAAGCACTTAAACACTCACAAAACAAGCATCGAGATACATAATAACATCGCTCGTGCTTCATACGGTTGTCCAAAACAAAAAAGAACATTGCATATGTATTTCAGTTAATTTTATCAAAGTAAGGCAAAAGTTCGACTCTGCGTAGACATTCTGTTCATTAATTTCTGCCACGCCTGAATTAAACTCTACACAACACAAGAAATTCCGCTAGGCGGCTAGGCCTGTATGAAAAACACGCTTAACCATGCATTCACGAAAATGTCATCCTCGTAGCTGGATTTGCGGACCAACTTTGGACCACCTTGGTCAACTCATCCATGGTGGAGTATCGTCCGTGCGCAAACACGGCATGCACCGACTGGAGCACCAGCGCACCACCAAGCAACGATTTGAGCAGCATCCTTTGCACGTTTGACCCCTCATACTACTCCACGGTCACCTCTCTCACCCGCTTCAGCAAACACGACACCAATAAGCACGGTCAGTCATGCTACTGATTTATAAGCCAGGGAGCAGTCAGGTCAGCGTCTGCTGCAGGATCCTGGGCACTGTTGTGATGACAATGGGATCCGTGGGATGGCTTCCCAGTTCCAGCTCGAGCCTCCCGAATCCCGATGTTCCAGAACATGGGGAAATCGGCGAAGAAATGATGGAAGCCACTGGCGAATAAGTTCATTCTGTCGGGCCAGCCGTACGTGATCTCTCCCCTGCCCTGCCTTTTTGAAAAGCATTCATTGGTGTTGTATACTGGGACCCCCCCCCCCCCCCCCCCCCCCCCCCACACACACACAACCGTCTGAATAATACTCCCGATAAAATCAATAAAACATGTTTTTTACATCAACATCTGTCTTTTATTAGCTGCCAAGAAGCGCTCCCCACGCGACCGTCTGAATCATATATTGGGACCAGTAATGCTAGATGTTCGGAGGGAAGGATTATGGGATTCACGGACTAGCAAACGTGGGAGACTGGGATTCATCCCGCATGAAATTCAGGGGGGAGATAGATTAGGAGTAATGCTACACACACGAAGTTTTACAAGGGATTTACAGAGTGGTTAGGATTTGATTGGCTGAAATTTAATTAAGTGACGCGGTCCCACCGGTTAAAATGGCGGGCGGAGGGGGGGGGGGGGCAATTAGAGGAAGGAACGCACAGCAGTCCGCGGAAGTCCATTGTTAGTTATCCATGAATCTAGTATTATCGATAGATTAGTTATAGAACGAAAAAATATGTAAAACCCCCGTAATAATGCATGCATCTAGGATTATTGGTTTAGGACAGTAAAACTGTGCATAATCACAGCTTTCTTATGCATTCATGGATTTTGACCATTAGATGGCGCCTCCCGGTCGTTTCTGGCCGTTGGATGTTTAGTTAATCCCACCTGGTCGCATAACTGCTATTCTAGGAGAAAAATCTGAGATCTGTGGTTGATTGGGTCCGAAGCGCATATAACTCTACTCTGCGATGCATTTTTTCTCGCAGGCTCAGTGTACCACCACCACCTAGACCCTAACGCCGCTCGTGCGGCGGCTATGGTGGCGATAAGATGCTCTGCAACGGCGCTCCATCGGCCTTCCACTTTCCGGTAGATGGAAATGAACTCCTCTTCCCCTACCTCTCCTCTAGGCAAGCCTTAGGCTACTTCCAATGTATTGGTACTTACATGAGGTGCTAAGCACATTAAAAACTTTAGCAGCTAAACCCCCGATGCATAGGTGCTTAACTTGTTGGTGCTAAGCATCCTTCATTTAATGATTTTGCATCTAAAGTTCTTTATGCATTGGTGGGATTCTTTCATTTAGGTGGTGTTTGGTTCTCTAGTCCTAGGACTTTTTCTAGTTCCTAGGACTTTTTAAAAAAGACTCTCAAGGAGGAGATTCTAAGGACTTTTAGCAAAAAGTCTCAAAAAAGTCCCACCCTGTTTGGTTTGCAAGGTACTTTTTTTAGTCCCAACACAAAAAAGTCCCTAAAACTAAACACCCCCTTAAGTGTTTTGCCTAGGTTCTCGTGCTTGGCATTGTTTCTTCCTAGGTCACCACATTCATCTCTCTCCTCTTAATTACCTTGCCACGTCAGACTTTTTGCCTACATGGCAGTCTTAGCACCTGTACAAGCTGGAGCATTGGGAGGGGCCTTAGGTGCGGCACCGCCGACGCTGTCCTTGCCACCGCTAGCCCCCCTATATGGCGATTGTTATGCGATCCTGCCTCGCACGTCTGAAGGCACTCGTGACGTCCCCTCAGTCAGGTGCTCGCCTCTCCTGCCACTGCTCTTCCGATACTCCAGAAAAATGACTCCATATCGAGGAACTGGTGCGTGTACTTCCGGCTGCGACAACGGGGAAGGGACCATCGAATCAGATTGGATCGGCAAGGGTTTGGACAGGGGAAGGAGATGGTGGCATGACCTTGAATAACAGAAGGACTTTTGAATCTTAATCGTATTACAATGGACTTGCTGAAAAACGCACTAATCAACTTTTTGAATCAATTGGAGAACAGGGAAAGGTGCTAATCTTTAGCATCTATTCCTCAATTGAGCTACTTTTTGTGTTTTTCCAATGGACTTGCACAGGGAAAGGTGCTAATCTTTATGTTTTTCATACGATTGATTAGCACCTTTCCCTGTTCATCTATTGTGTTTTTCCTCAATTGAATAGATGCTAAAGATTAGCATCTTATCTCCTTGGCACTAAGGAATAGATGAATCAATTGAGCTACTTTTTGAATCTTAATCGTATTACAATGGACTTGCTGAAAAACGCAGCGTAAATCTGGCGCTTATTAAAAGACTCTTTTTAAAAAGAGGGCACTCCAAGCTAAGTGTTTCTACCCCCGAGGGAGCCGGTTACGACGTGTGGGAACGTCGGCATGGATATCGAGAAATTAACAGTAAGCGTTTCCATGAGAAGTAGCTATTGAGTGGATGTAAGAAGCATACTCAGAAGGTGATGAAAAATAACATGGTAATTAAGATGGGTTATTTCTAGAGGGAGTGTCACGCTAGACAGCTGATTGCATTCACTTTATTTTAAATTTTTAACTTAATTATATCAAATGAAGTGGTCTCATTTTCCTCAAATTATGTACCATGCAATTCCTTAACATTTAGCAATGCATTTGTACAAAGTGAACAATCAAAGTTTACTTTTGTGGTTGTTAGAAGTCAATACGGAGAAACGAAGTGCCAAATGTAGATTGCTTGGCTTTATATGACGAAAAATTGCTTGTTGAAACTTTTAAGACCACTTTGTAATGTTTTGAACAAGTTTTCACCCAAGTGAAGTATTTGGTCCATTGTTTGTCTCGGTGTACCCAGCTCTTCTAGTCTTCCTGGGGAACACCATGCAGTAGGAAGGAAAGAAAAATTAGTATAAGACATGATGCTAACATCATTCTATGGGTAAGTTCTGGTTCTCGTATTATTGTATTAAATCTAAACAGACCTCTCAAAAATTCCAAATACTCAAATTTAAATAGGTTAATATTAGTGCTATGTTTTGGTTTGTTAGTAACTGACCTATTTCTAAGCATCCCGCCTTTCTCAATTTCAGTGGAACATAATAATATCATCACTCTTTATTTTTCTCCCTCATTATTTTATATCCGTATATCATATGAAAGTTGCTTTACATATCATAGTGTTTTTCAGAAAGGACTGTATATACTGGACACTTGAGTGGAGGTTCAGTTCAACAGATATTGCCCCACCATGAGTGAGTTTATGCTAATCTATCATCACAAAATTCTTTCTTTTGTTTTTCCAATCTGCGTGCTTTGTCAAAGAAATTCTTGATTAACTCCTATTGTGTTGTTGATCTTTTTTAAGATTTTGCTTCAGTTTAGCTTAATCATCAATTGGCTTCAGGTTAATCTCTATTCTAACCAGCTTTACATATTAGAGAAAAATATGCACTCTACACTAATATGTCCTCATGAAATCATTTAGCTCAACATAGCAAAGAACAATTGTAAGTTGGATAAAACGCTGGGAATAGAGAAGTGGTACAGGAATGCAAGTTATCCTGTAGGGCTGCATCGGCATGTACAAAATTTAGTGAAACATGTGTGAGATAACAATTAGGTTCAGTTCATTTTGTCGCGCTAAAACAGTAGTAGTTACACCAAACATCTATGTAGTATCATGTTCACACTACTGTAGGATGCTGCTAACGTGACACTATGATCAGAGACCCTTTGAGAAACTGTGTGCGATGCAATAATCACAAACGATGCTGTATGAAAACCGTCAGAAATGTATAAAACGTTTGCGATGATGGATGCATCAAACATGGTTCAGGATTTAGTTGCGTGTGCGATGAAGGGCATACGGTTCAGTTTAATTAACTGTTTGCGATGAGGAGGAACAAAAGAAACGGGCAACCAGATGAAGGCGTGTGCGATACACAGCATACGGTTCACTCGGATGAACTGTTTGTGATTAGGCAACACAAAAGAAACAGCTAGCCAGATTAAGGTGTGTGTGATTGAGGGCATACGCTTCATAAGGATTAACTGTTTGCGATTAGGCAACAGAACATAAACGGGTCAGCCAGATCAAAGTGTCTGCGATTGATGGCGTACACTTCACATGGATAAACTGTTTGCGATTAGCCACAACAAACTGAAATAGTTAGATAGATCAACGTGTATGCGCTAGACGGGCACACACATTCTAATTAAAAGAACTGTGCGCGATGGTGCTGACATTGCCTATTGTGGTGCACCCAATGGTGCAAACGCCACGTACGCGGCCGAGAAGGCGTACGTGCCCACGTTATGCCTTCCGGAAATAGTGCCGCACTTATAACCGTCAGTAAATTTTGAGCATGCGTCCCGTCACATTCCAAATTGCAAACCTGTTGACACCGATCAAAACCTAAACAGTTTCCCACTTAGGAGCGTATTACTACGCGGTTATAAATACTACTACTCCAAGATGACTGCACATTCCTCCTCAACTCCTCATCCACAAAAAGTCAAAAACAAACAAGTCATTCATCATCGTTCCCTTGCGTCCGCCATGGCCAGCATGAGTTCTGGGTCGAGAGATTGCCACCAGGGAGAGGCGAGCCTGGAAGCGGGAGCATGAGAGATGTCCCGCCTCGCCGCGAAAGCTGCCAACATGTCCCGCCGGGCCGTAGCAGCAGAGAGGTCCCGCCGCGCCGCGGAAGCAGCATGGAGGACCCGCCGCGCCGTCGATGCAGATGATTGGTCCGGCCACGCCGCGGAAGTAGAAGAGATGTCCCGCCGCGCCGCGAATGCAGCAGAGATGTCCTCCCACGCCACGGCGGCTTGGGAAATTTCCTCGCGGGCAGGCAAGGACTCTTACAGGCGCATGCGTGCCCTCGTCCTCCGGTAGATGGATCAGATCTCCAGGTGGGCGAGGTTGCAGGATGACCTGCAAGCCTCATTTGAACAGTCTACCGACGTCATCCGACAACTAAATGAGAGCAATGCGAAGCTCTGGGCCGAGCGCGACCCGCTGAGGGCAAAGATCGTTGGAAGTGCGGAGCAGCAGGAGCAGACCACTGCCTTGTTGAAGAGGACTAGCGTCATCGTCGAGAAACTTATGGACGAGAATGCCACGTTGCGTATCGAGCGCAGAAGACTGGTGGAGGAATCCGTGGATGCTCTCAACCAACATCTTGAGGACAAGAAAGAGCTCGTCGCCGCCCGCCGCGGAGACTAGTTCCTGTTGTGGCTTCCTTCTTCTTTTGCCCTTGTGTATATCGGGCGTTGCCGCATGTGGCTTTTTTTAAATTATGTTTATAAATATGTAAGACAATTATTATCCAATATCATCATCCTTATATTCATCATGCTTGCTATAAGTCGCAGTCGATGCTATATAGGTCTGTCGGATCTTACATCAAGATCCGTGCAAAACTTTCTTTCCAGATTTTCATTTTTCTCTCTTAAATCTCAGTCCAGTGAGACATATAGCCACGCCGTAGAACAGGTGCTCGGGCGCCATTAATGGAGACGCTGGGAGTGAGGTGCGTGGAGGGTAGCATTCAAAAGGGCTCTCCTCCCGATGAGCACGCGCAAGGGTCTGATCGCACGCCTCCCTATTGGGAAACATAGTAATTTCAAAAAATTCCTACACACACATGATCATGGTGATGCATAGAAACGAGAGGGGAGAGTGTGCCCACGTACCCTCATAGACCGAAAGCGGAAGCATTAGCACAACGCGGTTGATGTAGTCGTATGTATTCATGATCCGACCGATCCAAATACCGAACGCACGGCACCTCCGAGTTCAGCACACGTTCAGATCGATGACGTCCCACGAACTCTGATCTAGCAGAGCTTCATGGGAGAGTTCTGTCAGCACGACGGCGTGATGACGGTGATGATGATGCTACCGACGCAGGGCTTCGCCTAAGCACTGCTACGATATGATCGAGGTGGATTATGGTGGAGGGGGGCACCGCACACGGCTGGGAGAGATCAACAGATCAACTTGTGTGTCTAGAGGTGCCCCCTGCCCCCGTATATAAAGGAGCAAGGGGGGACGCCGGCCGGCCCCTGTAGGCGCGCCGGGAGGAGGAGTCCTCCTCCTAGTAGGAGTAGGACTCCCCTCTTTCCTACTCCTACTAGGAGGGGGAAAGGAAGGGGGAGATGGAGAAGGAAAAGGGGGCGCCGCCCCCCTCTCCTAGTCCAATTCGGACCAGAGGAGGAGCGGCGCGCGGCCTGACCTAGGCCATCCCTCTCTCTCTCCACTAAGGCCCATAAGGGCCACTATTTCTCCGGGGGGGGGGGGGGTTCCGGTAACCCTCCGGCACTCCGGTTTTCTCCGAAACCACCTGGAACACTTCTGGTGTCCGAATATAGTCGTCCAATATATCAATCTTTACGTCTCGGCCATTTCGAGACTCCTCGTCATATCCGTGATCATATCCAGGACACTGAACTACCTTCGGTACATTAAAACACAAAAACTCATAATACCGATCGTCACCAAACTTTAAGCGTGCGGCCCCCCCGGGTTCGAGAACTATGTAGACATGACCGAGACACGTCTCCGGTCAATAACCAATAGCGGAACCTGGATGCTCATATTGGTTCCCACATATTCTACGAAGATCTTTATCAGTCAAACCGCATAACAACATACGTTATTCCCTTTCTCATCGGTATGTTACTTGCCCGGGATTCGATCGTCGGTATCTCAATACCTAGTTCAATCTCGTTACCGGAAAGTCTCTTTACTCGTTCCGTAATACACCATCTTGCAACTAACTCATTAGTTACAATGCTTGCAAGGCTTATAGTGATGTGCATTACCGAGTGGGCCCAGAGATACCTCTCCGACAATCGGAGTGACAAATCCTAATCTTGATATATGCCAACTCAACAAGTACCATCGGAGACACCTGTAGAGCACCTTTATGATCACCCAGTTATGCTGTGACGTTTGGTAGCACACAAAGTGTTCCTCCGTTAATCGGGAGTTGCATAACCTCATAGTCATAGGAACATGTATGAGTCATGAAGAAATCAATAGCAGTAAACTAAACGATCAAGTGCTAAGCTAATAGAATGGGTCAAGTCAATCACATCATTCTCCTAATGATGTGATCCCGTTAATCAAATGACAACTCATGTCTATGGTTAGGAAACTTAACCATCTTTGATTAATGAGCCAGTCAAGTAGAGGCATACTAGTTACACATGTACTAAGTTTCCGGTTAATACAACTATAGCATGAATAATAAACATTTATCATGAGATGAGGAAGTAAATAATAACTTTATTACTGCCTCTAGGGCATATTTACTTCACTCCCGTACTCAAATAGCTACCCAGCATGGCACCTCCTAGCTAATAAAAAAAGGGGACACATGGCCGCATGTAATTGGTAAGTCGAACGCCCACGGTTTCAATAATACTTGCGTTTCTGATTTGTAACGTGACAACACTTGTTCCAAAATGACTTTGTTGAATGTTAATGTGTGCGCCTTCGCAAATTGGACAGAAAAATTACCACAGCATGTTGGTGCCATGTCATGAGACCGTGCCAAGTTTCATGATTTTGAGACGTGTTTTGGAATTACAGGAATTAAAAAACCAAGTTTCTCAATCTTTCCGGCCGAGCCATGACGCCCAGATGTTTGAATTTCACTCCCATCTCTTGCATGGGACCTTGAAATTCACCCAAGGACACACATGTGATTTTTCAAACAACTTTGGTGCACTTGAGCATGTGCTTGTAGTTCAAATTTGAATTATGCACATAAAATGCCCAGAAGCTCAATTAATGTATAAAAAGGCCAAACGAACCCGGAATAATTACAAAATTTAGCACGGTACTTCTATTTGGTATAATCTGACTGTGTAAAAAAATTAAGGCGGGAGAAGGCAGTGTACGTATGTCGTTTTGCACACGGAGGTGACACATTTCCTCTCGGAACCACAGGCCTTCTTGAGGGAAGCTCCGGTTTGTAAGAAGCTTACACAAATGTTTCTCCCAATTCAGGCAAAAAAATTATCGCAACATTTTGGTGCCATGTCATGACACCATGCCAAGTTTCATGATTTTCAGGCGTGTTTTGGAATTACAGGAATTAAAAACCAAGTTTCTCAATCTTTCCGGCCAAGCCACGATGCCCAGATGTTTGAATTTTACTCCCATCTCTTACATGGGACCTAGAAATTCACCCAAGGACACACATGTGATTTTTCAAACAACTTTAGTGCACTGGAGAATGTGCTGGTAGTTCAAATTTGAATTATGCACATTAAATGCCAAAAAACTCAAATAATGTATAAAAAAGGTCAAACGAACCCGGAATAATTTCAAAATTTAGCACGGTACTTCTATTTGGCCTAATCTGGCTGTGTAAAAAAATTAAAGCGGGAGAAGGCGGTGTACGTATGTCGTTTCGCACACGGAGGTGACACGTTCCCTCTCGGAACCACGAGCCTTCTTGTGGGAAGCTCCGGTTTGCAGGAAGCCTACACCAAAGCTTGTCCCAATTCGGCCAAAAAAAATAACCGCAACATGTTGGTGCCATGTCATGAGACCATGCCAAGTTTCATGATTTTCAGGTGTGTTTTGGAATTATAGGAATTAAAAAACCAAGTTTCCCAATTTTTCCGGCCGAGCCACGACACCTAGATGTTTGAATTTCAATCCCATCTCTTGCATGGGACCTATAAATTCATCCAAAGACACACATGTGATTTTTCAGCAAACTTTGGTGCATTGGAGCATGTGCTTGTAGTTCAAATTTGAATTATGCACATTACATGCCCAGAAACTCAATTAATGCATAAAAATGCCAAACGAACCCGAAGTAATTCCAAATTTAAACATGACACTCATGTACTAGTTGCATGTTCACTGTACGTAAATGTTCTAGCAATTCAAACACCATCCTTTCCCTCCGTAACACC
Organism: Triticum urartu; assembly: GCF_003073215.2. Classification (NCBI taxonomy): domain Eukaryota; kingdom Viridiplantae; phylum Streptophyta; class Magnoliopsida; order Poales; family Poaceae; genus Triticum; species Triticum urartu. The sequence goes on along the minus strand of NC_053023.1, from coordinate 31,655,440 downwards.
ATTTTGTCTTTCAAAACATAATGAAAAAAATTAGGTATACCACAAACAGTTTACTAGAAAGAATCGTGTGGGATGCGACATAAAATATCTTGGCGCACCGTCTTGTCTGGCTTACGCAGGAAGCTTCCTCATCTACAGTTCACCGCCCCCGCTTGAAACACACTTGCACGCCAGTTTCTCACGGCACCGAGCGGATTTTTTTGCCACCGCAGACATATCTATCTCCCCCCTCCCTCCTACCAAAAGCCACATTTCCACTGTTCCTCCTTGCTTTCCATATTCAAACCTTCACTGCTGCTTACTGGCAGCTCAGCCTCCTTGCCGACGACCCTTATTCTTGCAGCGCCGCCTCCTCGCCGGCTACCCTTCCTCTTGCAGCGTCGCCTCCTCGCCGGCGACCCTTCTTCTTGCAGCGTCGCCTCCTCGCCGGTGACCCTTCTTCTTGCTGCGCGGCCTCCTCGCCGCCTACCCTTCTTCTTGCTGCGTGGCCTCGTCGATATGGTCAGGTAATCCACACCCCACCCATACCATCCTCCTCCTTTCCCGTCCCACATGCCCCGACTTACGGAGCGGCACCTTCCACCGAAATCACTGCGCCCCTCCTCCAATTAAGCGCCGCCCATAGCCATTTTACACGCAGTATAACGTGGAGCTGAGTAGCATGCAGCCGCACGCGCGAACGAGGTCACTATGTGTAACAGCCTGGATTTTTGCCCTTTTCTTTTTCCTTTGATTTTCTTGGATTTTTGATTTGATTTGCTTTTCCGTGGCTATGTGGTTCTGAAACTTGGGAAGATCATGTCTTCCTAGGTTTTATAGTGGCTTGTCACCCTCATCATCATACCAAGATCATGTCATTTCCATCCTTAACCTAACCCAATATTCTTTTTATTGGGAACATTCCATTTCTGATAAAGGAATAACCCTTTAGACCATAAGTTGTGAAGCAACCTATATTTTTGTCACTCCTAAAATTCTCAAATAATTCTCATAAATTGTTTGGGTCATATCTTCCTCAAATATGGCAAAATATGTCATTAGCCATGTTTCCCATCATGCTCAATTAATTCCTTTTCTGTTCTGTCCTGAATGGTAGTTTGTGAAGAAAGTGCCATTTATATTTGCCCAGTTCAACCCAAACTTCTTGGAAATCTTTTAATGTCCAACTAGTTGCCTCATGCAAAAATTCAACTTAATTTGCCTGGTAAATATTCCTGAGAAAAATTTCAAATTTCCTGTCTGAGGGTAGTGATTGTGAAGGAAGTACAATCTAGGCATATCCAAATGAGTTGAAAATTTTCAAGGTCCTTCATATGATCAAATCATGACTCTACACCAAATTTGAGCTCATGTAACTTATCTATGTGAGCCCAGACCCAAATCTTAGTTTCTGGTCAGATTTTTAATTTGTGAAGCAACTATATTTTATATTGCTTCAATTGAGCTGAAACTTTACCAGGGCATGCTTCTACCTATGTAAACTCCCTCCACCAAGTTGTAGCTCAGTTAGTTAATCCAATTGCCCTGTGCAATTTTTCCAAGTTTCTGTACAGAACGAAGCTTTGTGAAGCAAGTGCCACTTTGGTATTTCCAAATGGCATGAAACTTTTACAGCAGCTTCGTAACATCATATAACCCATCTATGCCAAATTTTAGACAATGAAAATCAAGTATGTGAGTGTATCATCCAAATCCCTAATTCTGGCCAGTTTTGCAGTTTCTACAGCAACCCTCAGCTAAACTCCTCTTCTTGAGCTGAAACTTTGCCATCTGAATGACCTTAGTGTGTGATCATCGCCAGACAAACTATTTACCATGTTACCAAGCTAGTTTAACCACAACAAGTTACAAGCACCTTTCTGTTGATTAACTTTGGATCTAAGTGCAAATCTCTTCTTTGCCCCTGGACCGATTTATTTCCTCATTTTGACTAAGGGCACGACGGTCCATCTACTGGACATGGTCGGCCCGGCCAGAATGCGCCGTTTGCACCAGTGCCCGTGGTGATGACGCTGGCGTCACACATAGTGCAAGCTCTGGCTCGGTCCGGCCACTGTTCTCGTCTCCTCCCTCCTCGTCTCGACGTCCAACCATGTCCTGGAGCTCGCCCGTGCTCGACTGCATCGCCCTGCATCGGTTCCTCGTCATGGTTCGCCATAAATGAGCCGCTAGCTCCATGCCCGTGCGATGCCCAGCCACCGACCTCCATTAGAGCACTGCTCAAGCTCGCTTGTGAGATCCAGAGCCTTCCCCGGGCCTATATATAGGACTCTCGACCCCTCCGCAGCTCATTCACTCCTCCCGCGCCTCTCTAGTCCACCCGAGACCTCGGCCCCCTCCTCTTTTCGCTGGAGTTCGCCTCGGCCATCGCCGGTGTTCTCGTTTCCGGCGAGCCTGGTCCTCCTCTCCACCTCCTGACCCCTCCAGCGTGTTCCCCTCCTCCCAGAGAGCCTCTCCACCCCACCAGTTCTTCGCCGGAGTCCCTCTGGCCGCGCCTCCCCACGCACAGCCGCCGCCTCTGCCGTTCGGCCACCCGCCCTACCGTGGTGGGCGCACAACAGCTGCCAAGGGATGGCTAAAGAGAGGAGGAGGCTCGAGGGCGCTGGTGGACTCCAGAGGTGAGGTTGGGATGAGAGGGCGTGGGACGCCGGACATACCCAGGTTCGGGGCTCTCCGAAGAGATAATACCCCTAGTCCTGCCGAGTGTAGTTCGATGATCGATAGTACAATGTCGCTCCTGGAGCTGTATGGGGGAGGAGCGAAGCTGGCCAAGGCCTAGGCTGTTCCCTCTCCTTGGGTGTTGCTAGGCGTGTGTGTCTTTTGCTTTATCTCTTGCTCTGTCTCCTGTTGTCTGTCTGTCATGATCGCGGGCTCCCGGGGGGGGAGGTTTATAGTCCAACCCCCCGGGGGTACAAGGGTAATGTTACAAGTCGGTGGGTCCGTATTGTCGGTGTCCGGGAACCCGGGCTAGGTCCCGCTGAGGGCCTGTGGTTCGCCGGGTTCCCCTAGGTGCGGGCCCCGCACGCCTAGGGGGACTGTGCGCCGTCTTGTCAATCATCAGGGCGTGGCCGAGTCGAGTCGTGTACAGTGCTCTCCGTCAAGTCGCCGCTTGCTGTTGTCAGCGGTGAAGGCGGGGGCACTGTAGCCATGTCGACCTTGGTCAGTGGGTAGGTGAGAGGGCACTGTAGCTACGTACCCGCTGACCAGCGGCATGGGCGAGGCGCTGTTGTCTCGGTCATCATTGATTGAAGTCTCGTCCCATCATACGGCCTGGATGGGACGGGAGTTGACTCGTGGCTGGATTGCGTAGCACGCCATGGGTGGTGCTGGCTTGTTGAGGAGGGTTTGCTCATGACGGGTTCGGCTGTCTTGCGCTAGTTGTTGAGGCTGAGTCGACGCGTCTTGACAGGTCGGCTAATCTAGCCAGCTTGCGGTGCTTGGCCGGGTCGAGCGACCCGGCCAAGCGCGTGCCGGTATTGAGGGGCAGTGCCCACCCTGTTATTTTTGAAGAGGATCCGGGTTCCATTGCCTGCCCGGGGTCCATCCCCCCACACGCCCATCCGGCCGTCTCGAGCTCCCCTACTCCCTCCCGACCACCTAAACACCTCCTCCACCCTCCGAAGAGCCTCCCCACACCCTCCAACTTGCCTCCCCGTCACCAGAGTGCTCATCCTCCAAAAAAATGGCCGCCGGAGCCCGCCTCTGTCCACCTTCGCCCCTGCGTCCCCCTCCCCTCCCCGGCACCCGCTAGCCCTCTGGATGGGTGCGGCATGACCTCTCGCATCCGCCGGTGCCCTCGCCTTGGCCAACGGTGGCCGGAGCCGGCAGGGCCACCGCCGGCCTCGCCCTGCCTGGCCTCCTCTGTTCCGTCGAGGAACAGAACGAGAGGAGGAAGAAGACGAACAGCTGGCCCCTTCCCCTGCCGCATGGGGCCTGCGTCTCCTTGGCCCCACGAGTCAGCCACAACGGGCATTGACCCGGGCCTGCTGATGTGGCAAGTGGAAACACATTTCTCCGAGTACGTCTTCTTCCAATGAAAGCGCATTCTTCCTTTCTTTTATCTAAAATATGTTTTCCCCTCTGGAAATCATATTCCTCTCTACTGCAGCATAAAGTATGCTTTCACTTTTCTGAAAACGTATTTATCCTTAGACGCTTTCTGTTTTTCTCTCAGGCGCCTGTTTGCTGAAGTTTATTCACAGATTGGTCCCTAATCTTCTACACCTCATAACTCTGCAACCGTAACTCCGGTTGAGGTGAAACCAACGCTCACTTCTTCGTCTCGTCGAGCTCTATCTTTTGGTAACATTTTCACTAGGTGGTCTCACAGTGAAAATGACCATTTTTCCCTTGCCTCTAATCAGCCCCCTCTAAGAGAGAACCGTCTGACGTTTCATTCCGCGGCTTCACCGCACTTCTTCCCAGAGTCTCCGTCACCCCAGGCAAGCCACAATACCCACTTGCATGATAGTCATGCAGTAGCCATGGTTTTCAACTTGAATATTTATTAACTGTTTGCTTGTTTAAAATATGGTTATCGTTGTTCGGTAATGAGTCTTGGTTAGTGCTTACTTTCTTGCTATGTTGTTATGCACCTGGTTATCATGCCCTGCTAGTTGCTGATATTCCTTTCATATGCTTATGCTTGCTAGTAGTACATGTTGATGTTGGTAATGGTCTTTGGTGCATGACTGCCGTCTGTCCCGAGTACCATTGTTATGCATGTTCCATTGCATCTAGTTGGTTGAATGCTTGCGTGATGAGATTGTTGATATGCTCTTGCATGATATTTATTGTTGATGCTAGTGGTCATGCTATGTTTCTGAGAAGTATGTACTTGTGATGTTCATGCTAGTCAGTATGCCATGCTCAGTTGGATATGATTCATTGTTGATATGGTGGATAGTATGTTGTACCCTCATGATTATGTTGATATCATGCTCATGCATTGTAATTGCATCATGTTATTTTATCATGACTCAGCATATTGCATTCAAGTTTAACTGGATTAAATTGAACTTGAACAACTATTGGCTGAGTCATGGTGCCACCATATCGAGCTGACCAGTGCAACCACGCTTACTGATAACCCACAAGTATAGGGGATCGCAACAGTTTTCGATAAGTAAGAGTGTCGAACCCAATGAGGAGCTAAAGGCAGAACAAATATTCCCTCAAGTTCTATCGACCACCGATACAACTCTCCGCACGCTTGATGTTCGCTTTACCTAGAACAAGTATGAAACTAGAAGTACTTTGTAGGTGTTGTTGGATAGGTTTGCAAGATAATAAAGAGCAAGTAAATAAAAGTTAGGGGCTGTTGTAAGTAAAGAAGCAATAAAGTAAATATAGCGAGTGTGGAAAAGTGGTGGTAGGAGTTGTGAAATTGCCCCTAAGCAATTGACTACTTTACTAGACCGATAGCAAGTATTATGTGGGAGAGGCCATTGCTAGCATGTCATCCCTGACTTGGAATTCTATGCACTTATGATTGGAACTATTAGCAAGCATCCGCAACTACTAACATTCATTAAGGTAAAACCCAACCATAGCATTAAGATATATTGGTCCCCCTTCAATCTCGTATGCATCAATTTCTATGCTAGGTTGAAGCTTCTGTCACTCTTTCCCTCCAATACATAGTCCTATCAACATACAACTAACCCTAGGGTGTGATCCACACGCGCAATCATATGATGGGCACCAAAGGACAGCAACATAACCACAAGCAAATTAAATCAATCATAGCAATTCATCAACCACCGATAGGACAATGAAAATCTACTCACACATCATAGGATGGCAACACATCATTGGATAATAATAGGAAGCATAAAGCACCATGTTCAAGTAGAGGGTACAGCGGGTTGCGGGAGAGTGGACCGCTGTAGATAGAGGGGGGAAGGTCATGGAGATGTTGGTGAAGATGGCGGAGGTGTTGGTGTAGATCGCGGTGATGATGATGATGGCCACGGCAGCGTTCCGGCACCACTGGAAGAGAAGGGGAGAGGGGGCCCCTTCGTCTTCTTCTTCCTTGACCTCCTCCCTAGATGGGAGAAGGGTTTCCCCTCTGGTCCTTGGCCTCCATGGCATGGGAGGGGTGAGAGCCCCTCCAAGATTTGATCTGTCTCTCTGTCTCTCTCTGTTTCCGCGTTCTGTTTTGCTGCCCTTTCACCGTTTCGGGTATATATGGAGATCCGTAACTCCAATTGGATCAAAACCTTCGCCGTGATTTTTTCCGAAAATTATCTTTCTTGCGGCCGAAGAAGCGCATCAACCGCCTTACGGGTGGCCCACGAGGGTCAGGGGCGCGCCCCCTGCCTCATGGCCACCTCGGGCACCGTCTCGCGTGGATTTTTCTTCCGGAATTTTCCAAATATTCCAAAAATAAGCTCCATCCATTTTTATCCCGTTTGGATTCCGTTTGATATGGATATTCCGCGAAACATAAAACATGCAACAGATAGGAGCTGGCACTGGGAACTGGATCAATATGTTAGTCCTAAAAATAGTATAAAAAGTTACCAAAAGTATATGAAAGTTGTAGAATATTGGCATGGAACAATAAAAAAATTATAGATACGACGGAGAGGTATCAGCATCCCCAAGCTTAATTCCTGCTCGTCCTCGAGTAGGTAAATGATGAAAAAGATAATTTTTGATGTGGAATGCTATCTAGCATAATCTTGATCACATATCTAATCATGGCATAAATATTAAGATACGAGTGATTCAAAGCAATAGTCTATCATTTGACATAAAAATAATAATATTTCAAGCCCACTAATAAAGCAATCATGTCTTTTCAAAATAACAAGGCCAAAGAAAGTTATCGCTACAAAATCATATAGTCTGGCTATGCTCCATCTTCACCACACAAAATACTCACATCATGCACAACCCCGATGACAAGCCGAGAAATTGTTTCATACCTTTTAACGCGCTTCAGCATTTTCAACCCTCACACAATACATGAGCGTGAGCCATGGATATAGCACTATAGGTGGAATAGAATGGTGGTTGTGGAGAAGACAAAAAGGAGATGATAGTCTCACATCAACTAGGCGTATCAACGGGCTATGGAGATGCCCATCAATAGATATCAATGTGAGTGAGTAGGGATTTCCATGCAACGGCTGCACTAGAGCTATAAGTATATGAAAGCTCAAACTGAAACTAAGTGGGTGTGCATCGAACTTGCTTGCTCATGAAGACCTAGGGCATTTGAGGAAGCCCATCGTTGGAATATACAAGCCAAGTTTTATAATGAAAATTCCCACTAGTATATGAAAGTGATAACTCAAGAGACTCTCTATATGAAGAACATGGTGCTACTTTGAAGCACAAGTGTGTTAAAAGGATAATAACATTGCCCCTTCTCTCTTTTTCTCTCATTTTTTGTAGGCTTCTTTGGCCTCTCTCTCTCTCTCTCTCCTTTTTTTGGGGGGCTTCTTTGGCCACTTTTATTTTGATAACCTCACATGGGACAATGTTCTAATAATGATGATCATCACACTTTTATTTACTTACAACTCAATATTACTACTCGATCTAGAACAAAGATATGACTCTATACGAATGCCTCCGGCAGTGTACCGGGATGTGCAATGATCTAGCGTAGCAATGACATCAAAAAACGGACAAGCCATGAAAACATCATGCTAGCTATCTTACGATCGTGCAAAGCAATATGACAATGAATGCTCAAGTCATGTATATGACGATGATGGAAGTTCCATGGAAATATATCTCGGAATGGCTATGGAAATGCCATAATAGGTAGGTATGATGGCTGTTTTGAGGAAGGTATATGGTGGGTTTATGGTACCGGCGAAAGTTGCGTGGTATTAGAGAGGCTAGCAATGATGGAAGGGTGAGAGTGCGTATAATCCATGGACTCAACATTAGTCATAAAGAACTCACACACTTATTGTAAAATTTTATTAGCCCTAGAAGCAAAGTACTACTACGCATGCCCCTAGGGGGATAGATTGGTAGGAAAAGACCATCGCTCGTCCCCGACCACCACTCATGGAAGACAATCAATAAATACCTCATGCTCCAACTTCGTTACATAACGGTTCACCATACGGGCATGCTACGGGAATCACAAACCTCAACACAAGTATTTCTACTAATCCACAACTACCCATTAGCATGACTCTAATATCACCATCTTTATATCACAAAACTATTGCAAGGAATCAAACAGTGATCTACAAGTTTTATGTAGGATTTTATGACTAACCATGTGAATGACCAATTCCTGTCATCTCTCTAAATAGATATAAGTGAATCAAGAGAGTTTAATTATTTCTAAAAAATATATGCCCACGCTCTAACAAATCTAAGTGAAGCAAAGAGCATTCTACAAATGGCGGTTGTCTAAGTGAAGAAAAATAGGCAATCCAAACTTCAAATGATATAAGTGAAGCACATGAAGCATTCTATAAAGCCATACTCAAAAGATATAAGTGAAGTGTATAGAGCATTCTATAAATAAACCAAGGAATATCTCATACCAGCATGGTGCATAAAAAGAAAAAAAAATGAAAACTAAATGCAAAATATGCTCCAAGATTGCACATATCGCATGAACGAAACGAATCCGAAAACATACCGATACTTGTTGAAGAAAGAGGGGATGCCTTCCGGGGCATCCCCAAGCTTAGACGCTTGAGTCTCCTTGAATATTTACTTGGGATGCCTTGGGAATCCCCAAGCTTGAGCTCTTGCCTCTCTTCCTTCTTCTCACATCAAGACCTTCTCGATCATCGAACACTTCATCCACACAAAACTTCAACAGAAAAATCAGTAAGATCCTGTAACGCCCCGAGACCGTTGCGCCAGGTGTCTTCCAGTTATTCGCTGTTGTTTCCTTGTCATTTGCTTGCGTGTCATGCATTTCATATCATGTCATCATGTGCATCACATTTGCATACGTGTTCGTCTCATGCATCTGAGCATTTTCCCCGTTGTCCGTTTTGCATTCCCGCACTCCTATGTCCTCCGATGTCCCCCTTTGCCTCTTTTCATGTGTGGGTGTTAAACATTCTCGGATTGGACTGAGACTTGCCAAGCGGCCTTGATATTCTACCGGTAGACCGCCTATCAAGTTTTGTGCCATTTGGACTTCGTTTGATACTCCAATGGTTAACCGAGGAACCGTAAAGGCCTCATGTGTGTTGCAGCCCAAAACCTCTCCAAAGTGTCCCAAAACCCATCCAAACCCCCTCCATCCTCTCGGTCATTCAATCACGATCGCGTGGCCGAAAACCGCACCTCATTTGGACTCTCCTAGCTCCCTCTACCTATAAATATGTGGCTCCCTCCGAAAATTCGCGCAGTCTAACCCTAGTCCTCTTCCTCCTCGCGCCGCCGGACATGTCCATCCCATCGCCGGACATGTCCACCGCCGCTGCCACATCACTCCGACCAATAAGGTCACGCCACCTCACCCCAGCAGCCGCTCCCAGCCAACAGCAACGCGCCACGTCGCATCGCTAGTCTCCACCACGTGCGGGCCCGCGTAGCCCATCGCCGGCCCACTCCGGGCCGAACCGGGCCGCGCCCCTCCGCGCAGCCCTGGCGCCCGTTCTCCGGTGCCGCTTCGTCGTGCCGCCGCCTATCAGCACTGCTCGTTCGCCGGAGCCGCAGTGCCGCGCTGCCACCTCGCCGCAGCTACACGCCGGAGGCCACGCGCCTGTCCATGCTCGCCGCCCTCCGCCGCCTTGCTCGTCCGGCCTCGGCCTCGTCTTCCTCCGGCGCCGTCGCCTCGTCCTCGCGTCACCGGAGTTCACCTCGCCGAAGACCGCGTCTCGCCGGATTTCTCGAGCTCGCCGGAGCCATCCCGTGCCAGATCTGGGCGGGTGGATGAGATCCACCCGTCCCCCGATCCAAACGGTGCCCCGATCCCGGATCTCTTCGTCCCGCTTCTCTCCGTCCCGCGTTGACTTTTCGCGGAGGTAAAAATTCCACTAAGTCCCAGATCTGTAAGTTTTTCATGCCATGTTCATCGCATCATAACTTCTCACCCGTAGCTCCGTTTTGCGTGCATGATATATCAAATTGTTCGTCTCAATGTGATCTTCATTTCATTCCATTGCACCATGTTCATTTGAGTTCATATTGATGCCCTAAATGCTGTTGCAAGAGTGCTTCATAATGTTAGGTGCTGATTCTTATCAGTTTATGAGCATTTGTCATTTTTTGCCATGATTAATGTGTGATGCATATGTCTTTGAGCTCTACATGTGTTTTGTTATATGCCATGCCATCTTTACATGGGTGTATGCCATGTATTTTTGTGATCAATGTGGTGACTAGCACAAGCATGCAAAGTAGCTCTCGTGATGTTGCTGATTTCAGGGACTTAGAATTCTTCTAAGTCATTTCCTTGTTGTTATTTTTATGCCATGTATTCATGTTGCTACAGAGTGATCCATGCCTCTTTTGAGCATGTTCAGTAAGGATGATTTTGAGATATTGTTATGCTCTACCCTTCTGTGTCTTTGTTTGCAATTATGGAGTACCCTAGCATGACCCAATCTTGCTCTACTTTTGCTATAAAATGTTCCTGGCAGATTGTTTACGTGTTAATCAATTTTGCCGAGGTTGTTGTAGTTGATCCATGCTTGCTATGAGATTGTTCTTGCCATGGTTAGCTTTATAATCATGTCTTCTTTCTGGTAGTATGCTTAGTTTGTCATGCCACGCCTTGTGTTGAGTGCATCGAGCTCGCAAACATGCCTTCATAATTCTGTTTATGCCATGTCTAGTTTTCTGCTATGTCTGAATCTGTTAACGAAACTTGCTATGTTTACATGGGTGCCATCATATCTTCTGATCCTTTTTGGCTTATGGTTAGTAAGGGACTTTTGTTATATGCTTTGAGTAGTTTCATGCCATGCCTTGCTTTGCCATGATATGTTCCTGTAGCATGTTGTTATCTTGCTCTAAACATTGCTTCCTGATGTTAAATCCTGGCATGTTATTTTCACTAAGTCTGAGATGCTGATATCTTTTGCACTTTTGCCATGCTTGTTTGAACCTGCTCTTGTGTGTTTTAGCCGTAGCTCAGTGTTCATCTTTTGTCAAGCATCTTGAGTAGATCATTGCCATGTACTTTGTTGCTATGTTGGAGTGCAGTGGCTTAGTTTCTTGTTGCATTCTAGATGGCATCGTGCTGTTAATCGCAGGATCGTGCCATTATTGTTTTGCTTGCCATTTGTAAACCGTGCATCCGATTCCGGTGATCTTTATATCGATTTCGACCGAAATCAACTCATCTTTCCAGCGGCGCACTTGGTTTGCCAAGTTGATGCCTGGTTCAATCCTTCCCTTCCGGAGCACGCTTTTGCATTGCATATTAAATCCCGCATATCATGCCATGTTTTGCATCATGTTGCTTGCGCATTGCACCATGGTTGATTGTGGTTCCCTTTGCTTGTGTTCTTGATTTGGGTAGAGCCGGGAGACGAGTTCATGTTCGAGGAACCCGTTGAGTACGCTTACGAGGTTCAAGCTTTCGTCTTCTCGGAGAACTTTGCAGGAAAGATGACCATACCCTCGAAATCACTTCTATCTTTGCTTGCTAGTTTCTCGCTCTATTGCTATGCCTATGCTGCGATACCTACCACTTGCTATATCATGCCTCCCATATTGCCATGTCAAGCCTCTAACCCACCTTGTCCTAGCAAACCGTTGTTTGGCTATGTTACCGCTTTGCTCAGCCCCTCTTATAGCGTTGCTAGTTGCAGGTGAAGATTGGAGTTTGTTCCTTGTTGGAACATGTTTATTGTTGGGATATCACAATATCTCTTCTTTATATTAATGCATCTATACACTTGGTAAAGGGTGGATGGCTTGGCCTTATGCCTGGTGTTTTGTTCCACTCTTGCCGCCCTAGTTTCCGTCATACCGGTGTTATGTTCCTTGATTTTGCGTTCCTTACATGGTTGGGTTATAATGGGAAACCCTTGACAGTTCGCCTTGAATAAAACTCCTCCAGCAAGGCCCAACATTGGTTTTACCATTTGCCACCTAGCCTTTTTCCCTTGGGTTCTGCAGACTCAAGGGTCATCTTTATTTTAAACCCCCGGGCCAGTGCTCCTCTGAGTGTTGGTCCAAACTGGAGCACCGTGCAGGGCCATTCACTACAAAAAAATACACTCCCGTGATGATACGTGTTTGTCATAGTAGGTCGCTTATTTTGTCATGCATGTACATCCATGACAAATTTATGACAGAATCAAGATAGTTATACCTGTGCTGTCGTAGAAGTGTTCCATGACATTACCAAAATTATCATCACGGAAGTGTCAACTTCCATGACGATAAATCACGTGTCACAGAAGTGCTTTCATCAAGGGTGACCGACACGTGGCATCCACCGTAACGGAACACCGTTAAGCTATCGGGTCAGGTTTTGGATCCGATAACCCGTTAATAGCCCCGACCAATGGGGATTTTCCATGTGTAAAATCATCATTGGCTAGAGGAAACACGTGTCGGCTCATCGCCGGGACAGATGTCATCCACTCACTGGACAGAAGGCGCCTATGATACGTCGACACGTGGCATGACCCAACAAATTTAAATGGGCCGGCCCAACTAAAGGCCCACAAGATTTTGCGGACCATAATGGGCCGGCCCAGCTAAAGGCCCACAAGATTTTGCGAACCATAATGGGCTGGCCCAGCTAAAGGCCCATGAGATTTTGCGGGCCATAATGGGCCGGCCCAGGTAAAGGCCCACAAGATTTTTGTGTGCCATAATGGGCCGGCCCAGGTAAAGGCCCACAAGATTCTTGCGGGTCATAATGGGCCGGCCCAGCTAAAGGCCCACGAGATTTCACCGACATTAATGGGCCGACCCAGCTGTAGGCCCACAAGATTTTGAGGACCCTAGTAGGCCGGCCCATTAACTAGCTGCCATGTTTTGGGCCAAATGCCGGCCCATATTTGATTCGGTCCATTAATGGCCTGCCATGCTCTGGGCCTAACAGTGGCCCATATGAGATCCGGCCCGTTAAAAGCCTACCACGTTCTGGGCCAAATTACGACCCAGATCAGGTCCCGCCCTTTAAGAGGCTTTGGGCTCAATTATGGCCCATATCAGATTTGGCCCGTCAACTGGACACTATGCTTTTGGGCCCACTTGCTAAAGGCCCACCTAGTAATTCGGCCTAATATTAGTTTTGGCCAGTTAAGGGTCCGTTTAACATTTCGGCCCTATATTAATTTCGGCATGTTAAAAGCCCGTCATATAGTTGGGCCTAACTATGGCCCGGTTTGCATCCGGCCTGCTCACAGCCGATATCTGATTGGGCCAAACAAGGACCCAGGCAATTTTGGCCTCTTAAAAGCCCGTGATTTGATTCGCATAATCATGGGTCGGGGTTCATTTCGGGCTGCTGCGTAACTAGTAGGAATTAAGAACAAACCTACTCTATACAATAAAGAAATTACGTCATAGTAACTAAGAACAAACCTACACTACACAATAAAGGATTTAGGTATAGTACATCCACTGGGCATCAAAGTTCGCGACCAGTGATCATAAAGCGCAATGAAGAAGCAGATTACAAAAACTGGGCACCATTGCAGTGTAACAAAATAATACTAAACCGAGACCAGTTCCAAGACAGAAAGAAAGGTTAGCCTTGCGGGGGAACTGCTGCGCAAGCTGCTGAGCAAGGCTGTGAGACCGGCCTAGCATGTCGGTCATAGCTTCCATGTGTAGCTGTTTAGCGATGAGGTTCTCATTGGTGTTCTCCACAATCTTTCTTAGAGATAGGACTTCAAGTCGAAGTTGAGTTGCAGAATGCCTTTCTTCTAGAACTTGGGACTGAAGAAGTCGAACTGATTCAGACAACGAATTCTGTGAGCTTGTCTGATTGTTAGTCTCAAGTAACTTGAACACTGCATCAAGACAAGACTTTGGGGTTGTCTCGCTATCTTCAAGATGTTTTGCCTTCTTTGCTGCAATATATGTTGGGTTTGTCTCACAGCCTTCAGCAAACTTGTGCATGCCATCAGGCATATCACCCTGAAACAAAGCAGAGAGATGACGGGTTTTGCACGTGTATAAACAAAGATGATAACTGTCTGTCAATTCTATCCAATTTCAAATTAGAAAATAAAGAGTGTGTTCAAAATATCAATAGCATAATTTTGCATTGTTCATAATGCGGGGAGCTTCACCACACTACTAGATTACCATGTCAACATAACAAGCATAGATGAAGGGCAAAGAAAATCATTGAATCTATTTTGGATAATGTGCATAGCATGTTGTGCATATCATCAGCCACATCAGTAAGATAAAATAGGAGATGACAAGGTGCAAACGTGGGCTGCTTCACCACACACTGGATTATAGATCCACAAAAACAAGCATACATATAGGGAGTATTAAGTAATGTGCATGGTATGAATAAGGAATTTGGTTTTACAAGTAAAACTTAGAACTTACAGTTCTTACGAACATGCATTTTGGTAGAAACAGCAAACTAAACAGCAGTAAACGATAGGGAGTATGAGCAAATTAAACAGCAGTTGAGGATAAAGTCTTTAGAAGGACTGACTTACATTAACAGTTAACACCAGCTTTATAATGCCCTTCTCCATGGCAAGGGAAGGATAACTCAAGAATTTCAGCACAGAATCTTCTTCATAAGCATTGCTTGTACTCTTCATTTTGTAGAGAGTAATTATAGATATGATAATACTGGAAGGGATAGAGGATAATGAAGATAAGATGCAGATTGATGCTACATAATCAACTACCAATCCCTGGAAGTACAAGCGTTACAGGACAAAATGTACTGACAAGAGCAATGGGCTACACTTCTGCACCGGCATTGTCTGCGTATTCTACTTGTTGGTAAGATTAAATATAGATCTGATCTTTTTTAGTAAATGGTGGGCGAGGGAGATAAGATGCAGAATGCTACAAAATGAACCAATCCGTCTTCCCGTAATACAAGAGTGTTTTAACACTGGTGTACTGTACAAAACATTCTTATATTATGGGACGGAGGGAGTAGCTGTTAATGTAAGTACAGTGATAGACCACGTCCTTACAAGAGGACTGCAGAGCTAAACCTCTTCAAAAGCATTGGGTTGATTCTAAATTTATGTAAGAGTCCATACAGATCTTATAATATCCACCAAATGGACGATTACGAGGCAAGAGGTACTCACAAGAGCAATGCAGTGTGCAGTATAGTTGCGAGATTCTGTGGTCCCTTGAGAACGAATGTTCTTCTGCTAATAGTTTTCGTACAAGTGAGACATTAAGGCAAATGCAGAAATGTAGTTCAAATTGTGATGTGATATCATAGACAGTACCTTACGCTGCAGCCGAGACCAATGTGTAACAAGATTATTCCAGTCACCGTCGGATAAATGTAGCACCGGAGACTTTATAGAAATTTTGTTCAGAGGCTTGCCATCAAAGTGCGCTTGCCTCAGGTAGGAACGATACTTCATCAATGAGTGCTTGAAGAGTGCAACCAACCCTTGCTCGTCATCACAATCTAGTTTGCACCTCGCCTATTTAAAAGAATGAAATCTTGTGTCTTCTATCAGCAGAAACATATGCAGTAATGACCATGAATAACATTAGTACATTACTTACGCGTAAGTTGCGGAGGAAGACTGGAAATTGTTCTGTGTCTGCGGTATAATCTTTCCATGAAGGAAAGATGCGCACAAAGTTAATTCCTGACAACAACATAAGCTTCATCTTCTAAACTGGGAAGAAATGGAACAGGGGTCCTATTTGCTGCAATTGGGGCTCTCTCTGGTTCGAAAAGGGATTTGGCAACTGGATTTGGTGTACTCTTTGCTGGAATGGGGGTTTTGCGTCGTACAGCTGGTGCTATGTCAACTGGCATAATCATACTATTTGCTGCAGTTGGGATCTACTGAGTTGGGGCATCAGAAATGACCATTGTAGTAGGGCTAAAGTCTGCTAGAGTTGGGGTATTTTGTGGGTCAGGTGATATTGCAACTACACCTAATGGGCTATTTGATTTATCAGGTGCCACTACCTTTTCCAAATACTTTGCTTGTGCTCCTCCATGATCAGCAATCGCCCTCTTCCTTTTGAACGTCTGATACACAAGAACATCATTTGAATTGATAAACATGGTATGACGACAGATGGAATATGTACTGAAAATGGATAGGCAGGGCGTATTCACATACACGATGTGTAAACTAAGCTAATGGCAGTTCAACAAAGTAGAAGCAATGCAAAGCATCAGTTGCAAGATCTGTGCGAGCAATGTAACCTTGGAAAGTTAGAGCAAGTACCTTGATGGGTGAATAAGATAGGGCATCTTCCTCTGACTCCTCCACTAGGGAGCTACATTGACTTAGGTCTCCCTCTAGCTCAGAATCGCTGTTAGGATGATATTCTGAGCATGAATCTGTAGGTGGAGTGTGTTTGCATTGCATTGCATCCAGACTTGATTTCAGCCCCTTAATGCCAAGTTTGACAACCATGGCATTGTTCTGCTTTATTCTTTTCATGCGCGCAAGCTCATAATCATTATGATGCTGTTCAGAATCTGAGATTCATGAAAACATAAAAAGTAGTCAGATTATCTATGGAATGCATTGCGGTTTCAACTCGGAGAGTGTCCCCCTATAAACCCCTACATATGCAAAGTTCACCTCCCCAACCGTGCTGACCAAACCACACACAGAGATACACACCCGAGCGGCGAACATGCATTTTCGAAACTAATTTAGGAACATTTAGCTGACCAATTAAACAACTCTGTTTTAATAATATCAGATTCGTATTTGAACAACTAAGCTTGTTTAGCTTGATGGGTGGAGCAGTGTTATTATGACACGAAGCATGTATTCTGATCGTATAGTGATCATAAAAGGGGGAAACTCTAAGCATATATTTTGTAGCAAAAGAGGGTTTCCCCTCTGATTTCTATTAAAGCAACCACCACGGAACCAACATGATCAATTAAACCCTAAGCATGATCAATTAAACCGTATAATGGTTGTGCCATGGCAGATTTGAAGCTGCAAACCGAAGAAATGATATTTAGCATCCATTGTTTGCTTCGAACTAAGAACTAAATTCTAAGAGCTGAAAAGAAAGTAGAGTAACCAAGTTAAGATCTATTTTCTAGTTGAGATCAAAAAGTTGAGGAGATATGAAGTACCACCTCTCTTGCGGCACCGTGTAGGCATCGGGGGTGCGATGGCTGTCGGTGGCATTGAAGCAGATCTGCGACGGTAGACGGGTGCATCGGGGGATAAGTCCCATTGCGGTGGAAGAGAAGGTCGTGTGAGCGGCCCCGGCAAAGAGGACGACGACGCTGATGAAGCGAGAGGACGCGATGCAAGGCTATTGGTCCGTCGCCGTGGATGAGAAACGTCCATCTCTAGAAGTGGACGACGCGGTCTTGGTAGGCGCTCCGGCATGGTGGAGGACGGTGGCGATGGATGTGGTGGAGGACGGCGGCGATGGATGTGGTGGCGGACGGAGGGTGGTGTGGGAATGGGGTGTTCTAGCACGGACGGTGTATGAATGGGAAAATGGAGGGAGAGGTACGGGGAACCATGTTTTTGGGACGCGCCTGTCTGAAATATGGGAAAGTTACGAACTTATCCCCCGTTTCAAATTTGGACGTCTGGTCGGTTGGGGATAGGACGGTAATCTCGCATCTCCCAAATATTTGCCGGTAACTATTTCGGGTGAGGAGAGGGTGTTTTGCCTCCCACGGTGGGCACCCACGGTGTATGAACAGGGCTGACAGGTAGGGCGGTTGTGTCACGTCTGATGGAAGTTACACATCTGCCCCTATTTAAAATATTAGCCTACATCGATTTCGGGCGAGGAGAGGGTGTTTTGCCGCCCACGGTTGGCGCCCACGGTGTATGAACGGGGCTGACAGGTAGGGCGGTTGTGTCATGTCTGATGGAAGTTACACATCTGCCCCTATTTAAAATATTAGCCTACATATATTTCGGACGAGGAGAGGGTGTTTTGCCACCCACCGTGTATGAATGGGGAATGGAGGGAGAAACAAAGGTCTTTCGGACGAGCTTGAATCAAATGAGTTTTGCCGCCTATGTTTGACGCCCACCGTGTCGGAATGGGCTCAGAGGCGGTCGTGTCACGTCTAATTGAAGTTACTAACCTACCCCTATTTAGAGCAGTGGAAATCGGGCCGATGGACTGTCCGTGTAATGGGTAGACAGTAATTTCCATCTCCCAAACACTTGGCTTCGGGTAGCCGATGTGGGAGTGGACATTTTTCCGTTTCTTTCGAATTTTGGGACAATAAGCATCCACGTTTACCCTGGCAACTAAATTCGAATCCATTTTGTATTCCTATATGAATCTTTATAAATCATTCTATGTGTTTTTATATATCTTCAAAAGTACGACAAAGATGTATTCCACTGTCGTATATGAATATGGTTTACAAATGCCGATACTCAAATTCAGAAACTAGAATCCAATTTAAGGTGAATTCGAATATTTGGAACACTTCATGTCCAACTCAAATGTCACACGCAGCATAATGTGTACTCCCATTTAGATATGTACACAAGTGATGTATCAAGATTCAAATACCGAGTCAATCAACCAAGAATGTATGGAAGTAACAGACATATAAACACTTATAGAGTATATGGATCAATAATATCAACTAACATACATAAGCCATGCCGCTGTACTTTTTTTGGCTACAACAGCATCCTTTTTTAGCCAGCATCTTGTCCCTTTCCGATGCGTGCCACTTGTCGTGGAGTTGTCACGGCAGATGTCCTAGAGCAAGGACTTAGTCGTAGGGCCATCGCACTAGGAATCTTAAAGGGGTTAATCGGGACAAAGGACACGAGAGAGGGTTTTATACTAGTTCGGCCCCTTACGATGAAGGTAAAAGCCTACGTCTAGTTGGGATTGGTATTGCTGACGTTTCGATCTCCAAGAGGCTCAACTCGCCGGCTTGGTGATCGACTTCGTTGTTTCTTGCCCTAAACCGCCACCGGGTCATCCCCTTATATGCACGGGTTGACGCCAGGTGGCCTACAGAGTCCCGGCCGGCACATAATCGTGTCCGGCTCGGTGACTTTCTTTACATGTCTTTCTGTACAAGTATTTCCTTACATATGGCGGTTTACTTACAATATCGGGCCTCAAGCCGGCCCCATGCCTTTGGGCCTTCTATAAGACTTAATAAACTACAAAATTGGATGTTTACGGAGCTTCTTGCGTAACCCGCCATTGAAGCTGACCGGGCCCCTCCTGGGCGGGTCTCAATTGATAGTAATATCCCCAACATTAGGCCCCAGGTTGACTTTGAACCTTGTTCTTTGTCAATCTTCAATACTTAGTCGGAATCCATCCTCAGTCTAAAAACTTCTGTAACCCGCCGTGACATCATCTTTTGAATACACAAAAAACCTTCATGACGTTATCTTACAACGGATCTTTCATTTTTTAATGCCTTCCGAGAATTGAGGCGTCTGTTCACTTGGATAATTATTATTGGGTCTCCTTGATTTTCGCGCCCGCCTGTTCGCATCTGCCCTTATAAATAGGCACGCGGCCGGTCCTTCCCATTCTCCTTTCTTCCTCATCTTCTTCCTCTCGCAACCTTCGTCGCTGCTCGAGCTCCGCCGCCGCCGCAACTCTCATCGTCGTCGTCAAGCTTGGCCGCTGCATTACCCTGAGTCCGACCAGAGAACGCGGCGACTCTTCATGGCAGGCCTGCATCTTGTAAGTTTTCTTCTCTCTCACGCACCTAGATCTGTTCTAGGTTTGCAAGTTCTTCAGTGTTCTTCACCTGTTCGCCATGGATCATCTTGTAGATCTTCTCCGCAACTTCTTTTGATCCAAAGAAGGGATATAACTCACGCGGTAGTTGTCTGGCATTCATTTTTGATATCAGTCGATCCCTTTTGCCTGTATAGATGCTTCTTTACAGTCGACGAACTCATCTGTACTAGGTTTTTAGGTCTAGAATATTTTCCTTTTTGAAACAGCCTTTTGATCCAAAATGATAATGATAGCTTGGTGAAATTTGTTTATGCCAACACTTAACTGAATCTGCTTTCTGAGAAAATCTGTAGTCATGGCGGCTTACCACTCTGGCTTTCTTTTCCCTATATGTCATTAGCCCTTAGTTAAACCGCCATTACTTGCTTTATAATTTACCATAGACTGAACCGGCATATTATTATTTATTTTTCAGTTCGTTGCACATCATGCCGTCGAAGTCACCCACCGCTTGTAACTGGGTCGCTTCATCCATAACTGAGGAACGGTTAAAAGAGTTCTTCATCGTTGGGTTTCTGCCTTCAAAGAATGTCATGTCTTATCGTGCTCCTGACCCGGAGGAAGAACGTCCCAATCCAAAAGATGTAGAAGTGATTATCTTCACTGACCACATGAACCGTGGCTTTTCACCGCCCGATTCAAAATTCTTCAGAGAGGTCCTTCATTTTTTCAAACTCCATCCTCAGGACCTTGGACCCAATTCTATTTCCAACATATGTAACTTCCAAGTGCTCTGTGAGGCATATCTTTAGCAAGAGCCCACCGTAGAGTTGTTTAGAGAGTATTTTTATCTGAATCGTTAGAACGAATGTACCAATGGTTCTAGCTTAGAACTTGGAGGCATCTCGATTCAGCGCCGTCAGGGTGCTATTTTCCCTCTCATCGTCTTATCGAGCCACCCAAAGGACTGGAACCAAACTTGGTTTTATTGTCAGGATACTTCTCCAGCAAACGAGAAGCCTCTGCCGAGTTACCGCCCTAGTCGTCTTGACTCCAAGTTCACCCTTCCGGACTTCTTCTCTCCATTAGAAGAATCAACGGCTTCTTGGGTAATGGTTTAACCGGAGTAGATCTGACCCGTTGCTGGATCTCATGGCGGGTTATTCCATTAAGTCGTCGATCTCAACTGATGTATAAATATGACGGAAGCCCGGACAACCCTCTTCGTCACAGCCCAGTTGAACTCACTGAAGAAGACATTGTTTCGATGTCAACCCTTTTGGTAAATGGGAAGTACGAAGATTGCAGTATTGTTGGGTTAAGTCCCTTCTGCAAGATTAATCCGGTGCCAGAAGTAAGTACATTCTGATCTCTTTTTTCTTTGTGTTTTGCCCAGCTATTAGTACTTAATACTGATCTTTGTTCTTGTCTTTACAGGCTAATTCTGACTTCTGGAAGGTGAAATATGACCACGAAGCTGCCAAGAAGGCGAAAGCCGCCGCTATGAACACCAAGAAGACGACGCAGAAATCAAAGAAAAAGAAGAAAACTATTGCTGAAGATTTAATGAAGCTTGATGATACGTCTGACTCGAAGGTAGCCCTTGATTCCCTTGGCTAATTTTTTAACAATCTTATTGACACTGATCCTTACCAGGATGACACTGGGGCCAGTCAGGCTGGGGAAGCAGAGGTAACTATCATTTCCTCTGACTCAGAGCCCTTATCAAGACACAAAGTTCGACGAGTGATCCGTAAAGTAAGGTTTTCTAACCCTTTAGCTCACTTGGATCCCAACTTTCATTTGAAAAAGCAGCAACACGAAAGCCGCTGTGAAGCTGAGATTGAAGATCAACCGACTGTTGACCTTCAACAGACCCCTCGAAAACGCCCGAACGAGGTTTACTTTTACTGTCCTTAACTTGTTTTAATGAATCCTGTTCATTGTATACCTTTTAACTCCTTTCTTTTACCTTTTAGGAGGTGTCTCGTTCTTCAGGCGACTCTTCACAAACACAATTCCAGGCTTTCAAGACTGCCCCTGGGTAATCAAAAAATCCTCTTTTCTTCTGGGCTGTTCAATTGTATCTTGATGTTGACTATCCTGTAATATATATATATATATATTTCTTTAGTGGCCAGGCTAGATCCAAGAAAGCGAAGGTAACAAAGCCGGCGGAAGACCCGCCAGTACCAATGTCTGAGCCAGCTAGGCCGCCTTCTCCATTAACTACCGCCCCAGAAGACCCGCCTATTATCCATGAAGCGAATACTTCGGAGCTGTCCCTTGACCAAGCTACCATGAATCCTTCCACAGTCGGACCGTCAAGCTCAACTGACCCGCTGTCTCCACATGCTCTAGATGTTCAAATTACTGGGAGCCGCTTTGTTGAGCCGGGGAATCCAACGGTGTTGGCTCTGTGCACAGCAAAGCAAGAAGCATTGGAGCGGAAGAAAGTTCGCTTTGATATCACCAACTATGACCGTCTCAATGCCAGTGATATCTTATCCGGCTAACTCAGTCATGTACACTCCAGTCGTGAGTCTGAGATTGAGATGGTCAAGCAGCTTCAGTTGAAGTATGAGGTATGTTATTTCCGGTTTACCAATATTCCTTCAGCCCCTATGTCTTCAGATTATAAGAGAAACGAAATGACCAGTAGACTTAGAATATAAGCCAAAACTTTTATCTCTGAAGCTTTGCCTTGTACTGATAGAACAAAACTTCACCCATAGTCCCCAAGGACCGGTTCATTTTGATCATTAATGAATCGGTACTTTAAAATTTAAAACTGTCTTTAAAGTATTTTAACACTCCGGCTTAACCTTGAAAAACTTGCCGAACTGCGTACATTAGCACCCAAGTGCCATGTGCTGTTACTTTGTAAAGGACTTGCAACTTCAAATATATTGGTAGAGTCGCAAAAATTTGATTTGGCATACATTAGCCCCCAAGTGCCAAGTGGTTTATTGGTAAAGTACTTGGGACTTCGAATTTTGAATTTGGATACTGGAATTTAAAACCAAATCTTGACTTATCTGAATGTTTCACATAATGCATTGTCTGAACTGACCTCCCAATTGACTGACGCAAAGACCCGGCTAGCAAGTTAGGAGTCAGAAATCAAATCTTCCACCTCCAAATTGCAAATGAGCCTTTCTGAAACGGAGACTTTGAAGACCAGCTTTGCTGCCAAAGAGAAAACTTGGGAGAATGAGAAAACACTCCTGACCCGCCGAGCTGAGACAGCCGAAACAGCTCTGAAAGAAAGTTCAACAGAGCTGAACAATTTGAAGGGCCGGGTATCTCATATGGTTGCTGCGATTTTTGGTAAGCCGTCTGAATTGATCTTGAATATAATTTTTGTGAAACCGGAATATGATCCGCCAACTGACTCGGTTAAAAATATATACAGGTCCGCGAAGCAAAAATCTGAGCCAAGACCCGTTGATTAAGCTGAAGGCATTATACACCTTGGTTTCACAATTATACATTGGTGCACAACCGGCTCTGGCCGCTATCTCTCCGGTAAATAAAGGATCCAACCGGCTTAGCGATGTCGTGAAAAAGCTGTCCATCCTTCTTGCTAGATTCCAAGAGGTAAAACGCTCCTGTTCACGAGCCGGTGCACTGACTTCCCTAAGCTGTTCTAAAGCTTGGGTGCCAGACCTAGACCCGACGGACGTGGAAAGGGGCTATCCTACTGTGAAGGAGGACGGGTCTCCTTTTGATCAAGATGACTTTATAGCCTGCGTCCGTGAATTCCGGCCTCAGGTGACTAGCCTTGGAGATGACACCAACGTGGACAAATACCAGCCAGGTTTTGACAGTGCAAATAAGAAGATGCCACTCCTTCATATAAAGTTACCTATCTGATTCCACCTGTGAGAGAAGATACATTCGCCCCGGAAATTGACCCGGTCGGCCTGATTGACGACGAAGCTGAATTTGTCGCCATGAATGGCTTTGATTGGTCCAAATCCAACTTCCAGTAGACTCAAGATGGTGAACCGGTGAGGGAAGGAAAATGATCATCTTTATGGGCTTATAAAGCCTTATAATAGCTTAGCTGTTTAAAACACCGCATGTTTGCTTATGCCATCGTGCATAAAACACTTCTATGTGAATCTGTGCTTCCGGATGCCAATGTTTAATGCTTTCTTATGCATCGTTTAATGCTTGTCTCTGCAATGTTTAAACTCTGTTCCTGTAAACACAAGGAAAAAACCTGGCAAGGCGGTTGAGAACCAACTAGGTTTAAACACCTAATTGACAGCCCATATCTCCACCTAAAAAAACAGAGACAAATATAAATAAAGGATAAGGTTTAATACTAACTCTTAAGTTAACGCAGCCTGTAAGCGTGTATAAGTAAGAATCATACCTTGTCCTTGTTGATTCTTAGATCGCCGGTTCAAATAACCCGGGTGATGAATTTGATAATTCAATGTGTATAAAAGTTAATACTCCTTGAATATTCAATAATCGTCATATCTCAGTGGCTCGTACCTTTGGATCCTTAAACCACCGGCTTGAATAACCCGGGCGGCTGTGTTGTCCAATAATTGAGCCGGCGAAGAAAACCAGGCTATCTCATTTGTAATATTGAGACAACAAAAACTCAAAGACAAGAAACAGATAACAAACATAATTTTAACTCTGTATTCAAAAGATTGGGGGTTTCTGATTCGAATACGATCAGTAAACCGGACCAAAGGGGTTAAGCTAAAGTTCGAATACGACCATATAGCCCCCAGTGGCTTTGGCGTTGCGCCGATCAAGAGGGTACCGACAGCTATGTTCTCTTTGGTTCGAATACGACCTATGTTTGAACAGGAAGCCCCCAAATGACCTTGAGAGGTTTTTAACGACCCTGATTCGAATACGATCCAAGTTGGCTCAAAAGGGGTTAAGCTATGATTCGGATACGATCAAGAAGCCCCCAAGTGAGTTTGGCCTTGAGCCGATCAAGAGGGTTACGACAACTATGTTCTCTTTGGTTCGAATACGGCCTATGTTTGAACAGGAAGCCCCCAAGTGACCATAAGATTTACAGCTAGATTCGAATACGATCATAAGCCGGACTAGAAAAGGTTAAACTTGATTGAAATATGATCAGATCCTTAATAGTCATTTGTGAAAAAATAATAAAGATGCATAATCTTTGAAAAGAAAAGAGACCGATGGTCTTACTTTATTGCTTATCATCGTATATACAATGTGAACGTATGTACATGATGAGAGCCGGTGGCTCAGGTATAGTACGGCCGAAGTTGAGCAATGTTCCACGGCCGGCGGGTCTCCTCTTCCCACTTACGCGAGTCTGCATGCTCTCGAACGTCAATGAGGTACTAAGACCCGTTGTTTAAATTTTTAATGACCACAATGGGTCCTTCCCATGGTGGGGATAACTTGTGTGCATCTGAAAGATCTTGGATGAGCCAGAGCACCAAGTCGCCTTCCTGAAAAGTCATGGTCTTAACCCGACAGCTGTGATAACAACGCATGTCCTGTTGATAGATTGCTGACCGTGCTGCTGCTAAGTCTGTTTCTTCATCCAACAAGTCAAGCGCATCCTGTCTGGCTTTTTCATTGTTAGCTTCAACATAAGCCGCCACACGGGGCGAGTCATGACGAATGTCACTAGGCAATACTGCTTCTGCCCCATAAACCATGAAGAAGGGTGTGTAACCCGTAGACCTATTGGGTGTAGTATTGATGCTCCATAACACTGAAGGCAACTCCTCTACCCAACAACCCGGCATTCGCTGTAAAGGAACCATAAGCCAGGGCTTTAGCCCTTTCAGAATTTTCTGATTGGCTCTCTCAGCTTGACCATTGGATTGAGGATGAGCTACAAAAGAAACATCAAGCCAGATGTGCTCTCGCTGACAAAACTCTTCCATAGCCCCTTGGGATAGATTAGTGCCATTGTTTGTCATAATACTGTGCGGAAAACCGAAATGGAAGATTATTTTCATCATGAACTGAACCGCCGTGGCTGCATCACACTTACTCACAGGCTCCGCCTCAACCCATTTAGTGAACTTATCAACAGCCACCAAGAGATGTGTCTTCTTATCCTTAGACCTTTTGAAAGGTCCCACCATGTCAAGCCCCCAGACTGCAAACGGCCAAGTGATTTGAATCATCCGGAGCTCTTGAGCCGGCAAATGCGCTCGTCGTGCGAATTTCTGACATCCTTCACATCTACTGACCAGATCTTCTGCATCGGCGTGAGCCGTCGACCAGTAAAAACCGTGACGAAACGCCTTGGCCACTAAGGATTTTGACCCGGCGTGATGACCACAATCGCCTTCATGAATCTCACGAAGGATTTCTTGACCTTCTTCGGGGAAACACACCGTTGAAACGCTCCGGAAACACTGCGATGAAATAACTCTCCATCCGAAATCGTCATGGACTTAGACCGCCGGGTTATCTGTCGAGCCAGGGTCTCATCTGCTAGCAATTCTCCCCGGGTCATGTAAGCAAAAAACAGCACCGTCCAATCTGAGATGACATGAAGAGCTGCCACCAACTGTGCCTCCGGGTCAGGAACAGCTAAATCTTCTTCTGTGGGCAACTTGACAGAGGGGTTATGCAAAACATCTAAAAAGGTGTTGGGTGGTACCGACTTACGTTGAGACCCCAGCCGGCTTAAAGCATCAGCTGCTTTGTTTTTTCGACGGTCAATGTGTTCCACCTGATAACCTTTAAAATATCCTGCAACAGCATCGACCTCTCGGCTATAAGCCGCCATGAGAGGGTCTTTGGAATCCCACTCGCTAGACACCTGCTGAGCCACTAGATCTGAATCACCAAGAGATCTGACCCGGCTCAAGCTCATCTCCTTTGCCAGTCGAAGACCATGGAGCAATGCTTCATACTCTGCTGCGTTGTTAGTGCACGGAAACATACATCGTAACACATAACAAAATTTATCACCTCGTGGGGAAGTTAATACAACTCCAGCCCCCGAGCCTTCCAATTGCCTGGACCCATCAAAATTAATAGTCCAATATGCGTTGCCTGGCTTTTCTTCTGGCATCTGCATCTCTGTCCAGTCATTGATGAAGTCAACCAGAGCTTGAGACTTAATCGCAGTGCGTGGAACATACTTCAGCCCATGAGACCCAAGCTCAATTGCCCACTTGGCAACTCGCCCTGTAGCTTCTCTGTTTTGAATAATATCTCCCAAAGGAGCAGAGCTAACCACAGTGATGGGATGTCCCTGAAAGTAATGCTTAAGCTTCCGGCTTGCCATGAACACCCCATAAACAAGCTTCTGCCAATGTGGATATCGTTGCTTAGACTCAATTAGCACTTCACTGACATAATAAACCGGCCGCTGAACCGGATGCTCTTTGCAAGCCTCCTTGCGCTCTACCACCATAGCCACACTAACAGCCCGTGAGTTGGCAGCTACGTATAACATTAGCGGCTCTTTCTCAATTGGAGCAGCTAGGACCGGCGACTCAGCCAGTTGTGCCTTTAGATCCTCAAAAGCGGCGTTCACAGCATCGCTCCAAACAAACACATCCGTTTTCTTCATCAATTGATACAGAGGCATAGCCTTTTCCCCTAACCGGCTTATGAACCGGCTCAAAGCAGCCACATGACCCGCCAGTTGTTGAACATCATTGACGCAGGTTGGTTTGGCCAGAGATGTAATTGCCTTGATCTTCTCCGGGTTAGCTTCAATACCTCGGTTAGACACCAGAAAGCCCAAGAGCTTGCCAGCTGGCACCCCAAAGATGCACTTGGCCGGGTTAAGCATCATCTTGTAAACCCGAAGATTATCAAAAGTCTCTTTCAGGTGTGTGACCAAGGTTTCCTCTTCCCTGGACTTCACCACTATATCATCCACATAGGCATGAACATTGTGCCCAATTTGATCATGAAGACAATTCTGCACACACCGTTGGTAAGTTGCCTGAGCACTCTTGAGCCCAAAAGGCATAGACACATAGCAGAAAGCCCCAAAAGGTGTTATAAACGCTGTTTTCTCTTGATCCTTGACTGCCATCTTAATCTGATGATACCCGAAGTAAGCATCTAAGAAACTCAACCGTGCACAGCCCGCCGTAGCCTCAATGATCTGATCAATACGGGGAAGAGCAAAAGGATCAGCCGGGCATGCCTTGTTTAAATCTGTGTAATCCACACACATACGCCAGGTGCCATTCTTTTTGAGCACGAGCACCGGGTTAGCTAACCATTCTAGATGAAAAACCTCCACAATGAACCCGGCCGCCAAGAGCCGGGCCACCTCTTCTCCAATGGCCTTGCACCTTTCTTCATTGAACCGCCGAAGAAACTGTCTGACAGGTTTGAACTTTGGATCGATATTAAGCGTGTGCTCAGTGAGTTCCCTCGGGACACCCGGCATGTCTGAAGGTTTCCATGCAAAGATGTCCCGTTTCTCACGAATGAACTCGATGAGCGCGCTTTCCTATTTCGGATCCAAGTTTGCGCTGATGATGAACTGTTTGGATGAATCGCTAGGCACAAAGTCAACCATCTTAGTGTCATCAGCTGATTTGAACTTTAACTCCGGCTCATGCTCTATTGTTGGTTTCTTTAATGACGTCATGTCCTCCGGGTCAACATGATCCTTGTAGAATTTCAACTCCTCTGTTGCACAAACAGATTCAGCATAGGCAGCATCCCCTTCTTCACATTCCAAGGCTATCTTCTGGCTCCCATGGACTGTAATGGTGCCCTTGTGACCCGGTATCTTGAGCTGCAAATATACGTAACACGGCCGAGCCATGAACTTGGCATAAGCCGGCCGCCCAAACAGAGCATGATATGGGCTTTTGATTTTAACCACTTCAAAGGTTAATTTTTCTGCTTTGGAGTCATATTCATCTCCAAAGGCTACTTCCAGCTTGATCTTACCAACTGGGTATGCCGACTTATCAGGCACCACACCATGAAAACAGTGTTGGATTGTTTAAGATTTTTGTCCGTCAATCCCATCCGGCGAAACGTCTCATAGTAAAGGATGTTGATGCAGCTGCCTCCATCCATTAGTACCTTAGTAAACTTGTACCCACCAACCTGAGGTGCCACTACTAACGCCAAGTGACCCGGATTATCAACCCGGGGCGGGTGATCCTCTCTGCTCCACACAATGGGCTGCTCTGACCAACGTAAATAACGTGGAACTGCCAGCTCAACGGCATTGACGGCCCTCTTATGGAGTTTCTGGTCTCTCTTACATAAACTGGTAGTAAAGACATGATACTGTCCACTACTCAACTGCTTCGGGTTGCTCTGATAGCCGGATTGTTGCTGCTGTTGATTCCCTTGGCTGTGTTGCTGATTATATCCTCCTTGGTGACCATGAAAACCTCCTCCGCTTGAACCGGTGCCCGGGCCCTGAAAGCCGCCTCCACCTGAGGCGCCACCCGGGCCATGACCCCCATCAAATGCGTTTGAATTTTTAAACGCCTTCATGATCGTGCAATCCTTCCACAAGTGGGTGGCTGGCTTCTCCCGGGTGCCGTGTCTTGGACAAGGTTCATTCAACAACTGCTCAAGGGTGGGGCCTGACCCGCCCGATCGAGGGGGTTGTCTGCCCTTGCGTCGCTGATTACCACCCTGCGCATTAGTATTAGCAACAAACTCATCAGCCTTACGCTTATTACCTCCTTGATTTGCCGGGTTATGCTGGTGACCCTTGCCATTGCCGTTCTTCTTTCCCTTCGTTGCTTTTTCTTCATCAGATGCCAGGTCTTTGGTGGTATCAGAATCGGCATACTTGACAAGAGCCGCCATCAACGTTCCCGTGTCATTACAGTCACGTTTAAGCCACCCCAACTTCTGCTTCAGAGGTTCAAAACGGCAAATTTTCTCCAACATCAAAACTGCTAAGCCGACATCCATCTTATCAGATGAATGTATTATCTCCTTGACCCGGCGCACCCAATGGGTTGTAGATTCTCCATCCTCTTGCTTGCAATTGGTCAGGTCCACAATCGACATTGGCTGCTTACACGTGTCTTTAAAGTTCTAGATGAACCATGCCTTCAACTCTGCCCATGAGCCGATGGAATTGGGTGGTAATCCTTTCAACCAGGTCCGAGCCATTCATCCAACATCATGGTAAAGTACTTGGCCATTGCAGCATCACTAACCTCCAACAGCTCCATAGCCATCTCATAACTCTCAATCCAAGCCCCCGGTTGTAAGTCAGCCGTGTAGTTAGGCACCTTACGAGGTCCCTTGAAATCCTTGGGTAACCGCTCATTGCATATGGCCGGGACCAGGCAAGGTACGCCTCCGGTTCTTGTAGCCACTCCTGCCTCAACCGAGGTTGCTGGATAAGCCGGAAAGGTTTGGTGAGCCGCCTGCTCCGCTGCTATCTGAGCCGCCTGCTCCGCTGCTATCTGAGCCGCCCGTTCCGCCTCTTGACGAATCCTCTCGTGATTCGCCAAGTTAAGGGCTCCAGCCCGCACCGGCTCATGCCTATATGGCCGGTTGTGACGTTGAGCATTACTTGACATCTCTGCAGATTCCATGTGCCTACTGTAACTCGGGCTCTGGCTTGGGTGAGGAGTTGAATGAATCCTGTCTCGACTGTAGGAGTATGCGTCTTGCTGGGCCAAAGCTGTCTGAAGTAGTTCTCTTACCCTCCGGGTTTCAATTGCTGCTGGCGAGTCGCCTTCCATCGGGAGAGCTGCCAAACGAGCCGACCCCGCAATGAGGTTCTCCATGGGGTTGGAGAAGTGACCCGGGGGTGTTGATATATAATGAGGAGGAGCTGTATTCATGCGCGGCGGCTCCATGGTGCGTGCCTGAACTGGTGCATCGGGCGTCGTGACCCGGTTTGCCTCTGGCAGGTTGCTCCCTCCAGCTCCGGGTGTATGGAACAGATTCCTCGGATCCAGTGTTAGAGGCAGGCGCGACTGAGTTTTCTGAGGCCTCCTCCTCATGACTTCATTTGATGCATTAAGGTCCATCGAGAGCCGGAAGGTTTCTTGAAGCTGCTGAGCACGAGCATCCAAAGCTGCTCGTTCTGCTGCCATCCGGGTTTCCTCCGAGGCCAAATTTTCCTTAGCTTGCACCATCTCCTCCCGCACGCGTGCCACTTCCGCGTCATGCTGGGCTTTATCCGCTGGTTCTACCGCAGCAGTTAACAGAGTCGTCAGTTTATCCATGAGGTCCATGAGAACCTGAGCCGGGGGGCGCGCGGGGTCTCCTGACCCGGTAGCTGCCGACCCGGTGGCTGCTGCTGTCGCTGCGGTGGAGTTCTGCCCGGGCTGCGTCCCTGCCATGAAGACTCCGATCCAATTCGGCGGCTCAAGGGGGTCCGAACTACTGCTGCCATCGGAACAACCCCCGAGCATGTCGTCTTGCGGTTGGTACAACGAGTCCGTCTCACCTGTTCATGTTGCAGTATCAGAGCAGATGGTCGTCTCCCCGCCTTCCATCGATCCTTCGGAGTTTTCACTGCCATGGATGCAGCCTACGAAGGCATGCTTCACGACAGATTGAACACAGGCGGATCCGGCGCACTGAGCCGTTTCGATGAGGTTGGTGTGGACATCCGGCTCAGGGACTGACTCGCCGATCCGGCCGATGAAGACGTGAATGCCGCCGAAGGGGACCCGGTATCCGTACTCGATCGAGCCGGCCCTGGGGCCCCAGCCTTCGTCGTCGATGTAGATCTTGCCGCGACGACTCTTGGTCATCCGGCCCACAACGTATCCCTTGAGCCCTTCGAATTTGCCCTTCAAGAACTCAAATCCATCATGTGCTGGCCCCACGGTGGGCGCCAACTGTCGTGGAGTTGTCACGACAGATGTCCTAGAGCAAGGACTTAGTCGTAGGGCCATCGCACTAGGGAGCTTAAAGGGGTTAATCGAGACAAAGGACACGAGAAGGTAAAAGCCTACGTCTAGTTGGGATTGGTATTGCTGAGGTTTCGATCTCCAAGAGGCTCAACTCGCCGGCTTGGTGATCGACTTCGTTGTTTCTTGCCCTAAACCGCCACTGGGTCATCCCCTTATATACACGGGTTGGTGCCAGGTGGCCTACAGAGTCCCGGCCGGCTCATAATCGTGTCCGGCTCGGTGACTTTCTTTACATGTTTTTCTGTACAAGTATTTCTTTACATATGGCGGTTTACTTACAATATCGGGCCTCAAGCCGGCCCCAGGCTTTTGGGCCTTCTATAAGACTTAATAAACTACAAACTTGGATGTTTATGGAGCTTCTTGCGTAACCCGCCATTGAAGCTGACCGGGCCCCTCCTGGGCAGGTCTCAACTGATAGTAATATCCCCAACACCACTTATGGTCCATCTATACTACTATTGCTGAATGCACATTCAGCCCGATTGGCATATTTGTAGGTCTGGCATAGCAATCCAAATGAAATGTCTCTGAGTATTATCAATTAATACAGACTTGTGCTCAAATAAAATTACAAACAAAAAAAACAATTATTACATGATCTCTAAAACAAATGGTTTGATTGATTACATGAATAGACAACACAAAGGTTATTCAACTATGGAAAGAACATTTCACCTATGATTTACCAAGTAGGAATTTAATTTCCTTTTTTCCTTCAGGACCATAACAATCTGGTCAGTCTTAGCTTGCTTCGTTTTGAAATCCACCAAATATTTAATGGTTGTCTTGAGTACTGCTTGTGATTGTGTTGTTTGCTTCCTCAACATGTCAACTTCATCTCTAAGTGCAGAAGCAGAATCTCTTTCTACCACTAGTTTAGCCTCTAGAGCATCAGCAGTTGGTAATTCATAATGCACGATTGGGCCGGTGCCACTGCTGTGGGATGATGCAACATCCATGGGGACCTCGCTCTTTGATCTTGGGCTAACCTGTTTTGCCATTAAAGTTCCGATTGGATTCAGAAAAGTTGAAGTTAGCAAAACATCTCAACTGGGAGTTATAACAGCAAACCAGTTAAACAAACAAGGAATTAAAGAGTTTCAATTGGATGCTGAAAAGTAGTTATTAACATCATTGTAACCCGCTGTTGCAGCAGCAAAGCAGTTAAACAAACAAGTAGATATTTAAGTTAAGGCAAACAGGTAATTCTTAACAGTAAGTATCAAACACATAGATAGACGCAGTCTACAATATGATTAACAGGCTGTGCCATTATGTAATCAGTAGGAAACTAAATTAAGCCAAGCAACGTAATTGAACAATTTTGCAATAAGTGGCTAACTAAAATTCCGAGAAGCAGGTAACTAAACTTACGCTAGTTCTTTGTACAGGCACACTGCAACTTTTTTTCGCTTACAAGGTTGTACGAAGGAGTCCATGGCATCAATTGCTGGGATACGTAGTCCCAATACTTCTTTCTTCCCACACTACATGGGTAAGTCGAATGGTTAATTTGTTAAGATGGTGCGTCCTTGATATGTTATATGAGGACGTGTAGTCAGACTAGTTGTAGCCAAACACATCACACTGGCTTTTACTGTATATTTCATGCGATTACTTTTGGCATATCGAGATCTAAGCAATCTACAATAGGATGAAAAGACTGGCATCCTTCACATTATTGGCGAACTCAGTTCATAGAAACAAGTAATTCAACCATTATGTGGGTAAATCAAAAGCGCCACTGGAATATTTTTCACTATCCAATCATACACGCAAAAGGGGCGATGCCACCATAGGGGCTGGTATGGGCGGCCGCCTCAGGTGGCTGGAAAGTGTGCACCTAGTTTGAGTCATCCAGGTTGGCCCACGCTAGTTTTGTTCGTCCCAACACACGAGCAGGCAATGTAAAAAATGAAGAAAAATGTTTCAATTTGGATGGGCCAATAACATAAGTGCAAGGCAGGCCCTATAGCAGGCTCGCGGCCCAAAGGAGCGCCTCCCATATCGATCGACACCAGGAAAAATCCCAATTCATTCGCTCCAGCCTCCAGTCTGGTTCGCTCCTAACCTAGCCGCCGCTGGACAGACCGACACAGCACTTCCTCGCGCCCTCGTTGGAGGGCGGTCACTGGGCTTCAAGCAAACGGAAGGACAAGTAGATGAAGATCCAACCCTGGGTGTAGCCTGCGTGGGAGGCAGTGGCGGCAGCACGGGCATGGCATCGAGCTTGCGCAAATGGACAGTCGCAGCTTGCAAGAATAGCATGCGCAACGAGCAGGTACATCACATCCCTGATTATATCTAATTCAACTCTTCAATTTCTGGCCAATAGTTAAACCTGACGGTGTTGTAAAACTGCTTGTATGTAGGGAATCTATGAGAAATTGAAACCAATTTCTACTTATTTTATAACTCCCCCAATCAATACTGAACTGACCGAATCTGATGTATCTAATCAAGTTTCCGGTGCAAACATACAAGCTCATGTTGGTCTTGAGCCTGAAGTGTCTAATGAACAGAGTGCTAATGAAGGATTTGATGCAAACATTTTACATGCTCCTGGTGATGAACATATAGTGTCTAATGAGGGATCTAATGCAAGCATTTTGCAAGCTCATTAAAGGATTTAGTGTCTAATGATGATCTACTATGTTGAGAGAGACAAAGATTTGCAGGCATTGATGACAAGCAAATTATAGTGCATTTTCATAGCTTGAGGAAACATCGAGGCCATCTACCAGAAAGTCCCCGTATCATGACAACATAGCATAATGTAACGCCCCAGATATACTTTCCAGATTTGTATCCAACTCTTGCCGTCTCCGGCGCTATGTTATATTTATTTCTCGGGTTCGGGTCTTTGTCTCCGTGTGTTGTTTTTCTTTTTCGTGCATCTCTTATCATGTCATCTTGTGCATTGCATTGCATTTTCATACATGTTCATCTCATGCATTCGAGCATTTTCCCCGTTGTCCGTTTTGCATTCCGGCGCTTCGTTCTCCTCCGGTGGCCATTTCTAGCTTTCTTTCGTGTGTGGGGTTCAAACATTTCTGTATTGGACCGAGACTTGTCATGCGGCCTTGGTTTACTACCGGTAGACCGCCTGTCAAGTTTCGGGTCATTTGGACTTCGTTTGATACTCCTACGGTTAACCGAGGGACCGAAAAGGCCTCGTGTGCGTTGCAGCCCAACACCCCCCAAATTTGTCCCAAAACCCACCAAACTCTGCTCCATGTCCTAGAGCGTTCGATCATGATCGCGTGGGCGAAAACCGCACCTCATTTGGACTCTCCTAGCTCCCTCTATGCCTATATATACACCCCCATTCCAAATCTCAGATTTCTCCCCGTCCTCCTCCAAAAAAAAACATCATCCCGCCGACGGACACGTCCGCCCCTGGCCGGACACGTCCGCCGCCGCCCGCCTCCGCCAATCCCGGGCCGCCACGTGTCCCCGCGGGACCAGATCGCCGCCGCCACTGACGAGGGCCCGAGGCCCAGCGCCGGCCCCCGCGGCCCATCCAGCCACCGCGCCTTCGCCGCCTCCCCGCTGCCTTCTTCTCCAGCGACGGCCGCCGCCGCCGCGCGCCATAGCCGGCCGGCCACCGCGCTCCTCGCCGACTCCGGCCGGTGGCCGCCGCCCCGCGCTCTCCGTCCCCGCCGCCGAGTCCCTCGCCGCCCGGACCACCGCCGCCTTCGCCGCCTCCTCGCCGCCCCCTCGTCGCCGGCCGAAGCCCCGGCCGCGGCCCCTCTCCCTGGCGAGCCCCGCGCCTCTCCGGTGATCCTCGGCGTCCGTGCCCCGGCGAGCCCAGATCCAGATCCGCGCGTGAACAGTAAACCCTAGGGGTTGACTTTTTCCCTCTCCCTCCAGATTTTTATGCAATGTTTGACTACTCGTATCTCCGCATCCGTAGCTCCGTTTTGGACATATAATATATCAAAATCTTCGTCTCGACGTGTAAATAATTTAATTCCATTGCATCATTTGCATTTGAGTTCATATTGATGCCCAAAATTCTGTTAGAAGGAGGCTTCGTGAGTTAAATTGCAGATCCGTTAGTTCATCATGCACTTTTGTCATTTTTTTTGCCATGTTTAATTCGTGCATGATATGCCTGTGCCCCTTTGGGATGAATTGTTAAGCATTTTGTCTTCTTTCCAGAGGTGCCACCCATGCATTTTTAGGATGTGTGTGTTGTCTTGTGCAAGCTTGCGAAGAGAGGTACCTGAGATTGCTGATTTCAGGGACTTAGTGATTTTCACTAAGTCTGGGATATTTTAGTTCATGATGCTATATGTCCAGCTTGTTTCCTAGTGATCCGTGCCTATTTTGAGGATGATCAGTAAGGGAGTTTTGATATTTATGTTATGCTCTATCCATCCATGTCTTTGTTTGCATATGTGGAGTGCTCTAGGTCGACTCAATCGAGCTCAACTTTTGCTTCGTTGTTAATCTGGGCAGATCATCAACTTGTTTGCGATTTTGCCGGTGCTATTGTTAGTGATCCATGCATGCTATGCCATTTTTATTGCCATGTCTAGCTAGCATTTTGTGTCTTCTTGCTGGATATATGCTTTCCTTGCCATGACTTGCACCGTAGTGAGTGCATCGAGCTCGTTTACATGCCTTCGCGAGTTAAATTTCTGCATGTCTCAGTTTTCACTAAGTCTGAAAACTGTTTGTGTTCGAGCTATGTTCGTGAGCTCGGTAGAGTATTTTGTGAACCCTTTTGGCCCCAGGTCACTTTGGGTGTTTTGTTAAGCTTGTTGAGTAGCTCCATGCCATGTTCTTACTTGTCAAGTTAAGATTTTGTATCATGTTGTTTTGCTGCTCTGAAGAGGGCTTCGTGATCTGAAATTTCAGGCTAGTGTTAATTTCACTAAGTCTGGAATCTGTTTTGCATATTCATTTTTGCCATGCTTGTTTGAACCTCTTAATGGATGAATTTGCCTATGGCTCAGTGCTAGTGTTTTGTTAACCATCTTGTGTACATCACTGCCATGTATTTTGTTTTCATGTTTGGTGGCTGTAGCATGTTCATTTCGTTGCATTTAGGAGCCTACTTGCTGTATATCGCAGATCGGTTCGTTTCGTAAAACGCTCGCCATTTCCAAACCGTAGCTCCGATTCCTATGATCTTTATATCGTTTTCAGGTGATTTCTTCCCCTCTATCCAGTGGCCCACTTGTTCATCCAAGTTGAGGCTAGGTTCATGCATTTTCTGTAACGTCTTGCATTTTGCATCCCGCATCGCATCCCGCATAGCATACCGTCTTTGCATATTATTGTTGCCCTTGCACGTGGTTGATTGTATCCTTGTTGCTTGTTTGTGTTGTTGGGTAGAGCCGGGAGACGAGTTCGCTAACGAGGAGCCCGTTGAGTGTGCTTTTGAGGATCCAGTCAACTCTGACAGCTTTGCAGGCAAGATGATCATACCCTCGAAATCACTACTATCTTTGCTATGCTAGTTTGCTCGCTCTTTTGCTTTGCCACTGCTACGATGCCTACCACTTGCTTGTCAGCCTCCCAATTGCATGATTGAACCTCTAACCTCCCATTGTCCCAGCAAACCGTTGATTGGCTATGTTACCGCTTTGCTCAGCCCTTCTTATAGCGTTGTTAGTTGCAGGTGAAGATTGGAGCCGTTCCTTATTGGAACATTTATTTACTTGTTGGGATATCATTATATTGCTATGTTATCTTATTACATCTATATACTTGGTAAAGGGTGGAAGGCTCGGCCTCTCGCCTAGTGTTTTGTTCCACTCTTGCCGCCCTAGTTTCCGTCATATCGGTGTTATGTTCCCGGATTGTTGCGTCCCTTACGCGGTTGGGCTATAATGGGAACCCCTTGATAGTTCGCCTTGATTAAAGCTTTTCCAGCAATGCCCAACATTGGTTTTATCATTTGCCGCCTACCCCCTTTTCCCTTGGGTTTCTGGAGCCCGAGGGTCATCTTTATTTTAGCCCCCCACGGGCCAGTGCTCCTCTGAGTGTTGGTCCGAACTAGAGCCCTGTGCAGCGCCACCTCGGGGAAACTCAAGGGCTGGTTTTAGTTGTACGGATTGCTCATCTGAGTGTGCCCTGAGAAAGAGATATGTGCAGCTCCTATCGGGATTTGTCGGCACATTCGGGCGGTGTTGCTGGACTTGTTTTAACCTATCGAATCATCTTGTTGTACCGAGATACCGAGTCTGATCGGTGTGTCTTGGGTGGAGGTCTATTCCTTCGTTGACCGTGAGAGCTTGTTATGGGCTAAGTTGGGACTCCCCTGCAGGGATTGATCTTTCGAAAGCCGTGCCCGCGGTTATGGGCAGATGGGAATTTGTTAATGTCCGGTTGTAGATAACTTTAACTAAACTTAATTAAAATGAATCAACCGTGTGTGTTATCGTGATGGCCCCTTCTCAGCGGAGTCCGGGAAGTGGACACGGTGTTGGAGTTATGCTTGCGCAGGATGTTCCTTTAGCTTCTCGCTCGTGCTTCGCCTTCTCTTCTCGCTCTCATTTGCGCATAAGTTAGCCACCATATATGCTAGTCGTTTGCTGCAGCTCCACTTATATTGCCGTACCTGTCCTATAAGCTTAAATAGTCTTGATCGCGTGGGTGTGAGATTGCTGAGTCCCTGTGGCTCACAGATACTACAACTCCAGATGCAGGTCCAGGTGTTTCTGCTCCAGTTGACGATTACGAGCTCAAGTGGGAGTTCGACGAGGACTCTCAGCGATACTACGTGTCTTTTCCGAATGATTAGTAGTGGTGCCTAGTTGGGGTTATCGATTCAGGGCCTTGTCGCATGTTGGGGGTCTTTTCTATTTTGGCACCGTAGTCGGGCCATGAG
The DNA here is from genome assembly GCF_003073215.2 of Triticum urartu. NCBI lineage: Eukaryota > Viridiplantae > Streptophyta > Magnoliopsida > Poales > Poaceae > Triticum > Triticum urartu. Next base: position 31,616,962 of record NC_053023.1, on the reverse strand, counting down.
TGATTTGTATGATGGATGTTATTTATGTACTTTGATGTGACGTGGCGAGTGTAAGCCAACTACGTTTCTCCCCTTTATATTATTTATGTACATGGGATGTGTAATGATTTCCCGACTTGCGACATTGCTTTCAATGCGGTTATGCCTCTAAGTCGTGCCTCGACACGTGGGAGATATAGCCGCATCGAGGGCGTTACACATAAATACTTTTCTAATCTGTTGTTTGAAACTATTGGCATACTTGTGCATGATAGATATATTGATATGCAGTTTGCGCACTGGTTATACGTGCAATTACACTTCGAGATGTGCTGCAAGGCGATTAAGTTGGGTAACGCCAGGGTTTTCCCAGTCACGACGTTGTAAAACGACGGCCAGTGAATTGTAATACGACTCACTATAGGGCGAATTCGAGCTCGGTACCCGGGGATCATTACCTGGTTTTCAAAGTGCATGTAGCTTCACATTTCTCAAGTTATGTTGATTTCCGGAGTGCAAGTGCCTTCGTATTTTTTAAGTTAAATGTTCGCCCCTGGTAACTTGAATTCGTGGATCAGCCACTGCACAAAAATCATACACGAATGCCAGTACAAATTAAATGAAATACAAGGACTTACGCTAGCTCGTTGTACAGGCTCACTGCAGCTCTGCTTGCACTTGGGATGTTCCATGTACAAGTCCATGTTACCACTTGCTTGGATCTGCATGCCTTGTGCTCCTTGCATGCCCCTCTGCATTTTTGACACGGTGAATGGTTGATCAAATAAGAGGAATCAACCTTGATGTTGTACCAGAGGACAGATACTTACAAGGTTATACGGGTGTGCAGGATGTGTACCATATCCCGTAGCGCCGTCATGCTTCGCTAAAATATGGATTTGCTTGTTTCAAATGATATCTCCATAAGAAATAAGAGTTAAGGTAAAAGTTGCATAGGCGTGTAAGCTAAGAGAGCAGTGAAAGGATATCCAAACATCGTCGGAACAGTGCACAAGGGAGTGATGTGTGGATACCTAGTTCGGGCCGGCGTTTGGGCATGCTCGCCTAGCTAGAGTGCAGGTCACTTCAGAGCCGTTGAGGGTGATGCGCTGGCGTTGGCTGGCCGCGCACGGATGCAGATCTTGAGTGGCAGCGGAGCGCTATGATGCAGTGGACGAGACCGTTGGTGAAGCCCCAACGGCCTCGAGGGGCGGAGGTGCGATGATGTGCTCGGTGAAGTTGCCCCGGTGAGCTGGGAGACGGCGTCGGTGAAGCACACCTGATGCGGTGGAACTCGGTGTCTGTGAGGCACGTCGGTTGCGGCGGCCGACGTTGTCGGTGGACCACCCGGTGCGATGGACGAGGGCGTATATGAGGTAGCTTCGGTGCGGTGGTGAAGCGCGACCGTCATCTTCGTCGTCGTCGTCGTCGTCCGGCACAGAGTTGGGGAACGGTGGGGAAAGAGATGAGACGAGGGGCGATTCGAGGGTTGGTGGCGAATTAGGGATTTGAGCAATCTGGGCGCGGAAGGGGACGGTGGAGAAGAGAGATTTTGCAGGGCTGGAATTGGGGCTGCCATATATTTCAATCCGAAACATGGAAGCACGAACTTATATTGTCGTCGTCCTTTTTTTTTGGGGGGGGGAGGGGGTGGTTGGCTGTGTGCTACGCGTCCGTCCGACACACGCGACCACCCCGACAGGACTGTGCATGCTTCGGTGCCTTAAGGCACCTGCCTTTGTCAGTGACCCAAAGGCAGTTGCCTTTAAGGCACCGAAGCAGCGTCCACCCCGACATGACCCTGGTTTGCCTGGTGCGCCTACATTTGAGAATGCAAACGAATCTTCTTTCATTCGCAAACGAATCTGTATGTATTACCATGCCCGTGTTTTCCTTGCAATAATTAGTCATTCGAAACGAGATACTCCATCTGTTCACTTTTGTAAGTCGTTTCAGACAACTTAAAATGAACTGTTTTGCACATTGTTTGAAATGTCTTCAAGGTCTTATAAAAGTGAACAGAGGGAGTACTATATATTACTTAATGAGGAGTTATTTGAAAAAAAAATCGAAACGGTACCCACGCTAACGTGGATTAGAGTGTGTGTGTGTCACATAATTAGTTATTTGAATTAGAGTGTGTGTCACGTAGTTAGTTATTTGAATTAGAGTGTGTGTCATGTAGCGATCTCCAATTCTAACGTGGATTTCACATTTCACTGTATCCATGCTACTTTTTTAATACAAATTCATATGTATATGATGAACACCATGGTAGTGAGAAAACTTTTGGATGGATTCAAACATATGACCTACAAAATAGCACAACAAACTGAGTCAATGTCAACTTTTCGAAACTCAGTATGGCACGAATTCTAAATAATTACCCGTATGCCTGGTCCTCGGTTCAAATCTTACAATGTACACCGAATTGAAACATCGATATTAAGTCTCGTACTATGTACATTCAAATGTTGTTTTTAGCCCCCCTCCCCCCCGCACAAACGCTACATACTTCTTGTATCGGTCAATCTTCCTTTCCTAACCACCTTAGGAAGCTATCGGTTTCCAACACACGTTCATATTTTCTCTCCATGTTTCGATCTCTAAGTCTCTCAACTACACAACCCCTTTTTCCACTCTGTTACCAAATGTATTTACCTCACACACCCGCCATTGCACCCCATGCCGAGCGCTCTCTCTCTCCCCTCTCCCTCTCACCCTCTCGCACTAAATACATGCATTGCCTATCTAGCCCCCCCAACCTCTCGTGCATGCGCACGCACGCACGTTGTATATCTAGGTCACTCCCTCGAGACTGTCTCACTCTTTCTTCCGCACGGCGGGCCACACTCGCTCAATCTCGCTCTCTTTATCTGAGTCTCGTTTAACCTCGTTTTCTTTCACACACAAATGATATATCTCCCTGTTCGGGCCTCGATTGTCTATCTAGGTCAGTCCATCCAAGCCGCCACCACTCTTTCGACCTCATGGTGGGCCACGCTCACTCAATCTCTCTCTCTCTGTATGTCTCGATTGACCTCGCTCTTTCTCGGACAAAAACGATATATCACCATGTTTGAGCCCAATTCGACCTATTCACATTGTATACTCTCTCATGCACATCGTCTATCTAGGTCACTCTCTCCAACCCGTCTCACTCTTTCGATCGCACGATGACCCTATGTGATCGGTTGACCTTGCTTCCTCCCACGCACAAAATATATCTACACGTCTGTGACTGGATCATCTCTCAAGCTCTATCTTACAGCCCTCACCCTTGCCAAAAAGCTCAATCGGACAATATCGCTCCAGAGCATATATATTTGTTTAATGAATGTCGGACCACACTCACTTTGTCTCTCTATCTATATTTCTCTTGATTGACCTCGCTTTCTCACACCATATCTTCCACGCGTTGAAGCTACTACCTCTCCATCCCTCGCAAAGCCGGAGCTATTTACATTGCGAGGGGCACTCCAACCTTGGATTAATTTGTGTAGGCATTTATTCCGGTCGGTTTAGATTATATTTTCGTAGCATTCGGCCCACAACTACTCCAATCACCGTAGCGGGTAATTAAGCTACGGGGAGCACCTAATATGAGCACCGGGGAGCCGTTGGATCGAAGATGCAGCGGCACACACGAGGCCTGAATGTTTTATTTGCAAAAAAACCTTTGGAGAGTTTGGAAATTGCGCATAATTACAAATACTACTCCCAAGCCATTGGATCTCACTTCCAACGGTGTAAAAACTCGTATCACCATAGTATCTAAGCTGCGGGGTGGTTGTGATATTCTATGCCGCTGTCATTTTTGTTCGTAAACTTGCAAAAAACGTGTAACTCGTGCCGTTACTTGTCTAACCGCACAAAGTGTTTGTTCAAAAAACCATCCTAGACTGAAATATCGGAACAACACACGGGGTCCCACTTGTCATTAATCAAATTTGGACCTAAAACTAACAAATCTGAAAGACGAGATTCGAACTGGCAACCTGGACTACAAAGCGCAAGTCAATAGCCTAAAAAAACGAACGGTTGTTGGCTTCGTCCCATAACTTGATTTTATACAGTACTTGCGTTGAGTAGAGTAGAGGGAGTGCCTTGTCAACACGTGCATGACCGTTATCTCACTTACTGGTGGGTCCCAGGTCTGCGATCTCAATCTCTCTTCTCTCCATTGTCTAACCTTTGCACGGGCACACACGAAGAGCGGCGCTAGCTTGCCCTGGTGTTATTACAACTAAAAAAACTTGGAAAATAGAAGAATCACCTAGAACAAGAGATGTTGTGGCTGGTCGAGACGGAGCTAACCACATCTATCCTCCGTGCCACATTTGCATGATGAGGCTGTGTGGCTAGTGGAGTGTTTTCAACCGACTGGCTGGGTCCCGAGGTCGAACCATAGGTACTACATCTGATACAGTATATTTTTACACGCACAATTTTCCTCTGTGCCGAGACATGGCACACCCTACCGCACGGTTTCGCGGTCTTCCCGGGTGGTGCACGCATATATTCTTCCTAATTTAAGACATGTAATATGACGGTGTCCTGGACTAGGGGGTACTCACCACTACGTCTCCCGATCTATTAGATTGGGCCGAGGCCCCCCATGGTCGTATACTCATGGGCCAGTTCGGACAGCTGCCGCATACAAGGAAGATTCCACAAAGACTTGGCGATCAAGACAAGGACTTCTCCCCACCAGCGTATTCGGCTAGGACTCTTGTTAACCTAGGCCTCTGGTGCATTATATAAACCAGGGCCAGGCTAGTCGATAGAATACACAACATACAGAACAACAATCATACCATACGCTAGCTTCTAGGGTTTAGCCTCTCCGATCTCGTGGTAGATCTACTCTTGTACTACCCATATCATCAATATTAATCGAGCAGGACGTAGGGTTTTACCTCCATCAAGAGGGCCCGAACCTGGGTAAAACTTCGTGTCCCTTGCCTCCTGTTACCATCCGGCCTAGACACACAGTTCGGGACCCCCTACCCGAGATCCGCCGGTTTTGACACCGACATTGGTGCTTTCATTGAGAGTTCCGCTGTGTGATCGGCAAAAGGATCGATGGCTTGTCTGCAGGTCAACTGTGATGCCAGCATCTACGTCGCCGGCTCAACTGGTCACCTTGACTCGACCGACGACCATGCTCCATCTCCGATCGTCATGTTCGGACAAGGGCCTTCATCAACATCAACTCCGATCTCTATCAAGATCATGGAGGAATCATCCATGGAGCTCGGGGGCTCAACGTTAACATTGCCCTCGGGCGACCGTGCTGTTTTTCCGAATAGCAAACTTGTATCCGCTGCCACCACCTCTTAGAGCATCGCTTTGACGATCCCTTTGGTGGAATTGTGCGGAATTGAGTCTACAACAACCTTAGAAAATTTCGTCGAGTTCCGATGGAGGAATCTCCGACAATCTACGATATTATCGGAGCCCTGTCAAATCTGGACGAGAATCTGGACGAGTGTAAGGCGTGGTCTCCAGAGCCCAGCTCGGAGGTCCTTTCGAAGATCCAACCGTTCATCTACTTCGGAAATCTCATATCTACCACCCCTCCAAATTTTAGCTCGATCCAACGGTTAAAACTCCGGGAAACTTCCGATGAGTGGACCAATTTTCGGATCTGTTTCCTGTGCGAATACGGATCTGACCCGAATCCATGTTTCTTTATGAACGTGATATTGGACAACCTTTTTTAAGGAATTTTTTTCTATGGTATTGTGCGTTGTTTTTAAACACGTACCCATAAAATTTTAAGCCTCCTTCGAGGTAATCTTCACCATCACGCTGGTGTCAAACCAGTCCGGCGGTATTACTACACGGCTGCCGACCTGCGCTACACACGTCGCCGCTTGATTGAGCCGAGCTCAATTTCTTCGATCATCATCTCGGCAAGCCGAACAAGAGTTCGACATCGCGAAGGATAAATCATCACCAACATCGCCGCCCCACGGATTACATGGAGCGGGCATACCGGCATCGCCGCACGGTCACTTCATCATGCCAGCATCGACCACGTCACGACCTGCATCGGCAAGGCCGCACTATTGCTTCTTCAAGCTGGTGTCCATCACGCCGACCTACTTTGACTCATCGGCTGACATCGAGGCTTCGACATCTCGGCTGGACCGGGGGCTTCGCCATCTATTCATCAACCTACTCCGGAGACTTCGGCGTCACTAGCCGACCAGCTCCGTCATGTTAGCTGGACCGAGGGCTTTGCCTCGGCGAGCCAACCTTTGCCAGCATCGCCATACCGTCGCTTTATCGTCATTCAGGCAATGGGTGTGCGGATCGAGTCCCAATTTTGGGAATCACCTTTCTTCGGATTGCTACAACAAATAAACCAGGTGCTATCCTAGTATTTTTTGCTTTTTTGGGTTTATTATTCCCAAGGAATTGTTACTCTGGTTTGTCCATCATCTGTACACAGGTCTATCAAATGATGGCCGCATTAACGATGGTCGTGTGGTGGTTCGGTCAGTTTCCGTACATAGTTCGGCGAACGCCGCATCCGGAACTCGGACCGACGTGTGAATTCAGGCTTTGCCACGCCTTTACCGCATCACGCCGACGCCCTGCATCGACATTGACTTCGGCGCCAGGCCATATTTCTTTTATTACTCACTTTGCATAAATTATTTATTATGCAATGATTTTTTAAATTATTATTATTACTATTATCTCCTGTTTGCACTATTTTTTGTGCATAGGAAAATGATCCGGGTACTTCAGCGTCACTCTGCCGGTCTGCATTGACCGTGCTATGTCACCACTTCGGCGTGTTGAGCTCTCCGATCCGCCACCTCGGGACCAGCATGGGGGATGGAACCTTGCCCTGCATCAAGCTCGGACCGCGTCATCAATACCGAACACATTAACCAGCTAAGTCGCTTTCATGCTCAAAGCTTTAATTTCTAACTTGTGTTCGGTTCGACCAAGCATTATACTTTTTTGGAAAAAAGTTGCTTGTAAAAAATTTCCTTGTCCAAACTTTGTTTGTGACGCATAAATTCAAATACCCAATTCATCTGGGGGCTTCCTTCATGAAGCTTTTCCACTTTCATATGATTATACTTGTACGGCTTCGTTCCTTGTTCGTGTATTACGCCACAATATGCACTATATTGACTTAAGCGATTTGCAAGCTGGGTTGCCTCGCTCCTGTGTTTACCCCTATGTTCCCGATTGTTCGGCTAGGGAGTAAAGGGAGCACCTCTGCGATTGTCACAATCGGGTCGCCCGAGCCGGACCTCAGACTGGGTGAAGCCCAAAGCTAGCGCTCTTATAGTTTGCAATGATGGTCGGCACACAACGGAACTCATGAGTACAAAAAATCTATTGCACAAGTCTCATAATAACAATGAGCACCGAAGAAAGGTATCGGTGGGGGTACTATTTTCTTCGAAGATGCTTCTTACACTTCACGGTAATAGAGCATAAGTTCCCTGAGCGCGCTTTGTCTTTTACAGCCTTATGGACTGATTGCCTGGTTATTGGAAACACTGTCGATATTCTCGACCGATGGAGTACATAACACTTTTCGGTCCTTGACCAAAGAGGGAGAAGCTGACGGTCGGTTAAGACGCGTTAAAGTTCGGTTGAACATAGATATGATATAAGTACTTCGGTGCATGCAATCATTCTTCTACCCAAGTCACTTTGGGGCTCTTAAGTTTATTTGAGCCGTTTTATAATAAGTGTTCTTCTTCTTAGTCGTTGCAAAGTTTTATTATTATTATTTATCACTCCTTTTTTCGACACGAGTGTGCGGTCACTGGCCGGGGAGCCTAATTTCTCTCTCAAAGCCGCTAGAGTTTAGTTTGCTAAGCTGGCCTAACGAGAAGTGCTCCGCCTTCGGGATAGGAGGTTGAAGCCATAGGCTGACCCTCTTGAAGTCTTGAGATAGGATGTGTCATGTTAAAGCACGACAGAAGCACTTTTTCTCTAAGGCCAATTTTCGGATTGGCATCGAGCATTTGATCTTGTTCGGACGTCAAGTTTTTACTGACGTTTTTTGGTTTTCCAAGCTTGTGGCACTTTTAAACTATTTTTGTGTTTTCAGCACAAGTCTCGCAGTGCAACGCCGGACACCTTTAGAAATTTGGCAAAAACATTCTCGGATATTGCTATATATGCATCGGTTTCGAATTGTGTCTTCGGTCAATAGTTGGGTTGCCCGGCTCCTGCGCTTGCCTCCTACGTTCCGCTTTGTTCGGCTAGGTGTGCAAAGGGAGAACCACTTCGATTGTGCTTCCAGCTCACATGGTTAAGCACCTCAGTGGAGAAAGCCGAAAACTGACTGTCACAATAAGAGTAAAGTGGTCAGAAATCCGATGACGGTGTCAAATGACGGGCCATTCATAACAATGGCCGAAGTGTTTACAGCTTGACCTCGACTGTCGCTGAACACTACCGGGGGCTATTAACTGGCCTCCCAAACTAAATCCTCGATATTTTGCTCTTACATTGGAGCTGAGGTTTCATGATCATGCTTAGCATGACAACCCAAAGAAAGGAATCAATAGCGGGACTATTTTCTTTGGAAGACATTTCTTCTGTTAAACAGTAATATAACATATCTCTCTGCGTACCTTTGTTTATAAAACCATATGGCCAGATTGCCTTGTTTGTTGTAAATCTTTGCCCTCATAAAGGCTTTATAAAGTAGGACAAACACTCCTCGGCTATTGGCCGAGGAGGTGGAAGTCGATGGTCGGTCAACAAAGTTTTGTACAATGCGGATCCGAGCATTAATGACATAAAGTACTTGGATACATAAAGTCATTACACATAATTTGTGATTTTACTATGGATATCAATCCTTAATTCGGCCACCCGTGCCCGCATTAAGGCTCGGGGGCTACTGGGCTTCGGGCTTATTATTTACAGATATTAAAGGGGCACATCGATCCCCTGATCTGGTGTTGCCACCCGACCAGTGTCTCAGGGGCTACTGCATTGCATGTCCAATGCAGAAAATTTTATGTGCAATATAGTTTCCAAGGAGATTTTGATCCTCAGGTTGGTTGGCCACACCCAACCTGGGTCTCGAGGACTGAGCACGCCACTTTTTGTGTCCCGAAGTATTCTGCCGAGCTAGGACTTGATCCTCAGACCGATTTTTCAAATCAACCTGAGTCTCAGCGGCTACTGGGATCAGTGGTCTTATGTCACCCTTTATGTGCATCTCGGGTTTTAGACCGATACCCACCTTGAGGGCTACTGGCTATATATCTCGGCAGAGAATAAATTGCACCAATCAAAAATATTGACAAAAATCGGCCCACATTCGGGGTAGTGCACCACCTTGGAAGCAGTCCGGCATAAAGCTCGGGCGCTAGTGGCTGGCTCCATAGAGGGCATTTCCGGCATTAAGCTCGGCTAAAATCCTTCAAACTTCTTTGAACCAAGGTGATTTACGACACCTCGGATATAGTCTAGCGTTGGAGCTCGGACACATAGTCTGGCGTTGGAGCTCAGATACAGTCCGGCGTTGGAGCTCAGATACATAGTTCGGTGTTGGAGCTCGGATACATTCCGGCGTTAGAGCTGGGAAGCGGTACGGCGTTGGTGCTCGGCTACAAAAGATACCTCGAATGCAGTCCGGCATTGGAGCTCGGACGCAAGAGGACGCTGCCGCCCGGGAACAATTTCAAACCCAAGGTGTGGCATAAAAATAACATGGCATTGATAAAGGCCGGAAACATAAAGGGGCTCCTCGGATACCCGATGTGTAAACTCGGCGAATGCATTTCGACGATCCTCAAGATCGAAGATGAGAAGATTTGTTGAACCAGTTTTCAAGACCGACGACCAAAGATGAAGAACGGTTCGGAAGAATCGAGGAGCGTCCCTAACTTGAAGACCGGTTCAGGGGGCTACTGACGGTGTCCTGGACTAGGTGGTACTCATCACGTCGTCTCCCGATGTATTAGATTGGGCCGAGGCCCCCCATGGCCGTATACTCATGGGCCAGTTCGGACAGCTGCCGCATACAAGGAAGATTCCACAAAGACTTGGCGATCAAGACAAGGACTTCTCCCCACCGGCGTATTCGGCTAGGACTCTTGTTAACCTAGGCCTCTGGTGCATTATATAAACCAGGGCCAGGCTAGTCGATAGAATATACAACATACAGAACAACAATCATACCATAGGCTAGCTTCTAGGGTTTAGCCTCTCTGATCTCGTGGTAGATCTACTCTTGTACTACCCATATCATCAATATTAATCGAGCAGGACGTAGGGTTTTACCTCCATCAAGAGGGCCTGAACCTGGGTAAAACTTCGTGTCCCTTGCCTCCTGTTACCATCCGGCCTAGACGCACAGTTCGGGACCCCCTACCCGAGATCCGCCGGTTTTGACACCGACATAATCCCTCTATTCTCATGCCTCTGAAGACATGTTCTAGTGTCTTTGTTCACTCATTTCTGTGTGTATATGTAGTCATATATGGAGTATAATATCAAAAATCATCTTATATTTCTGAACGGAGGTAGTAATAAAATATGGTTTCTGTTTGAATTAGAACCAGGTCCGCGGTGGAGATGAAGTTCTCAAAGTCATGCCGTGTGAACTGGAAGACCTGATGATGAGTTCTACTGCTGAACTATCCAGCTGCAGTGTCCTTGTCGCCACGTGTCCTGAACTATTGTTTTCCTGTAGCATTGTTGTCAGGCGTGTTCTCGAGGCTGTACTTGACCACAACAATTTCCTTGCTATGCCTTCGATTACGAAGGGTGTGGTTCTTGTAAAGCTTCCCAACAAATTTGATGCGACATGTCTGTTGGAGAACGTTGCAGAAAACAAAAATTTTCCTACGGTTTCACCAAGATCCATCTATGAGTTCATCTAGCAATGAGTGATCGGATTGCATCTACATACCTTTGTAGATCACGCGCGGAAGCGTTCAAAGAACGGGGATGAGGAAGTCGTACTCGACGTGATCCAAATCACCGGAGATCCTAGCGCTGAATGGACGACACCTCCGCGTTCAACACACGTACGGTCAGCGTGACGTCTCCTCCTTCTTGATCCAGCAAGGGGGGAGGAGAGGTTGATGAAGATCCAGCAGCACGACGGCGTGGTGGTGGATGCAGGGGTAACCGCAGCAGGGCTTCGCCGTTCTACTGCGAGAGGGAGAGGTGTAGCAGGGGAGAGGGAGGCGCCAAGACTCAAGGGTGCGGCTGCCCCTCCCTCCCCCCTTTATATAGGCCCCCTAGGGGGTGCGCCGGCCCTAGGAGTTGGGATCTCCTAGGGGGGCGGCGGCCAAGGGGTGGAGTGGCCCCCAAGCTAGGTGGGGCGCCCCCCCACCCTAGGGTTCCCAACCCTAGGCGCATGGGGTGGGACAAGCGGGGCGCACCAGCCCACTATGGGATGGTTCCCCTCCCCACTTAGCCCATGGGGCCCTCCAGGATGGATGGCCCCACCCGGTGGACCCCCGGGACCCTTCCGGTGGTCCCGGTACAATACCGGTGACCCCCGAAACTCTCCCGATGGCCGAAACTGCACTTCCTATATATAATTCTTCACCTCCGGACCATTCCGGAACTCCTCGTGATGTCCAGGATCTCATCCGGGACTCCGAACAACTTTCGGGTTACTGCATATTCATATCTCTACAACCCTAGCATCACCGAACCTTAAGTGTGTAGACCCTACGGGTTCGGGAGACATGTAGACATGACCGAGATGGCTCTCCGGTCAATAACCAACAGCGGGATATGGATACCCATGTTGGCTCCCACATGCTCCTCGATGATCTCATCGGATGAACCACGATGTCGAGGATTCAAGCAACCCCGTATAGAATTCCCTTTGTCAATCGGTACGTTAGTTGCCCGAGATTCGATTGTCGGTATCCCAATACCACATTCAATCTCGTTACCGGCAAGTCACTTTACTCATACCGTAATGCATGATCCCGTGACCAGACACTTGGTCACTTTAAGCTCATTGTGATGATGCATTACCGAGTGGCCCAGAGATACCTCTCCGTCATACGGAGTGACAAATCCCAGTCTTGATCCGTGTCAACCCAACAGACACTTTCAAAGATACCCGCAGTATACCTTTTTAGTCACCCAGTTACGTTTTGACGTTTGGTACACCCAAAGCACTCCTACGGTATCCGGGAGTTACACGATCTCATGGTCTAAGGAAAAGATACTTGACATTGGAAAAACTCTAGCAAACGAACTATATGATCTTGTGCTATGTTTAGGATTGGGTCTTGTCCATCACATCATTCTCCTAATGATGTGATCTCGTTATCAATGACATCCAATGTCCATAGTGAGGAAACCATGACTATCTGTTGATCAACGAGCTAGTCAACTAGAGGCTTACTAGGGACATGTTGGTGTCTATGTATTCACACATGTATTACGATTTCCGGATAACACAATTATAGCATGAATAAAAGACAATTATCATGAACAAGGAAATATAATAATTATCCTTTTATTATTGCCTCTAGGGCATATTTCCAACAGTCTCCCACTTGCACTAGAGTCAATAATCTAGTTACATTGTGATGAATCGAACACCCATGGAATTCTGGTGTTGATCATGTTTTGCTCTAGGGAGAGGTTTAGTCAACGGATCTGCTACATTCAGGTCCGTATGTACTTTACAAATATCTATGTCTCCATCTTGAACATTTTCACGAATGGAGTTGAAGCGACGCTTGATGTGCCTGGTCTTCTTGTGAAACCTGGGCTCCTTGGCAAGTGCAATAGCTCCAGTGTTGTCACAGAAGGGTTTGATCGGCCCCGACGCATTGGGTATGACTCCTAGGTCGGTGATGAACTCCCTCACCCAAATTGCTTCATGCGCTGCCTTCGAGGCTGCCACGTACTCCGCTTCACATGTAGATCCCGCCACGACGCTCTGCTTGCAACTGCACCAGCTTACTGCCCCACCATTCAAAATATACACATATCCGGTTTGTGACTTAGAGTCATCCAGATCTGTGTCGAAGCTAGCATCGACATAACCCTTTACGACGAGCTCTTCGTCACCTCCATAAACGAGAAACATTTCCTTAGTCCTTTTCAGGTACTTCAGGATATTCTTGACCGCTGTCCAGTGTTCCTTGCCGGGATTACTTTGGTACCTACCTACCAAACTTACGGCAAGGTTTACATCAGGTCTGTTACACAGCATGGCAAACATAATAGAACCTATGGCTGAGGCATAGGGGATGACACTCATCTCTTCTATATCTTCTACCGTGGTCGGACATTGAGCTGAGCTCAATTTCACACCTTGCAACACAGGCAAGAACCCCTTCTTAGACTGATCCATATTGAACTTCTTCAATATCTTATCAAGGTATGTCCTTTGTGAAAGACCTATGAGGCGTCTTGATCTATCTCTATAGATCTTGATGCCTAATATATAAGCAGCTTCTCCAAGGTCCTTCATTGAAAAACTCTTATTCAAGTAGGCCTTAATGCTGTCCAAAAGCTCTATATCATTTCCCATCAAAAGTATGTCATCTACATATAATATGAGAAATGCTACAGAGCTCCCACTCACTTTTTTGTAAACGCAGGCTTCTCCATAAGTCTGCATAAACCCAAACGCTTTGATCATCTCATCAAAGCAAATGTTCCAACTCCGAGATGCTTGCACCAGCCCATAAATCGAGCGTTGGAGCTTACACACCTTGTCAGCATTCTTAGGATCGACAAAACCTTCCGGCTGCATCATATACAATTCTTCCTTAAGGAAACCATTAAGGAATGCTGTTTTGACGTCCATTTGCCATATCTCATAATCATAGAATGCGGCAATTGCTAACATGATTCGGACGGACTTCAGCTTCGCTACCGGTGAGAAAGTCTCATCGTAGTCAACCCCTTGAACTTGTCGATAACCCTTAGCGACAAGCCGAGCATTATAGATGGTCACATTACCATCCGCGTCTGTCTTCTTCTTGAAGATCCATTTATTTTCTATGGCTCGCCGCTCAACGGGAAAGTCAGTCAAAGTCCATACTTCATTTTCATACATGGATCCTATCTCGGATTTCATGGCTTCCAGCCATTTGTTGGAATCCGGGCTCGCCATTGCTTCTTCATAGTTCGAAGGTTCACCGTTGTCTAACAACATGATTTCCAAGACAGGGTTTCCGTACCATTCTGGTGCAGAACGTGTCCTTGTGGACCTTTGAATTACAGTAGGAGCTTGATTAGAAGTATCTTGATCATCATCATTAACTTCCTCTCTAATTGGTGCAGGCACCACAGGAACATTTTCCTGAGTTGCGCCACTTTCCGGTTCAAGAGATAATACTTCATCAAGTTCTACTTTCCTCCCACTTACTTCTTTCGAGAGAAACTCCTTCTCTAGAAAGGATCCATTCTTGGCAACAAAGATCTTGCCTTCGGATCTGAGGTAGAAGGTATACCCAATAGTTTCTTTAGGGTATCCTATGAAGACGCATTTTTCTGACTTGGGGTCGAGCTTTTAAGGTTGAAGTTTCTTGACATAAGCATCGCATCCCCAAACTTTTAGAAACGACAGCTTAGGTTTCTTCCAACCCATAATTCATACGGTGTCGTCTCAACGGATTTCGACGGAGCCCTATTTAAAGTGAATGCAGCAGTCTCTAAAGCATAGCCCCAAAATGATAGCGGTAAATCGGTAAGAGACATCATAGATCGCACCATATCCAATAGAGTGCGATTACGACGTTCGGACACACCATTACGCTGAGGTGTTCTAGGCGGCGTGAGTTGTGAAACTATTCCACATTTTCTTAAGTGTGTGCCAAATTCGTGACTCAAGTATTCTCCTCCATGATCTGATCGCAGGAACTTGATTTTACTGTCACGTTGATTCTCAACCTCACTCTGAAATTCCTTGAACCTTTCAAAGGTCTCAGACTTGTGTTTCATTAAGTAGACATACCCATATCTACTCAAGTCATCAGTGAGGGTGAGAACATAACGATAACCACCGCGAGCCTCAACACTCATTGGACCGCACACATCAGTATGTATGATTTCCAATAAGTTGGTTGCTCGCTCCATTGTTCCTGAGAACGGAGTCTTGGTCATTTTACCCATGAGGCATGGTTCGCATGTGTCAAATGATTCGTAATCAAGAGACTCTAAAAGTCCATCTGCATGGAGCTTCTTCATGCGTTTGACACATATGTGACCAAGGCGGCAGTGCCACAAGTATGCCGGACTATCATTATCAACCTTACATCTTTTGGTACTCACACTATGAATATGTGTAGCATTACGCTCGAGATTCATTAAGAATAAACCATTCACCATCGGAGCATGACCATAAAACATATCTCTCATATAAATAGAACAACCATTATTCTTGGATTTAAATGAGTAGCCATCTCGTATTAAACGAGATCCTGATACAATGTTCATGATCAAACTTGGCACTAAATAACAATTATTGAGGTTCAAAACTAATCCCGTAGGTAAATGTAGAGGTAGCGTGCCGACGGCGATCACATCGACCTTGGAACCATTCCCGATGCGCATCGTCACCTCGTCCTTCGCCAGTCTCCGCTTATTCCGCAGCTCCTGCTTTGAGTTACAAATATGAGCAACCGCACCGGTATCAAATACCCATGAGCTACTACGAGTACTGGTAAGGTACACATCAATTACATGTATATCACATATACCTTTCGTGATGCCGGCCTTCTTGTCCGGTAAGTATTTGGGGCAGTTCCGCTTCCAGTGACCACTTCCCTTGCAATAAAAACACTCAGTCTCGGGCTTGGGTCCATTCTTTGGCTTCTTCCCGGCAGCTTGCTTGCCGGGCGCGGAAACTCCCTTGCCGTCCTTCTTGAAGTTCTTATTACCCTTGCCTTTCTTGAACTTAGTGGTTTTATTCACCATCAACACTTGATGTTCCTTTTTGACTTCTACCTCTGCTGATTTCAGCATTGCAAATACTTCAGGAATGGTATTTTCCATCCCCTGCATATTGAAGTTCATCACAAAGCTCTTGTAGCTCGGTGGAAGCGACTGAAGGATTCTGTCAATGATCGCGTCATCCGGGAGATTAACTCCCAGCTGAGTCAAGCGGTTATGTAACCTAGACATAGTGAGTATGTGCTCACTGACAGAACTGATTTCCTCCATCTTACAGCTGAAGAACTTGTTGGAGACTTCATATCTCTCGACCCGGGCATGAGCTTGAAAAACCATTTTCAGCTCTTCGAACATCTCATATGCTCCGTGTCTCTCAAAACGCTTTTGGAGCCCCGGTTCTAAGCTGTAAAGCATGCCGCACTGAACGAGGGAGTAATCATCGGTACGTGTCTGCCAAGCGTTCATAACGTCTTGTTCTGCAGGGAGAACAGGTGCGTCACCTAGCGGTGCTTATCGGACATAATCTTTCTTGGCAGCTATGAGGATGATCCTCAGGTTCCGGACCCAGTCCGTATAGTTGCTGCCATCGTCTTTTAGCTTGGTTTTCTCTAGGAACGCGTTGAAGTTGAGGACAACATTGGCCATTTGATCTACAATACATGTTGTAAAGATTTTAGACTAAGTTCATGATAATTAAGTTCATCTAAATCAAATTATTCAATGAACTCCCACTCAGATAGACATCCCTCCAGTCATCTAAGTATAACATGATCCGAGTTAACTAGGCCGTGTCCGATCATCACGTGAGACGGACTAGTCAACATCGGTGAACATCTTCATGTTGATCGTATCTTCTATACGACTCATGCTCGACCTTTCGGTCTACTATGTTCCGAGGCCATGTCTGTACATGCTAGGCTCGTCAAGTCAACCTAAGTGTTTTCATGTGTAAATCTGTCTTACACCCGTTGTATGTGAACGTTGGAATCTATCACACCCGATCATCACGTGGTGCTTCGAAACAACGAACTGTCGCAATGGTGCACAGTTAGGGGGAACACTTTCTTGAAATTATTATGAGGGATCATCTTATTTACTACCGTCGTTCTAAGTAAACAAGATGCAAAAACATGATAAACATCACATGCAATCAAATAATAATAGTGACATGATATGGCCAATATCACATAGCTCCTTTGATCTCCATCTTGGGGCTCCATGAACATCTCGTCACCAGCATGACACCATGATTTCCATCATCATGATCTCCATCATCGTGTCTCCATGAAGTTGCTCGCCAACTATTACTTCTACTACTATGGCTAACACGTTTAGCAATAAAGTAAAGTAATTTACATGGCGTTTCTCAATGACACGCAGGTCATACAAAAAAAGACAACTCCTATGGCTCCTGCCGGTTGTCATACTCATCGACATGCAAGTCGTGATTCCTATTACAATAGCATGAACATCTCATACATCACATATATATCATTCATCATTCATCACAACTTTGGCCATATCACATCACAAAACACTTGCTGCAAAAACAAGTTAGACATCCTCTAATTGTTGTTGCAAGTTTTACGTGGCTGCAATGGGGTTCTAGCAAGAACGTTTTCTTACCTATGTGAAAGCCACAACGTGATTTGTCAACTTCTATTTACCCTTCATAAGGACCCTTTTCATCGAATCCGCTCCAACTAAAGTGGGAGAGACAGACACCCGCCAGCCACCTTATGCAACTAGTGCATGTCAGTCGGTGGAACCGGTCTCACGTAAGCGTACGTGTAAGGTTGGTCCGGGCCGCTTCATCCCACAATACCGCTGAAGCAAAATAAGACTAGTAGCGGCAAGAAAGTTGACAACATCTACGCCCACAACAAATTGTGTTCTACTCGTGCAAAGAGAACTACACATAAACCTGGCTCATGATGCCACTGTTGTGAGAACGTTGCAGAAAACAAAAATTTTCCTACGGTTTCACCAAGATCCATCTATGAGTTCATCTAGGAACGAGCGATCGGATTGCATCTACATACCTTTGTAGATCACGTGCGGAAGCGTTCAAAGAACGGGGATGAGGAAGTCGTACTCGACGTGATCCAAATCACCGGAGATCCTAGCGCCGAACGGACGGCACCTCCGCGTTCAACACACGTACGGTCAGCGTGACGTCTCCTCCTTCTTGATCCAGCAAGGGGGGAGGAGAGGTTGATGAAGATCCAGCAGCATGACAGCGTGGTGGTGGATGCAGGGGTAACCGCAGCAGGGCTTCGCCGTTCTACTGCGAGAGGGAGAGGTGTAGCAGGGGAGAGGGAGGCGCCAAGACTCAAGGGTGCAGCTTCCCCTCCCTCCCCCCTTTATATAGCCCCCCTAGGGGGTGCGCCGACCCTAGGAGATGTGATCTCCTAGGGGGGGCGACGGCCAAGTGGTGGAGTGGCCCCCAAGCTAGGTGGGGCGCCCCCCCACCCTAGGGTTCCCAACCCTAGGCGCATGGGATGGGCCAAGGGGGGCGCACCAGCCCACTATGGGCTAGTTCCCCTCCCCACTTAGCCCATGGGGCCCTCCGGGATGGGTACAATACCGGTGACCCCTGAAACTCTCCCGATGGCTGAAACTACACTTCCTATATATAATTCTTCACCTCCGGACCATTCCGGAACTCCTCGTGATGTCCAGGATCTCATCCGGGACTCCGAACAACTTTCGGCTTACTGCATATTCATATCTCTACAACCCTAGCGTCACCGAACCTTAAGTGTGTAGACCCTACGGGTTCGGGAGACATGTAGACATGACCGAGATGGCTCTCCGGTCAATAACCAACAGCGGGATCTGGATACCCATGTTGGCTCCCACATGCTCCTCGATGATCTCATCAGATGAACCACGATTCCGAGGATTCAAGCAACCCCGTATACAATTCCCTTTGTCAATCGGTACGTTACTTGCCCAAGATTCGATCGTCGGTATCCCAATACCTCGTTCAATCTCGTTACGGGCAAGTCACTTTAGTCGTGCCGTAATGCATGATCCCGTGACCAGACACATGGTCACTTTGAGCTCATTGTGATGATGCATTACCGAGTGGGCCCAGAGATACCTCTCCGTCATACGGAGTGACAAATCCCAGTCTTGATCCGTGTCAACCCAACAGACACTTTCGGAGATACCCGTAGTATACCTTTATAGTCACCCAGTTACGTTGTGACGTTTGGTACACCCAAAGCACTCCTACGGTATCCGGGAGTTACACGATCTCATGGTCTAAGGAAAAGATACTTGACATTGGAAAAACTCTAGCAAACGAACTATACGATCTTGTGCTATGTTTAGGATTGGGTCTTGTCCATCACATCATTCTCCTAATGATGTGATCTCGTTATCAATGACATCCAATGTCCATAGTCAGGAAACCATGACTATCTGTTGATCAACGAGCTAGTCAACTAGAGGCTTACTTGGGACATGTTGGTGTCTATGTATTCACACATGTATTACGATTTCCAGATAACACAATTATAGCATGAATAAAAGACAATTATCATGAACAAGGAAATATAATAATAATCCTTTTATTATTGCCTCTAGGGCATATTTCCAACAATGTCTTCATCATCATGTTTATGAGTGGAAAGACCACTCTGTTAGGTTCTCCAAGGTTGACAAGATGGTGATGCTGCATGTAGACATCTCACACGAAGTCCATGGCCTAGTCAGTTATGCGGGGTTCATCCCGTAGGTCGGTGGCAAAAAATAGTCTGCAGAGTTTAGTTAGTGCAACTTTGCTTGTCTGTAGTAAGTACTATTGTTCAGTACTCGATTTGTGTTTGTGAACCCTATATTGTTTATTAGTACTGCCGCTTTTGGTGTGTGGTCAGTCCTGAGAACGGTCTATGTTAATGTCTGTCCACTCAATTCAGTTTGTATATTTTGAAGTATCCATATCATATTTTTTGTGAGGACGGGGCTATCAATTATGGTTACACTCCAATATCTGTATGCATTGCAGGGTTTATTGCACCCACCAGGGTTTCCAGCCCCATGGATGTTCGGTCCATACGATTTGTCACGACCTTTGGACTATCCTGCTTGTGGGAGTAGGCGAGGCCCTTTGCATGCCACGCGTAGTTGGACGATCAATCTTCTGTTTAGTACTTCAACATAGTGATTTCCTGGTAAGGATTCACTCGTGTCACATCAAGTAAATCTTATTGATTTACTGTCTAAATCTTATTGATTTAATGTCATGTTTTCTTTCTTTTCCTGCAATTTTACTATGCAGGTTTTGCCATGTGACATTCATCACAGAATAAACCGTTTGGTTTGCTCTACGATGGCTATTTTTGCAGGTTTCACTTCTTATGTCGTGTTAGTAACGGATGCACCGTCCATCACTTATATTACTGGAAAAAATTGGATCGGTCTGTCGTCTGAGTACAAGCTGAATCCCTATGATGAACTGCAGTTTGGTTTAACAAAAACGCCACAATTAGTCCTTCTCGCGTTTAAAAGAAATGAAGAAAAAGACTGGATCACGGTCACGGATCCTAGTCAAGTTAGAAAGCTGATCATAGCAGACCAGACACGATCGCCGCTGTCTCGCACAGATCAAGCACCGACAGTTCCTCTAGTACTGACAGCGGTAGCAGCTCAGTCTGATCCAGCTGAGGATTGGGCAACGACCGTGTCAGCGGATCAGTCTGATCTACCGGAGGATCGGGCATCGACACCGGCACCTGCTAGCTCCGACACCGGCACCAGTTCTACAAGGAGCACCATCTCCGGCAGCAGAAGCGGCTTCGGCACCTGCACCAACACTTGCACTTGCATCTACTCCGGCCCGTGCAGTTGCACCGGCAACAGACTGGGCTGCAGTTCACAATTCATATACCAAAGTCCTTACAAAAACCGACATGTTCACCATCTTGGTAAGCATTGGCCGCCCAAGTGCTTCGTTCTTTTTTCTTTCCATGTTGTTTCACATGATTCACTGTGTTGATCTAACTGTTTGGGTATGTCTTCTTGTTTGCAAACAGAGAATTTCTAGAGCAACGAGGGAGTCGTTCAACAATCCGGGCGACCGCGGCCAAGTTTCTCTTACCATGCGCAACCTTGGTGTGAATGAACCTGCTCAATATACCGTAAGTACAAAGGATGGTCGCATGATGATTGATGCTAAAGGTGAAGGAAATATGCCCTAGAGGCAATAATAAAGTTATTATTTTATTTCCTTATGTCATGATAAATGTTTATTATTCATGCTAGAATTGTATTAACCGGAAACATAATACACTTTAGTAATACATCATCTCGTGTGAGATTATGCAACTCCCGTTTGCCGGAGGAACACTTTGTGTGCTACCAAACGTCACAACGTAACTGGGTGAATATAAAGGAGCTCTACAGGTTTCTCCAAAGGTACATGTTGGGTTGGCATATTTCGAGAATAGGATTTGTCACTCCGATTGTCGGAGAGGTATCTCTGGGCCCTCTCGGTAATGCACATCACATAAGCCTTGCAAGCATTGCAACTAATGAGTTAGTTGCGAGATGATGTATTACAAAACGAGTAAAGAGACTTGCCGGTAACGAGTTTGAACTAGGTATTGAGATACCGACGATCGAATCTCGGGCAAGTAACATACCGATGACAAAGGGAACAAAGTATGATGTTATGCGGTCTGACCGATAAAAGGTCTTCGTAGAATATGTGGGAGGCAATATGAGCATCCAGGTTCCGCTATTGGTTATTGACCGGAGACATGTCTCGGTCATGTCTACATTGTTCTCGAACCCGTAGGGTCCGCACGCTTAACGTTACGAAGACAGTTTCATTATGAGTTTACATATTTTGATGTACCGAAGTTTGTTCGGAGTCCCGGATGTGATCACGGACATGACGAGGAGTCTCGAAATGTTCATGGCATAAAGATTGATATATTGGAAGCCTAAGTTTGGACATCGGAAGTGTTCCGGGTGAAATCGGCATTTTACCAGAGTACCGGGAGGTTACCGGAACCCCTCGGTAACCTAATGGGCCTTAATGGGCCTAGTGGAGGAAGACGAGAGGAGGCCTAGGGGCTGCCGCGCACCCCTCCCCTTCCAAGTCCGAATTAGACAAGGAGGGGGGGCGGCGCCCCCCCTTTCCTTTCTTCCCTCTCCTCCTGCCCCCCAAGTCCTAATCCAACTAGGGAAAGGGGGGGAGTCCTACTCCCGGTAGGAGTAGGACTCCTCCGGCGTGCCTCCTCCTAGAGCCGGCCACACCCCCCCTTGCTCCTTTCTATACGGGGGCAGGGGCACCCCTAGATACACAAGTTGATCTTCATGATCGTTCTGTTAGCCGTGTGCGGTGCCCCCCTCCACCATAATCCTCAATAATATTGTAGCGCTGCTTAGGCGAAGCCCTGCGACAGTAGAACATCAAGATCATCACCACGCCGTCGTGCTGACGGAACTCTTCCCCGATACTTTGCTGGATCGGAGTCCGGGGATCGTCATCGAGCTGAACGTGTGCTAGAACTCGGAGGTGCCATAGTTTCGGTGCTTGGTCGGTCGGGCCGTGAAGACGTACGACTACATCAACCGCGTTGTCATAACGCTTCCGCTATTGGTCTACGAGGGTACGTAGACAACTCTCTCCCCTCTCGTTGCTATGCATCACCATGATCTTGCGTGTGCGTAGGAATTTTTTTGAAATTACTACGTTCCCCAACAAAAGGATGGTCAAGGTTCAAATCTAAATCATATCTTGCGGTAGGGGATGATGTCAAAATCGAACTTTCTCGGCAAGGAGAGATGGTCCAAATCAACTTTGAAATTCTTCAGTAGCAGCACGCAACTGCCGAACTGATCTATCCTCCGAGAGATTTTGATGTAATAATCTGGCATGGTGAAACAAGTGTCCTATGTGTATAAGTAGTACGACAGTATTATTTATCACATGGTATATCGTTGATAGAATTGCAACTCTGATTGCTGGTGAGGAACTATCGTTCGATTTCATTCCAACAGCCGTGCTTTATTCAATTTTGTGTATTCGCCTTGCGACAGCATCTAAAACCAGCGCCATACCGATCGCTTGCAATATGAAAAGCGCTGAGGTAGAACACATGGGCCCCCAAACATGCAGGGTCGGCATGCGGCCCAAAGTCCAGAACCGTGAGCCTATCTGAGTATTATATTCTCAGTTGAACCCCCATAAAAAAAGCTGAACCCCCATAATGCTCGTGCGTTGCAGAGGGAGTATATTTCTCAGCAAGGTGAGCCTGTGATATAAAAGATTTGTATATTTCTTTACAGAGGGAGTATCTCTCTGTCAAAATATATATTTATGTGTAACTAGTTACTCCTTTCTTTCTACTTCCTTTCGCTGAAATGTGGGGTAACCGGCAACGGGGTCCACGTGCCATATGCACAAATTAGAGTGCACAACTTCACGGTAGACACACCCCGACCGTAGCGCCGCAGTAATGCCCAATGAGCCATCAAATCACAACCCCCCTTTCCAGCTTTAGCAGTAAGCTGGACAGACGAAGCGGCAATATTTCACTGGGCCTGAATCCCCTTCTCCCTCGTCTGCTTGTTAAGAGAAAACCCCCTCTCGGCGATTGCATAGGGTTTTCTCATGGAGAACCAAGTATGAATTCTTCATCCATCCCTGATAAACCCAAGTCCCTTGGTCGCAGGTAATCCCAGGATGGCAGCCGCCGCCGTTGATGCATTTTTCTTCCTAGTGAATCTAGTGTGTTTCATTTGCAGTGCCCAAAGTGTGAGTACTCTACAGGTTTCTGTGCCCTCGGCGAGACGCCACACTTGTTCCTAGAATCCTCTTTTCTATCCGGGAGGGTGGGGGATTTTTGAACATGCTGTGTTCTCATATTATTTTTCCTGTAGTGTATTATTTCCTCTGCCAGAACACATGTACTCAAGATGCTCGGCCTTGACATAACTGAATACACTAGTTTAATGGTCACAGTGAAGACAAGCCATGGATATAAGTTCCGAGTTGGGTTCATGAACCAAGAAGATCGCTGCTTTTTTATGGCCGAACTTGGATAAACTTTCTCAAGTGTTACGGACTAAAAGTTGGCGCACGAATGTTGATGGAAATAGCAGAACCTAGTCTCATCTTCACTGCGATCTTCCACCCCGACGTCGTCCAATTGTTCATCCATGTTAGTTTTGTATCTGGTTCTTGCTTGTTGCCTCGATTACTTCTTAATCCACCTATTCTGTCTAACTAATCACAATTTAACTTTAGAAGTAGCAACGAATCTCTCACGAAGATGCTACTTCTAACTAATATTTTCTTATACTTGGTGGCACATGTAGGTTTTTTCAGAGTTAAGCAGTCTGCTCGTTTGTTACTCTGTAATAACTCGGCTGTTACTAATGGCACTGAAGTTGACTGGATCGACATCCACAAGTTCCTACACTTTATTCATCATCTTGAGGTCCTTGTGAGGTGTTTCAATGGTGGAAGGCCACGTGGGATATGTGTCGTTAAACAGGTACGAGCTGCACTTGTTAAACAGGTCCAACTGTGTCGAGAAACTTATGGTACGAGCTGTTTTCTGTTATATCACTAGTAGAAAACAGGGCTATGGTCCAGGCCGGCTCAGCCCATTAGTCCCGGTTCAGTTTAGAACCGGGACTAATGTGAGCATTGGTCCCGGTTCGTACGGCTAAGGCATTAGTCCCGGTTCACTCGGGCCCTTTAGTCCCGGTTTAAGACATGAACCGGGACTAAAGGGTGCGATGACCTTTAGTCCCGGTTCGTGCCTCAAACCGGGACTAAAGATTAGACCTTTAGTCCCGGTTTGGGGCACGAACCGGGACTAATGGGGTTGAGACCTTTAGTACTGGTTCGTGCCACGAACCGGTACTAAAGGTCCCATTTTCAAACTCTACCCCCCCGGTGGATCGCCTTTTCAGTTTTTAAAAAAATAAAAGAAAATAATGGAAATGTCAAAAAAATAAAAGAAACTAAGTTTCTCATGTGATATGTGGTCTAGTTGTTGGGAAAATTTGCAAATATGAATTTTGACTTTATTTGCAAAATCTCTCTGAAATTTGTAAGAATGGGCATAACTTTTGCATACTAACTCGGATGAAAAAGTTTTTTATATGAAAAATCATCTACTCGAAAAGTTACATCCGAATTTAACATTTGCAAAACCCCGTTAAACATTTGCAAAATCCTCAAAAACCTAATAGAAAAAAGTTACGGGGCTTTTAAGATCTAAAGTGGAAAAAAATTTAAAAATATTCAAACAGTGGGCAAACTGTGGTCAAACAATGGTCAAACTAATTATTCTAGAATATTAGTGTTACTAAATAATTATTTTAGTTATTTCAATTTTGGTCAAATCTGGTCAAACTGTGGTCAAACAATGGTCAAACTAATTATTCAAGAAATATTAGTGTTACTAAATAGTTATTGTTTTTTAAAACAATAGTTTCAAACTTAAACAGTGAAATGTGTCACTTCATGCTCAAGTAAAATTCCTGAAGGTTAATAGGATTGACATCTTACTATTGTCAGGAAAACAACAAGTGCAGACTTGGAGCGAGGGAGAATAGAACCCGGAAGTTAAGCGTGCTCAGGCTGGGGGAGTGGGAGGATGGTGATTAGAGGTTAAAATAATTTAGAAATTTGAAAATAAAAAAAAATTCAAAAAAAATTTCCAAAAAAAAATCATAAAATTTCCTTTAGTCCCGGTTGGTGTTACCAACCGGGACTAAAGGTGAAGCTCCACGTGGCCGCGCCCTTTAGTCCCGATTCTGGATTGAACCGGGACTAAAGGGTCGGGGCATTAGTACCGACACTTTAGTCCCGGTTCAGGAACCGGGACTAAAGGCCCTTACGAACCGGGACTATAGGCCTTTTTTCTACCAGTGTATATGTTGTTCATAAACTATTGCTTATACACAGTTTAACAGCTGTGATCTTCTTGAAACAGGAACTACTGAGTTCTATTGTTCCTATACAGATGCCTGACCATGGTCGGGTCAGACTTGCGCTTGGTCACAACATGATGTTTATGTCGACCTACTCAATTCCCCTTGGAGGTGAAAAGATACTTATTCATGGGTGGTCTCAAATAATGAAGGCCCGTCCATCTTGGAGAATAGGACAGAAGATTATGTTCATGCTTTTCCATGGCTCTAAAGCGAATATCCTTTTTATTGACCATGTTGCGTGATGAAGCCGCTTTGAGAAGGTTGTGGATGCGCGGGGTGGCGCCTGGGCCTTGTCCCGGGGCTTGGCAGCCTCACCCTTGGTTAACTGTAGGCAAAGTAGCATTTTTCGAGGCGTGCTTTGTATGGTTGAACCTATATTAGTACTCATACTGCTTTCAGCTTTGGTTGTTAAGTTCCCCTGCTGGTTTCAGTTAAGGTTGTTAAGTACTCCTGCTGCTTTTACAGTCTCTCATGTTTCTTCAGTCCTGTCTTCCTCCAGCCACCAAAACCAAACCACCGTCGGCAGGGCCGCCTGCTTCCGCCTCCCATGACTGGCTGCGCCTCAGCGCACGCATCACCGCCCCACCGTCTCCTAAATCGTTAACGCCGACGTCCTCCGCGCTCTTTGGTGCGCTCGCCGCGGCGCCGCCCTCTCGCGTTGTCAACATGGTCAACAAACAACAAGAATCGGCAGAAGTATGTGGAGAGGATGATAGTATGGAAAAATAAAATGCTTCCTCCTAGTGTTTTCTTGACATCTGGGACCCACGACATTGTGAGCGTATATAGTCAATAGACAAGAGAACATCACAAGATTGGCTGTAACCTGGGACGTAGCTACTCGAGCAGTATTTTTTTTCTTTGGTATTGTTGAGACAGAGCATGGTTTGAACTGGGCTGTGGCCCGTCTAGCCCACGCTTATATTTTATGTTCACCATGTGACCAGCCCAGCTATTTTTTCTTTGTGAAAATGAGCCCAGTTTATTTTTTCTGAAGAATACCCAATCCAGGCCTACTTATTTTTCTATGCCCTGATGGGCTGCAACTCTTTCAAGACGCCTGCAAATCTTGAAAGTAATATGAAATGGGTTGTAAATATAAAAACAGATGACAAATTGGCAATTACTTTATAATTTCTGAATTTTATTACATTTTAGATTCCTATTTCACTTGGCATTAACCTAATTTAAATATATCTTCAAAGTACTTTTAATCTGGATGGACATTTTGGTATTAAAAATAGTTTGGAACCCACAGAAATATGCGAAATTGGCCCTGGCCAACCAAAAAAAACGACTGCAATAAATTGCATAAGAAGTTGCCATGAGCTATATATAAATTATTAAAAAAAGAGGGAGTGGTCTGACTTGTGGGCCTGTTTAGTTGACGCGTATGCAAGATTTTTTAGTTATTATATACATCAACAAACGATTCTAGCAGACATAACCGTTGGATGTCAATCCAACGGCTGTCGTGTTTCTTCAATCTATGATCTTCTTGCTCCAGCCGCCAAAGCAGTGCCGGCGGGACCGCCTACTCCCACCTCCCGTTGCCGGCTGCGCTGCCGCGCAGGCCTCAGCGCCTCCTACTACTCCCACCGCTGGCCAGGGCATCCCTCTACTCACCCACACCCCCTGTTATTCTGCGGTGACGGCAGCCTCACACCGCAGCCGAACCGGTGAACGCTCGTACTCCTCTCCGCGTGGGCATCCACTGCCGCGTCTTCCCCGGCTCCACGTCGTCCCCTTCCTATGCCTCGTCGTCGTCCACCACCGTGGTTCTCTCGGCGCGGCGTGGTCAATGTGGTCGACGACCGACTTCCATCGAAAGAGTACTGTACGTGGAGAGGCTGATAGCTGGGTCCACGGCAGCCGCAAGGAAGTGCCTCCTTATTACGCGGAAAATAATTATTCCTCCACCTGACAGCGGGGACCCACCGGACGGGCCACCAGTATTTTGCGAAAAAAATCATTTCCCCCTGACTGCTGGGACCCACCGGACGGGCCACCGTATTTCGCGAAAAAACATCCCCCCCACCCCGCTGTCAGCTCAGACCCACCGGAAGTGTCTCCTTATTACGCACAAAAAATGAATACTCCCTCGGCTAGCTGGGACCCACCTTGGTGGGAGGCTGACTTGTGGGCCTACTAAGTTGACAGGGACGAAGGGCTTTGTCAACTTAGTCAATATGAACGATTCTAGCTCCAGTGACTGTACGATGTCCATCCAACGGCCGTAGTGCTTCTTCAACCTCTGGTCTTCTTGCTCCAGCCGCCCAAAGCAGCACCGGTGGTGCCGCATGCTCCTGCCTACCATGGCCGGCTGTGCTCCCGCGGAGGCCTCACCGCCCCCTACTATTCCCGCCGATGGCCAGGCCCTGCGGCAACGGTAGCCTCACACCGCAGCCGAACCAGTGAACCCTCGTACTCCTCTCCGCGCGGGCTTCCACTACCGCGTCTTCCCCGGCTCCGCATCATCCCCTTCCTAGGCCTCGCCGTGGTGCTCTCGGCGCGGCGTGGTCAATGTGGTCAACGACCGACTTCCATCGGAAGAGTACTGTGCGTGGAGACGCTGACAGCTGGGTCCACGGCCGCAGCAAGGAAGTGCCTCCTTATTATGCGCAAAATAATTGTTCCTCCACCTGACAGCGGGGACCCACCGGACAGGCCACCGTATTTCGCGAAAAAACGTTTGCCCCTGACTGCTGGGACCCACCAGCTACATCTTCGCACGCAAGGAAGTGCCTGACAGTCGGGACCCACCTGGTCGAAGCGTACGTAGCGCTGTCATTCTGGTCGCGAACGTGTATGTACATATATACTGGTCGATGTAGAGGCGCGCACATGTCGTAGTAGAGGCGCACACGTCGCATGTACACGTGCGTACATCGGCCAGGGTGCAAGAAAGAAAATACGGCCACGTATGTGTACATACGGACGGGGTCTCGAACGCCTACTCGCGCATACGTACGGCCGGGGCTCGTGTACATGGCTGGGTCAAAACGGAGAAACAGCGTCGTCTCGTGTTCATGGGGAGGCAACGGAATGCGTCGTGTTCATGGGGAGGCAACGGAATGCGTCGTGTTCATGGGGAGGCAACAAAATGCGTCGTGTTCATCGGGAGGGCTTGGACGGAACAGGCGATGGAAACGAGGCCTGGTGTACCGCAGAACGGAGGAAACGGCCTTGTGTTCGACCGTCCACGTTCGAAACGGGATCCTATTCATTGGGAGGGGTCTGGCGTACCGCAAAACGGAGGAAACGGACCTCCTACGGTCGACACAGGGGTCCTGTTGATCGGGAGGGGTGTGGCGTACCGCAAAATGGACGAAACGGACTTGTGTTGGAGCGCTACGGTCGAAACGGGGGTCCTGTTCATCGGGAGGGGTGTGGCGTACCGCAAAACGGGACTCCACGGGATACTGTTCATCTCCACCGTCGACCCACTCCAGCCTCCACGAGCTACTGTTCATCCACCGTCGACCTCCTCCAGCATCCACGTGCGACTGTTCATCCTGCCCTCCACCGTCTACTGTTCATCCTGCCCTCCACGGGGTGGTCCTGTTCATCCAGCCCTCCACGGGGGCCTGTTCATCCAGCCCCAACCGGCTCGATCGATTGGGGTCCTGTTCATCCAGAGGCAACACCACGGGGTGTTGTTCATCCACCCCCACAGGGAACTGTTCATCCAACCCCCCCCCCCCCCCCCCCCCCCCCCCCCCCCCCCCGCAACGCTCACTGTTCATCCAGAGGCAGCATTGATCGGCTTCAGTTAGCAGCAGTAGCGAAGGAATCGCTCGATCGGGTTCAGTTAACAGCCATCGATCGATCGCTCGGGTTCAGTAATGCGTAGCCTGCAGTGCAATCGCTCGGGTTTAGTTAGAGCCCAACGCCTCACTCGGGTTCAGTTAGAGCCAACGCCTTGCACACACATGCATACGTGTACGAAAGAAACCCGCACCGCTCGGCCCCCGACCTCCCACCGTAACTGGGAACTCCCCAAAATTTTCCTCGCCCTCGCTTCCACCATGGTTTTTTCCGTCATGGACGGCCCAAAGAATGTCATGCAGCTGCGTCTCCGGTCCGCCCAGGACGAAAAGCCCATTTTCTATCATGATTTTTTGTCATAGAAGTAGGAGCCCACCACATCTATGATGATACCGGGTTTTGTCACAATTATCGTCATAGAAGTGTCATATGTATGACAGAATTTTTTTTCGTTTGGCCCAAAATGTCACGGATGTGTCTTTTTTTGTAGTGATTCCTTGGCAACTTGGATTACATCGGCTCCTGTACACTTAGCTTATCCGGTGTGCCCTAAGAACGAGATATGTGCAGCTCCTATCGGGATTTGTCGGCACATTCGTGTGGCTTTGCTGGTCTTGTTTTACCATTGTCGAGATGTCTTGTAAACGGGATTCCGAGCCTGATCGGGTCGTCCTGGGAGAAGGAATATCCTTCGTTGATCGTGAGAGCTTGTGATGGGCTAAGTTGGGACACCCCTGTAGGGTTTTGATCTTTTGAAAGCCGTGCCCGTGGTTATGGGCAGATGGGAATTTGTTAATGTCCGGTTGTAGAGAACTTGACACTTAACTTAATTAAAATGCATCAACCGCGTGTGTAGCCGTGATGGTCTCTTTCCGGTGGAGTCCGGGAAGTGAACACGGTGTTGGAGTTATGCTTGAACGTAAGTAGTTTTAGGATCACTTCTTGATCACTTCTAGTTCACGACCGTGCGTTGCCTTCTCTTCTCGCTCTCATTTGCGTAAGTTTAGCCACCATGTATGCTAGTGCTTGTTGCATCTCCACCTCACTTCCTTTTCCTACCCATAAGCTTAAATAGTCTTGATCGCAAGGGTGTGAGATTGCTGAGTCCCCGTGACTCACATATTACTTCCAAAACCAGTTTGTAGGTGCCGAAGATACCGTGCAGGTGACGCAGCTGAGCTCAAGGAGGATCTCGATGAAGATCGTGTTCGTTGTGTTGTTTCGTTTCCAGTTGATCAGTAGCGGAGCCCAGTCGGGGCGATCAGTGATCTATTGCATTAGGGGTAGTCTTCTTTTATTTTGGTTCCGTAGTCGGTCCTTGTTCGTATTCTGGATGATGTAATGTTATATTCATGTATTGTGTGAAGTGGCGATTGTAAGCCAACTCTGTACCTCTTTCTTATTCAGTACATGGGATGTGTAAAGATTACCCCTCTTTCGACATGCCTACAATGCGGTTATGCCTCTAAGTCGTGCTCCGACACGTGGGAGATATAGCCGCATCGTGGGTGTTACAGATCCGTTAGTATAATAAAGCAAATCACTACTCTAAGTACTATTGCAAACCAATTCATATTTTCTTTTTGCATTGTGTCTACTGTAATATAACTTTTTGATGGCTTAATCCACTAATATAAATTGATAGTTTCATCAAAACAAGCAAACTATGCATCAAAAACAGAATCTGTAATAATATGAACATTCACCATACTTATGTTACTTGAAAATTCTACCAAAATTAGGAAAAATAAACAATTTGCATATAAATACAGTTCAAAAATAATAAGAACCAATTGACGTTCCAGCTAAAAATGTAAAATCATGCACTATAGCCAAAGTTTCTGTCCTGCACCATACAAACCAACAAGCATTGTAACCCACTACAAGAAATATGTCAACTTGTGACCACCACTATTGGTCACTGAATGGTCACAAATTTCCATTTGTGACCTTTTTGTGACCAAAAACATAAAGTCAAAAGCTGGCCGTCGTAAACTGACTATAGCGACCTTTCTTCTGGAATGGTCGCAAACGTTTATGACCAAAATAAGCCTATTGTTCTGTTTTGGTCACTAGCAACCTCCCCAGGCCACGTAGGCATCCAGCGTGGCAATCTGACGTGGCACAAGATTCAGCCCGGTCCAATTCGATTTTCTACATGGGCCTAGCCCAACAATTCGGCCTTTTCAATATATATTTATTTCTGTTAATTTTCACTAGCTACATGGGCCTGGCCCATTTTATTTTCTAGGACGTTGCCTTCTATAATTCATTTCTTTTTTGGGCCTCGGCCCTTTTACAATCCAATCTATTTTGGGCCTCCACAACATACATTTAGAAGCTTGACATCTCAACATGTACAAATGTATCCAAACCATTTTATTTCTTTCAACACAAAAGGATTCATTACACAGCCACGATAATAGATAGTACATACATTCGACAGAGACTGAATTAACATAGAAATGAAGCAACAAAGGGTAGTCTGAAAAAAGGAACTACATGGGACTACAACAACATGGGACTAGAGCTGCCATTTCTATTTCTACCAGCATTTGTAGATGCTTGCAAGAGAGGGAGAGAGATCATCCATCATCAATTAGTGACAGTAGCGACGTTCGAGAGACCCCCCCTGCTGCTTCGCGTGCCTGCTACTGCTTGTTGTGCCGCATCACTAGTCGCCCTGCACACAAGAATTTTAGCTTTACATAAGGTTTACAAGAACAGGACTATGATACATGAGATTGACATTCACAAGTTATTTTCATTTTTATTAAGAACTGTGTCACACCATTTACATTACTAGTTATGTATTGACATACTTATCTAAAAGAACATATACAGAAACATATGAATTTTATTTCTGAATACCAATACAGAAGTACTAAAAAAACAAGGCTAAAAATCAGTAGAAGGTAACAAGAGCTCATTACACAAGTTTTGCTAGAAATTAGGGGACCATGGTTCCTATACTGACCACATTTGGGCATATCCTACCCTACCAGTAGCCAAATAATGCAACTTTGTGACTGTCAAGTAGGCAATACAGTAAACAACAACTTGTTTATAGCAAGGCAATATAGTAGCATGTCTCTAGAACATCATCTTGTTTAAAGAATGCATTCAGGCAAGAAATGGTCAGGTGGTCTAATTTTCTCACACTTGGCAATTTCACAGTTAACACCATCATGTACAACACCAAGCTGCTCCAGGCTGGCCAGTTGACTGATACTACTGGATAAGCAAAGAAAACTACTACCAAAACAAGAGCCAGACATGGCAAGCAAAGTACCAACATTATACTCATAGCATGCAAAGTATCAATATTCTGTTCTTATCAGCTTATTCTTATGCCTAAAGCAAGGAAATCTAAATTTACTCATAGCATTATTCTTGCTCATAGCATTTTACTCATACAAGTCTAAAAAAGACTACAACAGTACCTAACTAATGCTGCAAATTATATTGCCGATGCATACTTTGTGATGAGAAAAATGGTTAGATCATCATCCAACGACATTCAACATGTACGCCATACAAAAGAAACTGACAGTTCTCCCTCGATTGCTTGTTCAAGCTAGATTAGAGTTATAAATGAATGTTCAGACTGCCCCTTATATTTTATAGCTAGGATCACACATTGCAGTTGTAACCACAATGGGAACCTCTCTTATCATTTAAACAACCTGAGACACAAGTTACAGAACAAGCTACTACCTGATGCTGATGATGTGATACTACTACCTGATGCTGTATGGGAACCTCTCTTATCATTTGAACAAGTTACAGAACAAGCTACCGCACACATGTATTCACCGTCCTACTACCTGATGATGTGCTACTACTTCGAGGAAGAGGGGAAGGGAGATGGAGATGGAAATGCTACCTGCCGTTGTAGGTCTATCATGGTCGTTCTTGGGATGGTCAGAGATGGACTCCCCCATGTTGTGTACCGTCTGGGTGGGCAGCATCCACCTCGCCCGTCTCCTGAGCGCCCCGCCGATGATGCCCCTGAGCATGTTCATGCGGCCACTGCACCACCCGCGCCCTGAAAACCAGCAAGACACCAAAAACGTCAGATCTGAGTCGTCCCTGCTATGCACAAACATAGTGGTTTGCATCAATAATTCTTATAAACACATGAAACTAATCCTAGTTGTAAACTGAATAAACATATGCAAAGTTCATACCGAATAAGACAACACCATATACTGGCTGTGCGGGTATATATAATAAATCAACATTGTATCTTGCAAGTCAAGAGTTATCACAGAGAACAAGATACCATAAGATGAATGAAACTTTATTTTTAATCGTAGGCATCTGCAGTTGAAGCAAGTTGTTACCCAATATGGTTTTAATCGCAGAAGATCTAATTAATAAAAATCGCATCTGCATCTGCAATTTACCTCGATAGAATTGGTTTTAATCGCAGAACATATAATTGATAAAAATTAGTTTGCTGCTACTGTCATTGGAAAACTGTTGTGGATTTGTTTTGATACAGAAGATAGAACTGGTAAAATCTATTTGCTGCAACTCTGTCATGGATTTGTTTTAATCGCAGAACATAGAATTGGTAAATAATATCCTACTAGCATGTAGCGACTAAGATTTAAGCAGGTATGACAATTCATATGTTACCATTCCACAAAAACAGCAAAGAGATATTCTAGAGGTGAAGTAAATGGGGCGCATTTTGAGCCTGAATACAAGCACACGCCCTGGCCTACCAAAATGTGGTCTAGTTAAGTCACCATCTCAACTAGACATATATCAAGCATGCTGATGGGGTTCTCATATCTCATTCGGCGGATAGTAACACGGGATGCAGAGAAAATGGTGAGTAACCAAAGCAGATTATGGACAATTTTGAAAATAGCAAGTGGCGACCAGTAAGCCCAAAGTAATCAATTCCGACTGAAGCAGCATGATGATCTATCTTTACAGGATCTATAACTACTTCAGGTCTTTGCATATAAAACTTCCAAGCCTTACGAAGCAGACAACTTCGGCAATGCATCCAAGCTGTTTGGTAGCAAACCGCTTATGCCCAAACCGTCGGTTCCACTCAAAAGACTAGAGTAAAATGAACCATCACCGGTGGTGGATTTAGGCTGAAACTAAACCATATATAAAAACCCTATCAACAATTATGTGGAAAAGAAAGCAAAGCAAAGCATCTCAAAGATATGAATGTTTGTCTGTTATAAGGCCCTAAATCTAAATGGTACCATCGACGACACGTCAGGCTTCACATTATCATTATTGCCCAAGCCTGGTAGTATCTGAGGGGGCCTTGGTTCCTCTTTCCTGCCGTCGGTAGAGCGCTGCACAAGGAAAAGGCTGCTGATAAGCGACAGTGCAACACATACCTCCGTGTTGGGTGGAAAACACAGCACTAGTAGAGCAAGGGAACATCAGCAGCTACCTGGTAGCCAGTGTTGCTGGTTGCCACACTACTAGAAAAAGGGCTATAGATGGGATTGACACTAATGGCGCACCAGACAAGTGGTGCGCCATTAGTATACTAATGGCGCACCACCTTCTGATACGCCATTAGAGTTGAAACTACTAATGGCGCACCAGGCCCAGAGTGCGCCATTAGTATCAATTTTTTTTGAACTAGTGCGCCTGTCCAAACATACTAATGGCGCATCCAGACAGAGTGCGCCATTACTAGTTGTAACTATTAATGGCGCACCTGTCGGAAAGTGCGCCACTAATGTTGTTTTTTTATTATATTTTTTATTCCTTTTTTTGCAAAACTACTAATGGCGCACTGTTCCACCGTGCGCCATTACTAGTTTAAGCTGGTAATGGCGCACTGTGGGACAGTGCGCCATTAGTATTTTTTTTGCAAAACTACTAATGGCGCACCAACAGAAGGTGCGCCATTAGTAACCTGGATTACTAATGGCGCATTTAGGGTTGGTGCGCCATTAGTAAGTGGGCAGCAACAAGATATTTTGGACAGCCTCTCCTACCCACACTCACTTTCTCCCCACTTCATTCTCTCCACCTCCTTCTTGTCTCGGGTGCCTCCTCTTTTTCACCTCATTTCCACCATAGATTCATTCAATTTAAGTGGTTAAATTACCTTGTTTTGATAGGTAAGTAAGGGGAGAAGCTATATTTATGTTGTTCTCCCTACAACAATGTGCACATGCACTTTTTATGGCCTAGCTAGATCTATGTATGTTCATGGTGTTGCATATGTTGTGGTGTTGCATATGTGTTTGTGTTTGGAGGTGTACCGGTATTTGAAATGCGATAGTTGCCAATATTTTGCCGGAATGTCGATTCATTTCTGTTTCGGCGAGAATTTTGGCATTAAGCATTCTTTTTGGTCCTATTTTTAGGGAAAGTCATGCCAAATTTTTACTTGGTTCTAAAATATCGTTTTGCTCTACCCCGCAGGCGACCATGGTCCGCATGATGACCGAAGGCATCGTGAATAGATTTTTGAGGTCCGCGAAGGCCGAGATGCTTCAAAAGAACGAGACGGAGATAAGATGTCTGTGTCGAAGATGCAAGCTGAAGAGCCTTATTGCGGACCTGGAATCCGGGCAGGTGCGGGACCACCTGCTCTTGCGTGGTTTCGTGGATGGCTATTGGTGGCAAGGTGATGAAGATGACTATGAAGTCGTCCATGGGGGCCGGGTAAGAAATGAGGAAGGGCAGCAAGACAACCACCACGGCTCGGGCGGGCGAGAAGACGAAGAATCCCCAGGAGATGATCACGACAGTGATGCTGTACACAGTCATCATGTAGAGGATGCAGGACATGATGATGAGGAAGATGCCGGAGCAGACGACGGGCATGATCATGAAGATGATGATGCCGGCGGAGCAGACGACGCTGGACCATCGATGGGCTGGGTGCAGGACCCTCATATTCAAGAGCTGCTTCTCAAGCAGATGGATAACGCAAGAGCTGCCGCCCGAGAGAAAGCCAAGATGGATCAACTTGAGTTAGACGCGGTTACTCCATTGTATGAAGGATGCAGGCCCGAGGATACCCGCCTGAAAGTAACGCTCATGGCTCTGGAGATGAAGGTAAAACACAAAATGACCGACGCATGCTTCGAGGAGAACATGTCATTCTGGCACGAACGTCTTCCCAAGGGGAACAAGTGCCCGACCAGTTTGGAGGCGAAGAAAATCGTGTGTCCTCTGGATTTACCGCACGTGAAATACCATGTGTGCATGAACAATTGCATCATTTATCGAGACGAGCACGCGGAGTCTACCATATGTCCGGTGTGCAGCGTCACTCGATACAAGAAGAGGAAGAAAGCTCCTCGAAAAGTGGTGTGGTACTTTCCGATCACTCCTCGTCTGCAGCGGTATTTCGCGGACCCTAAGGTAGCAAAGCTCCTGCGTTGACACGCGGATAGGGAGGAGAAGAAGCGAGAAGATGACGCAAATGATCCGGAGATAGATAAAAAAGACAAGATGCTGAGTCACCCTAAGGATGCGAGCCAGTGGCAAGCGTTGAACTTCGAAGACCCAGAATTTGGGAACGATCCAAGGAACATCGTGCTGGGCGCGAGCACCGATGGAGTCAATCCGTTTGGCAGCCAGAGAAGCACACATAGCACCTGGCCTGTGTTTGTGTGGATGTACAACCTTCCCCCCTGGTTGTGCATGAAGAGGAAGTACATTCACATGAGTATGCTAATTGAAGGACCGAAACAACCAAGGAACGACATCAATCTGTATCTGGAGCTGCTGAAAGAGGAGCTTGACACGCTGTGGAAAACGCCAGCCAATGCGTGGGACGCCGCAGAGAAAGAATATTTCCCTATGAGAGCCGCGCTGCTCACGACGGTGCACGACTATCTCGGTTACGGATATGTCGCGGGGCAGGTGGTCCATGGATTTTCTGGATGCGTCAGGTGCATGGATGACACAACGTATCGCCAGCTAGATAGAGATCCCGGGTCTTCGAAAACCGTGTTCATGGGACATCGAAGGTGGCTTCGCGACGATGACCCGTGGAGAAAACGCAAGGATCTGTTCGATGGTGAAACTGAACCCCGAGGACGCCCGCGTACGAGGAGCGGCGAGGAAATAGACGAGCTGTTGAAAAATTGGAAAGACTGCCCACTGCCGGGAAAGAAGCAAAAGGCGCCAGAGCCGGGAAAGAAGCGAAAGGAGCCAGAGCCGCTGCTGAAGGTAAGGAAAACGAGGTTTGTTTTTTGGGACTTGCCGTACTGGAAGATCCACCGTGTGCCTCACAGCCTTGATGTCATGCATATCATGAAGAACGTGTGCGAGAGTCTGCTTGGTACCCTGCTCAACATGCCAGACAGGACCAAAGATGGGCCGAAAGCAAGGGCAGACTTGAAATCAATGGGCATTAGGCAGGAGCTTCACGCTAATGATGATGATCATGATGAGGTGAAGCAGGACACAGAAATTTGTCGCAAAGGCAAAAAGGCTAAGAAGACCAGAAATGACTACCCTCCCGCGTGCTTCACTCTAAGTCAGGAGGAGATCGAGCAGTTTTTCACCTGCCTCGTAGGAGTAAAACTTCCTTACGGTTACGCGGGGAAGATAAGGAGATACCTAGACCCAGCGAAGTAGAAGTTCAGCGGGATGAAGTCTCACAACTGTCACGTGCTGATGACGCAGATACTTCCAGTTGCAATCCGTGGGATCATGGACGCGCACGTCCGTGAAACGCTATTTGGCCTATGCAACTTTTTCGACGTCATCTCTCGGAAGTCGGTTGGCGTGAGGCAACTCAGAAGGCTACAGGAAGAGATCGTGGTGATACTATGCGAGCTTGAGATGTACTTCCCGCCCGCATTCTTCGATGTTATGGTGCATCAGCTGGTTCATATCGTGGAGGATATCATCCAACTCGGGCCGACGTTCCTGCACAGCATGATGCCGTTCGAAAGGATGAATGGTGTCATCAAAGGATACGTTCGCAACATGTCACGTCCAGAGGGAAGCATAGCCACGGGCTTTCTGACCGAAGAGTGCATCTCCTACTGCACGAATTATCTAGGCATCGAGAACCCTGTTGGTCTGCCCGTCAGCAGGCACCTCGGCAGGCTCGCTGGATGGGGTCATCGTGAGGGTCGTCGCGAAATGCATGTCGACTTCGAGGGTCGACTCGCCGACTTTGAAAGAGCAAACCTAGTCGCGCTACAACACATAGACGTGGTCGATCCTTGGGTGGTACAGCACAAAACCTTTATTAAGAAGACGTACAATGACCGAGGCCAACAGAGGACGGACGGAGATATACTCAAAGAGCACAACTCATGTTTCACGCGTTGGTTCAAGCAGAAGCTTCTGTCGTACCCTTTACATGAGGATTCTTCCGCGGAAGAACAACTCATATTCGCCTTGTCACAGGGCGCCGAGCACAACCTGATGACCTATGAGGCGTACGATATCAACGGCTACACATTCCACACCGAGGCCAAGGACATGAAGAGCGATGGTTATCAGAACTCCGGGGTAACGATGGAATCCTACACCGGTAACGACAAGGACAAATACTACGGAAGGATCGAGGAGATCTGGGAGCTGAGCTACGCTGGAGAGAAGGTCCCGATGTTCCGTGTCAGATGGGCCAAGAGCGTCCTAAAAGAAGACCGGTATTTCACCACCATGGTTATACCCGAAGCCAAATCCAAGACCGCGGGCGCAAACGTCACCGCGAAAAATGAGCCATGGGTACTGGCTTCCCAAGTGGACCAATGCTTCTTCATTACCGACCCGTCAAAGCCCAGTCGTGTTGTCGTGAGGAGAGGCAAAAGGAAGATCATCGGAATGGATGGAGTAGCCAATGAGCAAGACTTCGACAAGTACGGCGACCCGAGGATCGAACATGACGACGATGATGAAGTAGCAGCATACACAACAAGAAGAAGCAGGACCACCCTACCTAAAGGACGTCCGTTCCACAGAAGAACTCCATTTGTGAAAAAGAAGGGCAAGAAGATTGTGAACAGATAGCTAGCTAAGATCGATTGTATTTAAATCGTAGCCTTCATTCCTCGATTGTATTTCATGGGTACTTTTTGAACTATCATGAATATTTTTAAATTTCATGGACACTCGATCTCGATCCCCCTCCATCTCGATCGCTATCCCACCTCGCCAGATCCGGTCCCCCTCGCCGCCGAGCACCCCCCGGTCCACCGGCCGCCGCCGCCGACCCCCCGCACCCTCGATTCCCCTACTCAACCGCCGCCGCCGACCCCCCGCACCCTCGATTCCCCTACTCAACCGCCGCCGCCGACCCCCCGCACCCCTCCCCTACTCAACCGCCGCCGCCGACCCCCGCACCCCGCGCACCCTCCCCCGCTCCACCAGCATTACTGTTTGATTATATTTTTAGAAAAATTATTACTGTCTTATAAAAAATATTACTGTTACTGTCTTATAAAAAAATCTTACTGTTATGATTTAAACAAGTTTAAAAAAATATTACTGTCTTATAAAAAAAATACTAATGGCGCACCACGGTGAGGTGCGCCATTAGTATGGATGTACTTATGGCGCACCGTGGGGTGGTGCGCCATTAGTATTGTGCCATTGCTATAAGAAAAAGAAATACTAATGGCGCACCACGGTGAGGTGCGCCATTAGTATGGATGTACTTATGGCGCACCGAGGGGTGGTGCGCCATTAGTATTCTGCCTGGCCCCATCCATATTCCCTCCCTGGCCCCTCGCTATCCCCTCTCTCGCCCTCGCCCTCGCCCTCGATCCCCTTCCCCTCTCCTCTCCCGACGCCGCTGCCCCGCCGCCTCGACGCTGCCCCGCCGCCCCGACGCCGCCTCGACGCTGCCCCGCCGCCCCGACGCCGCCCCGACGCCGCCTCGACCCCGCCCCGACGCCGCTGCCCCGCCTCCTCGACGCTGCCCCGCCGCCTCGACGCGACCCCGCCGCCCGGACGCCGCCCCGTCGACACCACCGTCACCGGAGCACCACCACCACCCGGACCTCGTCCCCGACATCCTCCCCGCGCCCCACTGCCCTATCCCTACGCCCCCCCTGGGCTTCCCCCCCTCCCCTCCCCCCCCCCCCCCCTCCCCCTCTTGACTGGTTACTTGTGATTTTTTTTGCTTCTCCAGCCATGTTTGTGTCTAGAACTCTAGATCATGGAGGAATCGCCCTCTCTGGTGCATTTTCAGTGAAATTTACACTGTAATTGTTAGTGGAATTTACACTGTAAATGTTAGTGGGTTTACAGTGTACTTCTAGTGGATTTTTGCTCTGTATTTGCAAGTGGCATTTTTAGTGGAATTACTATGTATTTCCATGGTTTTTACACTGTAATTATTAGTGTAATTTTGGGCCTTTGTATAGTTGATTCACAACAGCAGCAACTGTAATTTTTCTGTAATTCGGCTTGTGGTTAGATGCCATCAGTTTTGGTCCTTTTCATCCTCCTGTAGTTAGCTTAGTCCACCTTTTGTTAGATTTTAACCCTTTTAGCTGCTTTCTGTACGGGTTTGAATTTCTCAGAGCGTGTACCGTTTATAGTTTAGTGTATGGACCTGTTTAGAAGTGATTTGCGGGGCAGAGGCAATTTGCGGGGCAGAAAGAACAAAGGAACAGGGACACAAGACATATGACACTTGTCATCCTTTAGTTGGCTGAAAAATATGGCTGAAAACGAATTAGATTTCATCCGGATGTAGAATAGACAGTCCCTTCTCTTATCGGGGTGGAACTCCCAACTTCACAAACAATTCCACATGATGCGGCGCCAATTGCGGAGTGATCTGTAGCAAAAGATTCAGACCAAAGTGTACTGTAGTTCACTGTAGTCTGTAGGTCATTGAATTCTTAAAATCGTCGTCCGAGTTCCGAAGTGCAAAGGTCATGCGAGGCACAATAGTTCCTCCGTCTCGGTTTATAAGACATGCGCATCGTTCTAGATTGACAATTTAACTAGCTAAATATGTAGCCAAAAACAAGTTCTAGATTGTTGGTTCTATCTAATAATGCTGAGGGTTCTACTTTGGGGCTTTTTGATTCCAAGCAAACCTAGCTGATTTTTATCAAGAGGCCAAACATTCATCTAGTTTTGCTATGAACTGCTGCTAATGTATGATGTTTTCCTATGAATTTGCTATGTGGTCCTGCCTATATATGCTAGAACTAATTTTGATATGGATGTGCTGATTGTGTCAAGTAGTAGTACAAGGTTGTTGCCCTCTGGATGCTACCATTGTATTTGCATAGAGGAAATATTGATGGCCTATCTGTCCTGCATATTGTGCTTTGGATGTGCTTTGGCCTGATTGTTCACAGCAATATATATATACCGTGGTAATACTAGTGTAGGCTTGTATAGTTGTATAGTTTCAGATGTCTCCTATTCTGGGTCATGGACTTTGTGCCATGGTCACATTGATTTTCTGTTTGGACTCAATTTGGCCTGACAAATGATGGTCTACTAGCTGGTCTACTAGCTGGCAAGATGCTTTGGCAGAAGTTCGGAATTGTTATGCTTTGGCAGGTACCCCGGGAGGCCCTTGAGTTTGCTGGAATGTCGATTAACTTCCGTTCCGGCAAATTCGGGTACTCCATATGTCCTATTTTCAGCAAAGGTCATGCTGAAATTTTCCGTGAATTTTAGCATGACTTTGCTAAAAATAGGACATATGGGGTACTTGTGACTAATGCATGGGCCGGGGTATCTTAGTAGTTAATTAAGTAGGATCAAGTGCCCCTTTATTCTAGCTGCATTTGACCAAACTTTGTTCCTATTTAGAGAGAAACATGGCCAACAACAATGAGGCCGGGGGTTCGGGCATCAAGGCATTCTGGGAGCTGTCCCAGGAGATGGAGGAACAACCTCACTTGTATGAGGACGCCGCCTTCCCCACCGATCCTGAGACCACTGATGGTACCGCCGAGGATGACCCCACTGATGCCACCACTGATGGTGCCGCCGAGGATGCCACCACTGATGATGGCGGCGCACGCACAGATGGCAGCCAACCGAAGAGGCAACGGAAGGACCGGCGCCCGACCGTGCTCCGCACCCTCAAGGAGGAAGTTACTGAAGTGGACTCCAACGGGAATCCAACGGCGCCCGAACGAATAGTCAAGGGGTACTCGCTTCAGCTCGGGTGCATTCTCCGGAGCACCGTCTCGATCAACACCGAGAACCTGAGGCATCCTGACCGAGGGAATTTGCGCAACCTCCTCTTCACGAAGCTGCACGAACGATACAAGTTCCCCGCTGAATTTGAAAACACAAGCCTCAAAGGGAATAAAGTGAACAGTGCTGCCCTCACGAAGATGAGCACGGCCCTGTCTACTTGGAAAAGCAATGTGAAGAGAATGATCGAGAAAGGTGAGAGTTATGGGAAGATCAAGGAGAAAAATCCTTCGATCACCGAAGATGACTACAACGACTTCAAGATCAATTGCTCGAGCACCGCAAGCTCCGAATCAAGTAAGTGGGGGAAAGAAATGCAGGAGCTGAACTTAGGGGCACACACACTCGGTCCCGGCGGTTACAGAGTGGCGGAGCCTATATGGGACAAGGAGGAGGCGGACCGTGCCGAGCAAGGCCTACCGCCCCTCTTCGATAAATACGGTGACAAGCAGACCAGGAACTTTGTCAGGGCCCGGTACAAGAAGGACCCGAAAACAAAGGAGCTTACCACGGATCCGGAGACCAGGGCGCTTGAGCTTGTTCTGGTAAGGAATACACCCCCGCGTAATTAGCTCCATATGGTTGCATTCTAATTAATGAAGCCAAATTTCTAAATGGTTCACATTCCTTCCGCAGGCGACTGAAAGCAGTAGCGCGGGGTCGACTAAGAGCAACCCTTGGGACACCACTCTAAATAGGGCGTTGAATGTAATGAAGAACAAGGATAAGCTCAGTAAGCCGACGTCAGCTGGTCGTGTGGCCGGCAAACGCTTGTCGACAAAATGGTCGTCATACTATAACACTGGTGGGCGAAAGGAGAAAAAGACCAGCTCGGAAAGCCAGGCGCGCGAGGTTCAAGAAATCAGGGCACAGGTGGCGCGGATTCCGGAGATTGTCCAAGAGCAAGTAGAACAACAACTCGGAAGGACGATCACCGCCATTGTGCCTACCTTGATCCAGGGGATTAGTGCGTGGATTGCGGACGGCCAACAGGGGCCGCCCCCGATTCCTAGCTTCACGGCCAGCAACTCGCAGAACGTGATGGCGGGGCCATTGGTGTCTCCGGCGGAGGCGGCATTGGTGTCTCCGACGCCGGCACGGGAGCTTAATGCACCCGGGTGTACGCCGGCCGACACCTCTGCAGCAAGTGGCCCCTCCGTCAACTGCACGCCCGCCGTTGGCGGTGCCTCGACATTAGCCGAGCTCGACGCCATCATCACGGTAACTAATTAAGCCTCTCTCGGCCGAGGACTTCATCTCCTTGCCTTTGACTGGGCATCCCTGACGCCCTTCATGTTTTCGCAGGGCGCCGCCGACGTTCCGTGCACTCTCCTGCACTTCGTGAACAACGAGTTGGTCGATGTCGCCAAGGGAAAAATCGTTCAACCGGGCAACCCCTTGTTCCACGGTACCCAGATGCCACCCAACTTGTTTAGGGTTCAACTGGTTCGGGTGCTGCCAGGCTGCGACGAGTTGTTACCTCCGATTCGACCCGTCGGGGCCGACGATGATGACGTGATGACCCTCAGTGCCTGCCTGAGCTGGCCCCTGCTTTGGCCGAAGAGCCAGATTCGTTTGGGGGCGGGGGACACCACCCCAAAGACAACACCGCCAGTCATGCCGGCGCCAAGTCGGCCCCATGGCAAGACCGCCGCAACGGTGCCATACATCCCTATGCCACTGGATCCAAACATGCATATGGCACAGGATCAGAACGACGACGACGACGATACATTTGCCAACGTCGATCAGTACTTTGCCGATCATGGGTATGGTGGCGACTTCATGGGGTCTCCTTCTCAAGAACCCAACCCAACAAAAGACATGCGCGATCTAGCTGGTACCGCGGAGAAGCCAAGTTGCAACAGGCATCGTCTGCCATTCATGTAACGCCCCAGATATGACTTTCCTAATT
The DNA here is from genome assembly GCF_003073215.2 of Triticum urartu. Classification (NCBI taxonomy): domain Eukaryota; kingdom Viridiplantae; phylum Streptophyta; class Magnoliopsida; order Poales; family Poaceae; genus Triticum; species Triticum urartu. The sequence goes on along the minus strand of NC_053023.1, from coordinate 31,572,297 downwards.
TGTATCCAACTCTTGCCGTTTCCGGCGTTAAGTTATATTTATTTCTCGGGTTCGGGCCTTTGTCTCCGTGTGTTGTTTTCGTTTTTCATGCATCTCATATCATGTCATCATGTGCATTGCATTTGCATACGTGTTCATCTCATGCATTCGAGCTTTTTCCCCGTTGTCCGTTTTGCATTCCGGCGCTTCGTTCTCCTCCGGTGGCCATTTCTAGCTTTCTTTCGTGTGTGGGGTTTAAACATTTCCGGATTGGACCGAGACTTGTCATGCGGCCTTGGTTTACTACCGGTAGACCGCCTGTCAAGTTTCGTATCATTTGGACTTCGTTTGATACTCCAACGGTTAACCGAGGGGCCGAAAAGACCTCGTGTGTGTTGCAGCCCAACACCCCTCCAATTTGGCCCAAAACCCACCAAACTCTGCTCCATGTCCTAGAGCGTTCGATCACGATCGCGTGGCCAAAAACTACACCTCATTTGGACTCTCCTAGCTCCACTTATACCTATAAATAGCCCCCCATTTCGGATCTCGGACCTCTCCCCGTCCAACCGTAGCTAAAAAAAAACTTTAGATCCCGCCGCCGGGCCCGAGGCCCAAGCCGGGCCACCGGGCCCGAGCGCCCCCGTGCCAGGCCGCCTCCCTCCGCCGCCCGAGCCGCGCGCCCCGCCGCCTTCTTCCACAGCGCCGGTGGCCGGCGCCACCGCGAGCCGCCGTCGTCGCCGTGCTCCACCGCCGCCTCGCCGCCTCGTTCCGGCCGCCGCCAGCGCCGGCGAGCGCCGCGGCCACTCCGGCCGTCCCCGCCTAAGCCGGCCTCGCCCCGGCCATCTTCTCCGGCCGGCCAACCTCGGTTCGCGTGCCCTGCTACAGTGCCATGAACAGTGCCCCGATCTGGATCTCAGATCCGAAATTCTAAGGTTGACTTTTTCCCTCTCCCTCTAGATTTTTATGCAAACTTTGACCGATGATATCTCCGCATCCGTAGCTCCGATTTGGACATATAATATATCAAAATCTTCGTCTCGACGATTAAATCATTTCATTCCATTGCATCTTTTGCATTTGAGTTCATCTTGATGCCCGAAATGCTGCTAGAAGGAGGCTCCGTGAGTTAAGTGTCAGATCCGGTAGTTCATCCTAGACTTTTGTCATTTTTGCCATGATTAATCCGTGCATGATATGCCTGTGAGTCCTTGATATGTTTTGTTAAGCTTTTTGTTGTCTTGCCAGAGGTGCCACCCATGCATTTTTAGGATGTGTGTGGTGTCTTGTGCAAGCTTGCAAAGAGAGGCACCCGATAGATCAGGTTTCAGGGACTTGGTGATTTTCACTAAGTCTGGAATCTGTTTTGCATTTGCGTTTTGGCCATGCTTGTTTGAACCTCATAATGGATGAATTTGGCCGTGGCTCAGTGCTAGTATTTTGTTAAGCATCTTGTGGACATCCCTGCCATGTCTTTTGTTGTCATGTTTGGTGGCTGTAGCATGTTCATTTCGTTGCGTTTAGATGCCTACTTGCTGTAAATCGCAGACCGGTGTCATATCTTAAAACGCTTGCCATTTCCAAACCGTAACTCCGATTCCGATGATCTTTATATCGTTTTCAAGCGATTTCATCCCCTCTATCCAGTGGCACACTTGGTTTTCCAAGTTGAGGCCAGGTTCATGCATTTCCTGTCACGTTTTGCATTTTGCATCCCGCATAGCATATCATCTTTGCATCTTATTGCTTGTCCTTGCACGTGGTTGATTGTATCCTTGTTGCTTGTTTGTGTTGTTTGGGTAGAGCCGGGAGACGAGTTCGCTAACGAGGAGCCCGTTGAGTGTGCTTTTGAGGATCCAGTCAACTTTGACAGCTTTGCAGGCAAGATGATCATACCCTCGAAATCACTACTATCTTTGCTATGCTAGTTTGCTCGCTCTTGCTATGCCAATGCTACGATGCCTACCTTTTGCTTGTCAGCCTCCCAATTGCCATGCTGAACCTCTAACCCACCATGTCCTAGCAAACCATTGATTGGCTATGTTACCGCTTCGCCCAGCCCTTCTTATAGCGTTGCTAGTTGCAAGTGAAGATTGGAGCCGTTCCTTGTTGGAACATTTATTTACTTGTTGGAATATCATTATATTGCTATGTTATCTTAATGCATCTATATACTTGGTAAAGGGTGGAAGGCTCGGCCTCTCGCCTAGTGTTTTGTTCCACTCTTGCCGCCCTAGTTTCCGTCATATCGGTGTTATGTTCCCGGATTTTGTGTCCCTCACGCGGTTGGGCTATAATGGGAACCCCTTGATAGTTCGCCTTGATTAAAGCTTTGCCAGCAATGCCCAACATTATTTTTACTATTTGCCACCTACTCCCCTTTTCCCTTGGGTTTCCGGAGCCTGAGGGTTATCTTTATTTTAGCCCCCCACGGGCCAGTGCTCCTCTGAGTGTTGGTCCGAACTAGAGTCCTGTGCAGCGCCCCCTCGGGGAAACTCGAGGTTTGGTTTTAGTTGTATGGAGCGCTCATCTGAGTGTGCCCTGAGAAAGAGATATGTGCAGCTCCTATCGGGATATGTCGGCACATTCGGGCGGTGTTGCTGGTTTAGTTTTGGCCTGTCGAATTGTCTTGTTGTACCGGGATACCGAGTCTGATCGGTGTGTCTTGGGTGGAGGTCTATTCCTTCGTTGACCATGAGAGCTTGTCATGGGCTAAGTTGGGACTCCCCTGCAGGGATTGAACTTTCGAAAGCCGTGCCCGCGGTTATGGGCAGATGGGAATTTGTTAATGTCCGGTTGTAGATAACTTGAACTAAACTTAATTAAAATGAATCAACCGTGTGTGTTACCGTGATGGCCTTTTCTCGGCGGAGTCTGGGAGATGGACACGGTGTTGGAGTTATGCTTGCGCAGGTTGTTCTTCTAGAATCTCGCTCGTGCTTTGCCTCCTCTTCTCGCTCTCTTTTGCGTATGAGTTAGCCACCATATATGCTAGTCGCTTGCTGCAGCTCCACTTATACTTGCCTTATCCTTCCTACAAGATTAAATAGTTTTGATCGCGAGGGTGCGAGATTGCTGAGTCCCTGTGGCTCACAGTTACTACAACTCCAGATGCAGGTCCAGGTGTTTCCGCTCCAGGTGACGAGTATGAACTCAAGTGGGAGTTCGACGAGGACTCTCAGCGTTACTATGTATCATTCCCGGATGATCAGTAGTGGTGCCTAGTTGGGGTTCAATTAGGGCCTTGTCGCATGTTGGGTTCTTTTACATTTTGGTGCCGTACTCGGGCCATGAGTGTTTGTTTGATGGATGTTATTTATGTATCTTGATGTGACGTGGCGAGTGTAAGCCAACTATGTATCTCCCCTTTATTACTTATTACATGGGATGTTTGTGATGATTTCCTAACTTGCGACATTGTCTTCAATGCGGTTATGTCTCTAAGTCGTGCCTCGACACGTGGGAGCTATAGCCGCATCGAGGGCGTTACAAGTTGGTATCAGAGCCTTCCCCGACTTTAGGAGCCCCATTGCTTGATCGTTTTTAGCAGCCGAGTTGTGTCTAGAAAAATGTTTTGAGTCATTTAGGAATTATATATCGGAGTTTAGGAATTCTTTTACTTCCCGGTCTCCTCATCGCTCTGGTAAGACATCCTGACGTAGAGTTTTGACTCTTCTCTTCTCAAATTCCACTAAATTTTTTTTTTAGGATCACGCGAGTATCTTGGATTTGTTTCGATGGCTTATGATGAGAATACTGTCTTGGTGCCTCCTGTCAGGGGTTTAGTGGAAGTGTCCCGGGGAGTTGAGCTCTGAGGTGTTGTCATCATAATTTTATCGTTGCAATTCTGGAATACTTGAGATATGTTCGCCGACATCGAAAATCTCTTTTATGCAGTTCGTTGGTGAGATAACCTCGACGCCACCCAGTATTGGGCCGGGAGTTCAGGAGTATCGCCATAACTTGTATAACGGATGCTTTTCGAAGGTTGAGGTAGATGGTTTCCGAAGGTTTCTTGGTTATGTGTTGAAGGATGGATACAGCTGGATGTAGGTATTGCTAGTTTGGGTGAGATATTATGCTTCCCCTGTATCCCCAACACCTGATTGCATAACCGGAAAATTTCGGGAGTTTCATAGGTGGGAATTCTTGTAGCTCTAGTTCTTCTTCCACGAATGTTGGTTTGAGATTGGGATTTCTTACCGATTATTCGTTCTTGATTCGTACCTTGTTGATTTAATTCTTCCACCTTCATTCTACGTGGCTCTGCAATTTAGGGATATGAGACCACTTCAAGAGAAATGCATTTGTTCATTCTGTTCGGATGTGAAGACTTTATGTGGTAATTTTCATTCCGTTGGATTCAGCTTCAATATTTTGTCTATCAATGTGCTAATGGTGGTCAACCTCTTCAGGATGGCTCCTCCAACACGCACGACTCCGAATCCTGATCCGCCACCACCCCCACCTCCTCCGGAAGCATGGCAAGCTGTGATGGCCGCTACTAATGCAAACACACAGTTGATCATGCAAATTCTCCAAGAGCGCAATCAAGGCAGTCAAGGGAACCAAGACCACAATCAGCACCACTTTGCTACACTGAACCAGCTCCTTGCAAATGGTCCAAAGACGTTCAGCAGTTGTGTTGAGGCTTCCGATGCTCACGATTGGCTTGTGGATCTGGGCAAGCATTTTGAATGCAGCAACGTCAGGCCTGAAGATTTCGTCAAGTTCGCTTCTTTCCAACTCAAAGATCAGGCAGCAGAATGGTTCCAGCAGTACAAGGATTCCATAGGTGGACGTTTGATCACTTGGGATGATTTCCGTCGTGATTTCCGAGCTCATCACATCCCTCAAAGTGTGGTTGAAAGTAAGCATGAGGAATTCTGCAATCTGAAGCAAGGCTCTTTGTCTGTCTATGACTATAACAAGTTGTTCCAGAAGCTCGCCCGTTTTGCCAAGCAGGACGTCCCTGATGAGAAGAGCATGATTTACCAGTTCAGGGGTGGTCTCCGTGAAGAAATTCAGCTCGCTCTTGTCCTCTTTGAGCCGTTGAGATACGATGAGTTCTACAAAATGGCACTGAAACAAGAGGCTGGTCAGTTGAGGTGTGATGCTTCCAGGAAGCGAGCCAGAGATGCTACTCCGTCTTCCTCTACTCAAGTGGCCAAGCAGCAGAAGTATTGGCTTCCTCCTCCTCCATTCTGTCAGCCGTATCAGCAGAAGAGCAAAGGTGGCAGTGGTTTCTCCCCCCCCCCCCACCCAGGCTTTCAGAACAAGACTCCGTCTCAACCTCCAAGATCGAGTGCTCCGTACCACCGTCCGCTTTCAGAGGTCACGTGCAACAAGTGCCAACAGAAGGATCACTATGCCAACAAGTGTACCAACCAGAGGCGTCTTCCTCCTCCTCCTCCTGTGAGATCGGCAAGTACAGCTGTGGTCAAGCATAATCCCAAGCATGCCAAGGTCAACTTGATGAACGCAGCTCAGGCAGAGGATTCTTCAGATGTCATCATGGGTAACCTTCCTGTTAATGATATTCCTGCAAAAGTTCTTTTTGACACTGGTGCATCGCATTGCTTCATTTCTAAACCTTTTGCATCAAAGTATGAGTGCGATTATCAGTATCTACAAAGTTCTTTGCAAATTGTGTCACCGGGCAAGCAAATGACAGCTAACACCTGTGTTCCGGATGTTACTATCACTTTGGGTGACTACAAGTTTCTATCTTCTCCTATTGTTCTGGGCGACTCGGATATTGATCTTATTCTCGGTATGGATTGGCTTTCTAAGCACAAGGCACATCTTGATTGTGCAGCAAGGCAGATTCAATTGACTCATTCATCTGAGGATGTTATTGTCTTTGCCGCTCGTGATGATACAATCCGTCTGTTTTCTCTCAATGAGAAGGGTGAATTGGACGCTATCTCGCAAATTCCAGTCGTTTGTGAGTATCAAGACGTCTTTCCAGAAGAGCTCCCAGGAATGCCTCCGCACCGGCCAGTTGAATTCGTTATTGATCTTGAGCCCGGCACGGAACCTGTGTGCAAACGTCCTTACAAGCTCGGACCTGAAGAGTTGAAGGAGCTGAAGAAACAACTCGATGAGCAAGAAAGAATGGGTCCCATCCGGCCTAGTTTTTCTTCGCGGGGTTGTGGTGTTCTTTTTGTGAAGAAGAAGGATGGATCGGACCGACTTTGTGTTGATTACCGTCCAGTGAACAAGAAGACCATCAAGAACAAATACCCACTTCCCAACATCAATGAGCTGTTCGAACAACTCAAGGGTGCTCAAGTATTCTCCAAGCTTGATCTCCGTATGGGCTATCATCAGATTCGTATCCGTGAGCAAGATATTCCCAAGACGGCGTTCAGAACAAGCTTTGGCTCATATGAATACACTGTCATGTCTTTTGGCCTCGTCAATGCTCCTCCGACGTTTTCTCGCATGATGAACTTCATCTTCAACCCCTACACCAATGACTTCGTTTTGGTCTATCTCGACGACATTCAGGTTTTCTCCAAGAACAAGGAAGATCATGCCAAGCATTTGCGTTTGGTGCTTGATAAGCTCAGGGAACATCAATTCTACGCCAAGTTCTCCAAGTGTGAATTTTGGCTCGATGAGGTTCTTTATCTTGGTCATATCATCTCTGCCAAGGGCATTGCCATGAATCCTGAGAAGGTGTCTGCAATTGTGAATTGGAAACCTCCTCAGAACGTCAAGCAACTCCGCAGTTTCCTCGGTCTCGCAAGCTATTGCAGAAGATTCGTTGAAAACTTTTCTAAGATCGCGAAGCCCCTCTCAAATCTTCTTCAGAAGAACGTCAAATACGTTTGGTCTCCGGAGTGTGATATTGCTTTCAACACTTTGAAAGAGAAGTTGATCACTGCTCCAGTTTTGACTCCGCCTGATGAATCCAAGCCGTACGAGGTCTTTTGTGATGCCTCTCTCCAAGGTCTCGGTGCAGTTTTGATGCAAGAGAAGAAAGTTGTTGCATATACCTCTCGCCAGTTGAAGCCTAATGAGAAGAACTACCGCACTCATGACCTCGAGTTGGCGGTAGTTGTGCATGCTTTGTTGACTTGGAGACATCTTCTATTGGGAAGAAAAGTGGATATTTTCACTGATCACAAGAGTCTCAAGTACATCTTCACTCAGCCTAATCTCAACCTCAGGCAAACTCGATGGGTCTAAATGATTCAAGAGTATAATCCGGGTATTGAGTATACTCCAGGCAAGGCCAATGTGATTGCTGACGCTTTGAGCAGGAAAGCATATTGCAGCAGTCTGATTCTTAAGCCTTATCAACCCGAGCTTTGTGAAGCTTTCCGCAAACTGAATCTTCAAGTTGTTCCTCAAGGTTTCCTCACCAACCTTCAAGTCTCTCCTACCTTAGAAGACCAGATTCGCCAAGCCCAGCTTCTTGGTGCTATGGGGAAAAAGGTGAAGATTGGGATTGCCAAGAGTCAGTCCAAGTACAAGTGCTACCGCCTTGATGACAAGGACACTCTCTTCTTCGAGGATCGAATTGTTGTACCCAAAGGTGAACTTCGTAAAGTGATCATGAACGAGGCTCACAATTCTCTCCTCTCCATCCACCCTGGGAGTACGAAGATGTATCAAGATCTCAAGCAAGCTTATTGGTGGACTCGAATGAAGCGCGAGATCGCTCAATTCGTGAATGAATGTGATGTCTGCAGAAGAGTGAAGGCAGAACACCATAGGCCAGTAGGTCTCCTCCAACCTCTTGCCAATCCAGAATGGAAGTTTGATCACATTGAAATGGACTTCGTGACTGGGTTTCCAAAGTCCAAGCGTGGCAATGATGCTATATTCGTTGTCATCGACAAGCTCACCAAAGTGGCTCATTTTCTGCCTATCAAAGAGTCGATCACTACAGCTCAATTGGCGGAACTCTATACCTCTCGAATTGTCTCTCTGCACGGTATTCCGCAAGTGATATCTTCAGACCGTGGCAGCATCTTTACCTCCAAGTTTTGGGATTCTTTTCAGAAGGCTATGGGCACCAACATCCGCTTCAGCACTTCTTTCCATCCTCAAACAAGCGGTCAAGTCGAGCGTGTCAACCAGATTCTTGAAGATATGCTCAGGACTTGTGTGATCTCCTTCGGCATGAAGTGGGAGGATTGTCTTCCTTATGCTGAATTCTCATACAACAACAGTTTTCAAGCAAGTTCGGGCAAGGCCCCTTTTGAAATTCTGTATGGCAGGAAGTTCCGTACCCCTCTCAACTGGTCTGAAACCGGTGAACATCAGCTGCTGGGTAATGACTTAATCACAGAGGCAGAAGAAATGTGCAAAGTCATTCGTGATAACCTTAAAGCAGCCCAATCCCGCCAGAAGAGCTACTATGATAGTAAGCACCGTGATTTGGCTTTCGAGATCGGAGATCATGTTTACCTCCGCGTTTCTCCTATGAAAGGTACTCGTCGCTTCGGTATCAAAGGGAAGCTTGCCCCTAGATACGTGGGACCTTTCAAGATTGTCAGCAAGAGAGGCGACCTCGCCTATCAACTCGAGCTTCCTTCAAACTTTGCCAATGTTCATGATGTGTTCCACGTCTCTCATCTTCGAAAGTGCTTCAAGACGCCTGACCGCACCGTCAACTTCGAGGACATTGGGCTCCAAGAAGATCTCTCCTATCGTCAGCACCCAGTTGCTATTCTAGAAGAGACTGAACGCAAGACTCGCAACAAGTCAATCAAATTTCTCAAAGTCAAGTGGTCTCATCATTCCGACCGTGAAGCTACCTGGGAACGCGAGGATCACCTCCGTTCTGAGTACCCGGCGTTCTTTCAGTCCTAGATCTCGGGACGAGATCTTTTCGTAGTGGTGGAGTGTTGTAACGCCCCAGATATGACTTTCCTAATTTGTATCCAACTCTTGCCGTTTCCGGCGTTAAGTTATATTTATTTCTCGGGTTCGGGTCTTTGTCTCCGTGTGTTTTTTTCGTTTTTCATGCATCTCATATCATGTCATCATGTGCATTGCATTTGCATACGTGTTCATCTCATGCATTCGAGCTTTTTCCCCGTTGTTCGTTTTGCATTCCGGCGCTTCGTTCTCCTCCGGTGGCCATTTCTAGCTTTCTTTCGTGTGTGGGGTTTAAACATTTCCGGATTGGACCGAGACTTGTCATGCGGCCTTGGTTTACTACCGGTAGACCGCCTGTCAAGTTTCGTATCATTTGGACTTCGTTTGATACTCCAACGGTTACCCGAGGGGCCGAAAAGACCTCGTGTGTGTTGCAGCCCAACACCCCTCTAATTTGGCCCAAAACCCACCAAACTCTGCTCCATGTCCTAGAGCGTTCAATCACGATCGCGTGGCCGAAAACCGCACCTCATTTGGACTCTCCTAGCTCCACTTATGCCTATAAATAGCCCCCCATTTCGGATCTCGGACCTCTCCCCGTCCAACCCTAGCTAAAAAAAAACTTCAGATCCCGCCGCCGGGCCCGAGGCCCAAGACGGGCCCCCGCGCGCCACCACCGGGCCCGAGCGCCCCCGCGCCAGGCCGCCGCCCGAGCCGCGCACCCCGCCGCCTTCTTCCACAGCGCCGGTGGCCGGCGCCACCGCGAGCCGCCGTCCCCGCCGTGCTCCACCGCCGCCTCGCCGCCTCGTTCCGGCCGCCGCCAGCGCCGGCGAGCGCCGCGGCCACTCCGGCCGTCCCCACCTGAGCCGGCCTCGCCCCGGCCATCTTCTCCAGCCGGCCAACCTCGGTTCGCGTGCCCTGCTACAGTGCCATGAACAGTGCCCCGATCTGGATCTCAGATCCGAAATTCTAGGGTTGACTTTTTCCCCCTCCCTCTAGATTTTTATGCAAACTTTGACCGATTATATCTCCGCATCCGTAGCTTCGATTTGGACACATAATCTATCAAAATCTTCGTCTCGACGATTACATCATTTCATTCCATTGCATCTTTTGCATTTGAGTTCATCTTGATGCCCGAAATGCTGCTAGAAGGAGGCTCCATGAGTTAAGTGTCAGATCCGGTAGTTCATCCTAGACTTTTGTCATTTTTGCCATGATTAATCCGTGCATGATATGCCTGTGAGTCCTTGATATGTTTTGTTAAGCTTTTTGTTGTCTTTCCAGAGGTGCTACCCATGCATTTTTAGGATGTGTGTGGTGTCTTGTGCAAGCTTGCAAAGAGAGGCACCCGGTAGATCAGTTTTCAGGGACTTGGTGATTTTCACTAAGTCTGAAATCTGTTTTGCATTTGCGTTTTTGCCATGCTTGTTTGAACCTCATAATGGATGAATTTGGCCGTGGCTCAGTGCTAGTGTTTTGTTAAGCATCTTGTGGACATCCCTTCCATGTCTTTTGTTGTCATGTTTGGTGGCTGTAGCATGTTTATTTCGTTGCGTTTAAATGCCTACTTGCTGTAAATCGCAGACTGGTGTCATATCTTAAAATGCTTGCCATTTCCAAACCGTAACTCCGATTCCGATGATCTTTATATCGTTTTCAAGCGATTTCATCCCCTCTATCCAGTGGCGCACTTGGTTTTCCAAGTTGAGGCCAGGTTCATGCATTTCCTGTCACGTTTTGCATTTTGCATCCCGCATCGCATCCCGCATAGCATATCATCTTTGCATCTTATTGCTTGTCCTTGCACGTGGTTGATTGTATCCTTGTTGCTTGTTTGTGTTGTTTGGGTAACGCCAGGGTTTTCCCAGTCACGACGTTGTAAAACGACGGCCAGTGAATTGTAATACGACTCACTATAGGGCGAATTCGAGCTCGGTACCCGGGGATCATACCCTCGAAATCACTACTATCTTTGCTATGCTAGTTTGCTCACTCTTGCTATGCCAATGCTACGATGCCTACCTTTTTCTTGTCAGCCTCCCAATTGCCATGCTGAACCTCTAACCCACCATGTCCTAGGAAACCATTGATTGGCTATGTTACCGCTTCGCTCAGCCCTTCTTATAGCGTTGCTAGTTGCAGGTGAAGATTGGAGCCGTTCCTTGTTGGAACATTTATTTACTTGTTGGGATATCATTATATTGCTATGTTATCTTAATGCATCTAGATACTTGGTAAAGGGTGGAAGGCTCGGCCTCTCGCCTAGTGTTTTGTTCCACTCTTGCCGCCCTAGTTTCCGTCATATCGGTGTTATGTTCCCGGATTTTGCGTCCCTCACGCGGTTGGGCTATAATGGGAACCCCTTGATAGTTCGCCTTGATTAAAGCTTTGCCAGCAATGCCCAACATTGGTTTTACTATTTGCCACCTACCCCCCTTTTCCCTTGGGTTTCCGGAGCCCGAGGGTTATCTTTATTTTATCCCCCCACGGTCCAGTGCTCCTCTGACTGTTGGTCAGAACTAGAGTCCTGTGCAGCGCCCCCTCGGGGAAACTCGAGGTTTGGTTTTAGTTGTATGGAGCGCTCATCTGAGTGTGCCCTGAGAAAGAGATATGTGCAGCTCCTATCGGGATTTGTCGGCACATTCGGGCGGTGTTGCTGGTTTAGTTTTGGCCTGTCGAATTGTCTTGTTGTACCGGGATACCGAGCCTGATCGGTGTGTCTTGGGTGGAGGTCTATTCCTTCATTGACCATGAGAGCTTGTCATGGGCTAAGTTGGGACTCCCCTGCAGGGATTGAACTTTCGAAAGCCGTGCCCGCGGTTATGGGCAGATGGGAATTTGTTAATGTCCGGTTGTAGATAACTTGAACTAAACTTAATTAAAATGAATCAACCGTGTGTGTTACCGTGATGGCCTTTTCTCGGCGGAGTCCGGGAGATGGACACGGTGTTGGAGTTATGCTTGCGCAGGTTGTTCTTCTAGAATCTCGCTCGTGCTTTGCCTCCTCTTCTCGCTTTCTTTTGCGTATGAGTTAGCCACCATATATGCTAGTCGCTTGCTGCAGCTCCACTTATACTTGCCTTATCCTTCCTACAAGCTTAAATAGTTTTGATCGCGAGGGTGCGAGATTGCTGAGTCCCTGTGGCTCACAGTTACTACAACTCCAGATGCAGGTCCAGGTGTTTCCGCTCCAGGTGACGAGTATGAACTCAAGTGGGAGTTCGACGAGGACTCTCAGCGTTACTATGTATCGTTCCCGGATGATCAGTAGTGGTGCCTAGTTGGGGTTCGATCAGGGCCTTGTCGCATGTTGGGTTCTTTTACATTTTGGTGCCGTAGTCGGGCCATGAGTGTTTGTTTGATGGATGTTATTTATGTATCTTGATGTGACGTGGCGAGTGTAAGCCAACTATGTATCTCCCCTTTATTACTTATTACATGGGATGTTTGTGATGATTTCCTAACTTGCGACATTGTCTTCAATGCGGTTATGTCTCTAAGTCGTGCCTCGACACGTGGGAGCTATAGCCGCATCGAGGGCGTTACAATTCAGCTCTCAGGAGACGCCTCCAACTGCCGACTTCACCGAGCCTCAGATAGGCGAGGTGCGAAATATTATCAGCCCCAACACACTCAAGAAGGCGGTCTGTGAGCAGAACTCGGTCCCATTACAGGAGAAGAAGAAGGCACGCAAAAGAAAGACTAACAAGGGTGCGGGCCAGCCGGCACCGAGTACGATCCGTGCTCAGGACGGGCCACCTGCACTTGAGGATATCTCAAGGAGGGTGCATGTGGCGGGTAGGCCGATGCTACCGAGAAATATGCTCGATGCTGCAACCGGTGCTATGCGGAGTCTGCATGACAGTGTTCTTTCTTTGGAGAAGCGGCGTCTCGGAGAGAAGGATGTGGCATACCCAGTTTTCGAGGCCAAGGTGCCAGAGGGCAAGGGCTTTGTGGATAACTCCATCGGGGGTACGATCGTCCTGCGGTTTGATGACATCCACGCTATGTTGAACCTTCATCCGCTGCACTACACCTTCGTTCGGCTATTTTCGCTGAGTATGGAGATGCGGATCATTCGCGACAAGACCCCGGACATCGTGATAGTCGACCCCTTCTACATGCATGCCAAGATCTTGGGCAGCGCTGGGGACCGGCAAGTCGCGAGTTCTTACCTCGAAGGCGTCATTCTGGCAAACCAAGATAAGGATAACTTCCTCGTGCCTTACTTTCCCGAGTAAGTCCTCCCCTCAACCTCCCCGTAACATATGAATTCTTAGGTTTCGATCGTTTTTCTTTTAACATTCCGTGTTTTCTGCAGTGACACACATTGCACGCTCATCCTCCTAAGCCCCAAATATTCCATGGCCACGTATTTCGACCCGGACCGTCAGTCGAACGTAGACTACACAAATGTCAAGAAGGTTCTTGATGATGATCTCCCCGGCTACGTCAAATCTGGAGGCACCTTCACCAGGCCTATTCGTAAGTACGGCAAGCACGTGTTCTCCCACAATATGACGTTCTGCTGCGTCAAGCAGCCGCCTGGCGGTCAGAAGGGTGCCTACTACGCCATCCATCACATGCGGGCGATCGTACGGGACCATCATCAACTTCTGCTACCGAGTAGACTCAAAGATTGGGCCGCGAGCGTGTCGGTAATCCAGGACGCGGACATCAGACAAGAATTCTTTCGCATCCAGTCGGAGTTTGCAGAAATCATCCATCAAGATGTCCTTCGTACCTCGGGGCAGTTCTACCTTAGAAATCAACCGTCCAACAGTGACATCGACACAATCCTACAAATGCAGGCTGACAACGCCCGTTGTTTCATGACTCCCACGATAGACGGCGGCTTCATCCACGCTCCGGTCCCTTGAGTCGAGTCGAAAGCAGTGATGCTGTGTCTAGTTCTGAAACATCGATTGGCTCATGTTGTAATTAAACTTTAATGAACTTGTAGTATGTATCTTTGGTTTCGAGAGTCGTTCAACTTAGATGTAATCAATGCTATTAATGTCTTGCTTTTCTCTTCCGATCGTTCTGTTGCATACTTATATATTGCTTATGTATTGTCTGTGAATTGGTACTAACGTTTCGTTTGGCTACTGCATAGCGATGCCGTGGTACGTGTACAAGGGTAAGGTTCCCGGAGTCTACGATGACTGGGAGGAGTGTCGGAGACAGGTTCACCGATTCAGCGGTAACAGTTACAAAGGGTACGCCACTAGGGCCGAGGCCGAATCTAGATACGCCCGCTATCTAGCGGGAGAGGGGAGGGAGCGTTGGAGGAACCGGATGAAGACGAGTTTCATCGTGATGATGCTCATCATGATGACTGCAGCTCTCTTCTATGTGATGGTAGTTTAGATGATCGATATCGACTTGTAATGTGAAGACAAACTCGCGGTCTCGAGACTTGTAATATAATGTTCTATCTTTGTTCGGTCTTTTCAATTCGGAGACTAATATGATGAATTGTATTCGGAGACTAAAATGATGAATTGTATTCAGAGACTAATCTTCTATTGTATTCGATGAATCTGTTGTTGATGTGTGTTGTCTATATTTTGTCCAATTATACATTTTGTAACCTGTGCAAAAAACAGAAAATAAAAAAATAAAAAAAACCTAATATTCATACTAATGGCGCATCACATCATAGTGCGCCATTAGTATGCCAAAGGATACTAATGGTGCATCATTAAACAGTGCGCCATTAGTATGCCGATGTTACTAATGGCGCATCCTGTTGTTGTGCGCCATTAGTATGCCAAAGCACCTGGGTATACATGGCCCCCTGGGAGGCATACTAATGAAGCACTGTTGTATATACTAATGGCGCATCTGAGGTGCGCCATTAGTATACCAGATACTAATAGCGCACCAGTGGTGCGCCATTAGTAAAATATACTAATGGCGTGGCACTAATGGCACACCACTAATGCGCCATTAATGGCCAAATTAGGTGTGCCATTAGTAGGCTTTTTTCTAGTAGTGCCATTTGTATCGGATTCAGCAATTGCACCAAGGATAGTTAAGGTAATAGCACTACTATTGCCAGGACCAGAAGAGGACATCCATGGCGCGCGAATGTGGAGAAGGAGCAACTGTGGAGGCCGTCGGCGTCGTCCTGGTCGCTGGCAAACCGCGGGCGCACCTGGAGCTCGCGCATGAGGGCGCCGCAAGCCGTCTCCATCTGCAGGAGTTGGTCGCTGGGGGGACGGCCGCCGCACATCCCGTGCACGGCGACGGCGCGCGGCCTGCGAGGGGACAAAATTGGGGGGAATTAATTAGGGCCATCCGCGGCTTTGGGTGATACGAGAAACAAGCTCACTCACTAGTGTGCGGCGACTCGGCGGGGCGGAGGAGCGGTCGAGGGGGGCAGGCGGCGCGATTGGAGTGGGGATGGGGATGGGTGCGGCGGAGGAGGGGGGGCTTGATTTGGGCATTGCGTTGTGGCTGGGTGGGGTGGGGAATCGCCGTGGCCCGATCTCCGCCCACTCCGATGAGATCGAGGGGAGGATCGGTGGAGCTGGCGGGGAGGAAGGGGACGGGATCGAGAGGAGCTAGGGTTTGCGCGGGTGAGGAAGGGAGGGGAACGGGGAGCGAGGGAAAGAAAGGAGGCGGGGGGTGGATGGAAATTGACCCAGAGGACATAGCTAGGGTTTCGGGGTTGGTGTGGATGGGTCGAGGACAGCCGTTGGATCCCCGAGCATCCGACGATGTTGGATGCACGATCCGCATGATATCTCCACGGACCAATCAGAGTGCAGTACGATGTTATGACCATCCTAATTGGTCGTAGTTGACTTAAAATAATATGTTAAAATCATTTAAGCTACTTTGTGATATGAGAAATTCTAAAAAAATGGAAAACCTTCTCATTGTGTCACCAAAATGTGAACAAGTTTTCAGAAAAAATAACAACATGGAATAAGATAAATATCTTTAAAAAGGTGTCGTCGGAAATGAGTTTTTTGCAAAAAAAACAGTTTCTCTTTTTCGAGTGCCCAAAATGAGTTTTTTTGTGAAGGACCTACAATATATTTATTGCAAAATTGGATGAAATCAATTTTATAAACTATTAGGACATATTTAATGCACAAATGACCAAATAGTTGGGTGTCAAAGATTTTATCCACCTCTGGTAAAAAAAGATAAATTTCCGCTGATCCAGCTGGAAGCGGATCAAATTTGAACTACAGTTGCCTTATAGTTTGCTCTTTATTTTTTCCAAAAATCATTTGTAGGTACATAAGTATCTATTTAATTAGAGAAACATCAAAATATTTCCATGATTCAACAACTAGCTAGGAACGGTCAAGTCCGCCGTTTTGACCGCATTTTGAAACGGGCATAAAAAATTAAAAAAAATCAAAAAATGGAAAACCTTCGCATTGTGTCATCATATGTGACCAAGTTTCCAGGAAAAATAATAAACTTATAATACGGCAATTATTTTAAAAAAGTGTTCTTAGAAACGAGCTATCATGCGTGAAG
The DNA here is from genome assembly GCF_003073215.2 of Triticum urartu. Classification (NCBI taxonomy): domain Eukaryota; kingdom Viridiplantae; phylum Streptophyta; class Magnoliopsida; order Poales; family Poaceae; genus Triticum; species Triticum urartu. The sequence goes on along the minus strand of NC_053023.1, from coordinate 31,555,974 downwards.
ATTCATGACTTTCAAGTCAAATAATCAATCTTATGGCCACATCCATGGCATAGTTTGTTCAAATGATCTCATATTGTGCACAAGGGTGCATATTGGAATGGCAAACAATGTTGCCCAAGGAAGTTTTCATTTTCGTTGGACGAAAAAACCATTTTCCATTTTTTGAGTGCCCGAAAGGAGGTTTTTTTGTGAAGGAACTACCAAATAATTGTTGCAAAATTGGACCAAATCATTTTTATAAAATACTAGGCCATATTTAATGCACAATTGACAAAATGGTTGGGTGTAAAAAGTTTTTGATCCACCTCTCGTGAAAAAGACAAATTTCCGCCGATTTAGTTGGAAGCGGGTCAAATTTGAACTGTACCTACCTTGTAGTTTGCTCTTTATTTTTTTCGAAAATCATTTCTAGGCACATATGTATCTATTTAATCATAGAAACACCAAAAAAATTCCAAGATTCAACCACTAGCTCGGAATGGTCATTCCTGCCGTTTTGACCGCATTTTGAAACGGGCATAAAAAATTCAAAAAAAATCAAAAAATTGGGAAACCTTCGCATTGTGTCATTATATGTGGCCAAGTTCCTAGGAAAAATAATAAACTTGTAATATGGCAATTATTTTAAAAAAGTGTTCTCAGAAACGAGCTATCATGCATGAAGATTCATGGCTTTCAAGCCAAATGATCAATCTTATGGCCACATCCATGGCATAGTTTGTTCAAATGATCTCATATTGTGCACAAGGGTGCATATTGGAATGGAAAACAATGTTGCCTAAGGAAGTTGTCACTTTCTTTGGACGAAAAAACCATTTTCCATTTTTCGAGTGCCCGAAAGGAGGTTTTTTTGTGAAGGAACTACCAAATAATTGTTGCAAAATTGGACCAAATCATTTTTATAAAATACTAGGACATATTTAATGCACAATTGACAAAATGGTTGGGTGTAAAAAGTTTTGATCCACCTCTCGTGAAAAAGACAAATTTCCGCCGATTCAGATGGAAGCGGGTCAAATTTGAACTGTAGCTACCTTGTAGTTTGCTCTTTATTTTTTTCAAAAATCATTTCTAGGTACATAAGTATCTATTTAATCATAGAAACACCAAAAAAATTCCAAGATTCAACCACTAGCTAGGAACGGTCATTCCCGCCGTTTTGACCGCATTTTGAAACGGGCATAAAAAATTCAAAAAAAATCAAAAAATTGGGAAACCTTCGCATTGTGTCATTATATGTGGCCAAGTTCCTAGGAAAAATAATAAACTTGTAATACGGTAATTATTTTTAAAAAGTGTTCTCAGAAACGAGCTATCACGGTGTGGAGATCAATGGCTTTCAAGCCAAATGATCAATCTTATGGCCACATCCATGGCATAGTTTGTTAAAATGATCTCATATTGTGCACAAGGGTGCATATTGGAATGGCAAACAATGTTGCCCAAGGAAGTTTTCATTTTCGTTGGACGAAAAAACCATTTTCCATTTTTCGAGTGCCCGAAAGGAGGTTTTTTTGTGAAGGAACTACCAAATAATTGTTGCAAAATTGGACCAAATCATTTTTATAAAATACTAGGACATATTTAATGCACAATTGACAAAATTGTTGGGTGTAAAAAGTTTTGATCCACCTCTCATGAAAAAGACAAATTTCCGCCAATTCAGTTGGAAGCGGGTCAAATTTGAACTGCAGCTGCCTCATAGTTTGCTATTTATTTTTTCCAAAAATCATTTCTAGTTACATAAGGACCTATTTAATCATAAATACATGGTTTGTTGGCGATACGTCGAGGTTTGGGCGGTGGCCGAGGGCCCCAACTCTAGAGCACGTAAACTCGCATGCCCGTCGCGTGGTCACCGCATGACCGTAATGTTGCCATGTGTTCTGGGCGGCCTAGGCATGTCTAGTGGGTTGGGCACTCCCCAGGTTGGTGCTAGGAAGAAAATTACAACATAAGATTCTCCCGAGGAGACCGATCGATGCTCAAACATGAATTAGCAGCCAAGTGTTTGATTAGCGGTACGGGAAATGCACATGGCCAATGGGCGTGTGTTTTGGCTGAGGATGATCATCTACTAAGGAGAATGTCTTCACAAATTTTTAGCTCAAAAGGAGGATCCTAGGTGGTACTTGCTTTTCAAAGTACCACGTTGGACAAAAATATGAATGTTGAAGCTGGGCTCAAAATAATGAATGGAGTGAGCTGAAATTTTGTGGAGGATGGTTGTTTGGGCATAGGAAAGCATTGTAGAAAATTGATACTATTTGGACATGCGAAAGTAGTACTTCCTTCACAATGCTCTTCTATGGACAGAAACTTGGGAAAACTAGTGAGAGAGATTGGATGAATGAAATGAGCTCAAAATTGGTGTAGGTAAGTTACTTAGGTATGGTCATGCTCTGGTAAATTTTTAGATCATTTGGGTAAGCCTAGCTAGTACTTACTTCACAAAGCTTCTCTCGAGGTAGAAACTTTGAAAATTTCCCGAGAAAGATTTACTAGGAAAATTGAGCCGAATATTATCATGTGGCAATGATTTGGGTATGGAAGAGTGCCCGAAAAGTTTGAGGGTAATAGGAGGGGTCTATATAACACTTGCTTTGCAATGTGCCAAATTGGCCATAAAATATAAATTGAACCTGGGCTCACATAGATAATTTGACTGAGCTGCAATTTGGAGGAGGTTGATAATTTGGGCACATGAAGGAACTGTATAAATTTCATGTCATTTAGAGATATAAAAAAGGTACTTCCTTCACAATGCTTCTAGGTGGACAAAAACTTTGGAAATTTGCCGAGGAATATTTGCTAGGCAAATGGAGCTGAATTTTGTCATGCGGTAATAATTTGGATAGGAAAGAGTGCCCAAAAATTCTGAGGGCAATCAAGAATATATAAATAGCATTTCCTTCATAAAGTGTTGTTGTGAACAGAATAGGAAAATGAATATTGTTGAATTAGTTTTGAACTAGGCAAGGAAGGATTTTTACATATTTGATGAAGATATGCCCCAAAGAATTTATGAGATTTTTTTGGGAATTTTGGGAATGATAGAAATATAGGTTGCTTCACAACCTAGGGTAAAAACTGCCACATGGACATGACACATACGCAAAACTGATGAGATGGCGCCTAGTCATCACAACCCACCACAATCTACAAGGCTATGACCATCTATATTGGTCATTAACAACTAGAAATAAGGCAGCGGACTAGCACTGTTTGCTTTGTGACCATTTCGTGTAAGGAAATTACGACCTTTCTGACCAAAATGGTCGCAATGGTTTAGGGTTTGGAGCCCCCTGAAGAGCTTTTGACCAATTGGTCTAAAATGGTCATAAATTTATGACCAATTCTTCGAGGGTCACTGATAGAAGGTCATAAGTTGACATATTTCTTGTAGTGACCATCCTAAAGGCAAATCTTGGCACATTATTTTTATTCCTAAACTTTATAAAAGCACACAACAGAAATAAATGACTCTCTAAAACTTCCAGGTTGTCTCCCTGGCAATGCTTTCTTTAAAGCCATTAAGCTAGGCATATAGTGCTCATGTAATGAATCCACCCGGATCCCAAGGTATATCAAAGCCAATTTTAATTAACAATGATGTGTAATTTAGTAGTGAGCACAAAGTAACATATATCATTCAACAACGAAGTCTAACTCTCTTCCTATGCATCGGCATGTCATAAAAAAACAATTCATGCACACATAGTAAAGGCCAATGCATAGTATAAACACTTTCTTGCAATTTTATCGTATTGGAAACTTAGAGAGGTGGAGATATAGTTCCTCTCTCATAATAATTGCAAGTAGGAGCAGCAAGCACATGCATATTATATTCATCAAAATCATCATGTGCAACGGTAAAAGGCAACCCATCAATATAATCCTTAATAAGTGCAAACTTCTCCGATATAGTGTAGTCGCGAGAATTCAAAAAGATAATAGGACTATCATGCATGGGTGCAATAGCAACAATTTCATGTTTAACATAAGGAACTATAGCAAGTTCATATCCATAAGCATAATTCATATTGGCATCTTGGCCACAAGCATAGCAAGCATCATCAAAAGGGATATTTCAAGAGAATCAACGGGATCATAACAATCATCCTTCGGTAAGCACGAAGGGAAATTAAACAATGTATGATTTGAAGATTTACTCTCATTAGAAGGTGGGCACGGGTAGCTAATCCGTTCTTCCTCCTTTTGTTCTTCGCTCTCCTCCTCATCTTTTTCATCCAATGAGCTCACAGTTTCATCAATTTTTTCTTCCATAGACTCCTGCAAAATATTAGTCTCTTCTTGGACAGCGGGGTAGTCCTTAATATATGGTTCAACATAGGTATTAGACGCATAATTAGCATAGCAATATTTAAGTATGGCAAAATTTTCAGATTTATAAAGAGTAGCATCATACTTTTCAATCAAAGAAACAATTTCATAAGCACCCTTAAAAGCAAAAAAATTCTTCAATTTGTTGAACATCATAGTAATTATAAACACCCTTAGCATACGAAGATATGATTCCATTATCACTAAACTCACATTGATAGGGAAGGTGTCTCTTAGGGTTTTCAAAACAACAAGTAAAATCATATATTTCACATAAATTCCAAGCATAACATTGCAAATGATGAATTTGACCCAATAGAATTTTCCCTTTTTCAGATATTCGGTGTCGCACATAACAATCATGCTCATCTAAAGATTTGCCCTCAACTAAGCTAGTTGGGGTTTCAGCATGAGCACATAGGGATCGAAGATGATCCAAGTAATAAGCTTCAGGAGTGTGATAGATTTTGAGTGGTTCTTCAACCATTGGTTCAGTAGGTACAACTAAGTTTTTTGGTATTTTGTGTTTCCTACCCATAACTAAAAATAGAAAACAACTAAGAACGACAAATAAAAATTACTTAGTGGTAAAGCAAACAAGCACACACGAGAATATTCACCCCACGCTATTGCCCCCCGACAACGGCACTAGAAAAAGGTCTTGATAACCCACAAGTATAGGGGATCGCAACAGTTTTTGATAAGTAAGAGTGTCAAACCCAACGAGGAGCTAAAGGCAGAACAAATATTCCCTCAAGTTCTATCAACCACTGATACAACTCTACGCACGCTTGATGTTCACATTACCTAGAACAAGTATGAAACTAGAAGTAATTTGTAGGTGTTGTTGGATAGGTTTGCAAGATAATAAAGAGCAAGTAAATAAAATGTAGGGGCTGTTGTAAGTAAAGAAGCAATAAAGTAAATATAGCGAGTGTGGAAAAGTGGTGGTAGGAGTTGTGAAATTGCCCCTAAGCAATTGACTACTTTACTAGACCGATATCAAGTATTATGTGGGAGAGGCGACTGCTAGCATGTCATCCCTGACTTGGAATTCTATGCACTTATGATTGGAACTATTAGCAAGCTTCCACAACTACTAACGTTCATTAAGGTAAAACCCAACCATAGCATTAAGATATATTGTCCCCCCTTCAATCCCGTATGCATCAATTTCTATGCTAGGTTGAAGCTTCTGTCACTCTTGCTCTCCAATACATAGTCCTATCAACATACAACTAACCCTAGGGTGTGATCCACGCGCGCAATCATATGATGGGCACCAAAGGACAACAACATAACCACAAGAAAATTAAATCAATCATAGCAATTCATCAACCACCGATAGGACAACGAAAATCTACTCAGACATCATAGGATGGCAACACTTCATTGGATAATAATAGGAAGCATAAAGCACCATGTTCAAGTAGAGGGTACAGCGGGTTGCGGGAGAGTGGACCGCTGTAGATAGAGGGGGAAGGTGATGGAGATGTTGGTGAAGATGGCGGAGGTGTTCGTGTAGATCGCGGTGATGATGATGGACACGGCAGCGTTCCAGTGCCACCAGAAGAGAAGGGGAGAGGGGGTCCCTTCGTCTTCTTCTTCCTTGACCTCCTCCCTAGATGGGAGAAGGGTTTCCCCTATGGTCCTTGGCCTCTATGGCATGGGAGGGGCGAGAGCCCCTCCGAGATTGGATCTGTCTCTCTGTCTCTCTCTGTTTCTGCGTTCTGTTCTGCTGCCCTTTCACTGTTTCGGGTATATATGGAGATCCCTAACTCGATTGGATCGAAACCTTCGCCGTGATTTTTTTTCCGAAAATTAGCTTTCTTGCGGTCGAAGAAGGGCATCAACCGCCTTATGGGTGGCCCACGAGGGTCAGGGGCGCGCCCCCTGCCTCGTGGCCACCTCGGGCACCGTCTCGCGTGGATTTTTCTTCCGGAATTTTCCAAATATTCCAAAAATAAGCTCCATCCGTTTTTATCCGGTTTGGATTCCGTTTGATATGGATATTCTGCGAAACATGAAACATGCAACAGACACGAACTGGCACTGGGCACTGGATCAATATGTTAGTCCCAAAATAGTATAAAAAGTTGCCAAAAGTATATGAAAGTTGTAGAATATTGGCATGGAACAATCAAAAATTATAGATACGATGGAGGCGTATCACTTACCTTTATGGGAAGGTCCTAACTGGGTCTATTGTTGTGCCTCTCGCCGGTGCCTCCAACAAGGGAAGGTTATGGGCGTGCGGTACCCTGGCCCCGTAAGCAGGCATAACCTTGTGTGCTCGTTGTTGTTATATCCGGATTGTCTACGTTTGGGACCGTTTTGCCACGACGGTGGCCATTGGTGCCTTTGGTAGGCACGGGGCCACCCATGACCTGGCCGAGAGGGGAGTTGGTCGGAGTGGCCGGGAGAGTGTCATGGCAGTAGGACGGTTTTGTCGGAACGCCGGTGGTCCACCCAAATGGGAGTGCGAGGCCATGGGTTCCGTGGTTAGGGTACAATGTACTAACCTCTGCAGAGTGTATGTTAAATCTATCGATAGCCGTGCCCGCGGATAAGGGCCTAGTTCGTGTCGGTCACACTATGGGTCAACAGTATTAATAATAATGTGCTTAATAACAAGCTTGGTTCGATGATGAGATAAGTTGGTTATGTGATCCGTGAATGATCACCGTTTGGTTATGAGGTAACCCGTTGAGCCCAGAGTGGTTTCGTTTGTGATCTATGAATGATCACCGTTTGGTTACGAGGTAACCCATTGAGCCCAGATTGGTTCCGTTTGTGATCCGTGAATGATCACCGTTTGGTTACGAGGTAACCCGTTGAGCCCAGAGTGGTTCCGTTTGTGATCCATGAATGATCACCGTGGTATCGAGGATACCAAGTTGATAAGTATTCGTGATGTTGTGCGAGAATCGTGGGTAAAGATAAAGCTCCTTGTGGTCATTTAATGATTACTACGGTATTCTTTATACCAAGCTTGATTTGATCCTGAGATGACCGTGTAATGTCCGAGGTGGGTAAGTGATGCATGTGATGGTTACGAGGCAACCCGAACAGAATAAGTGGTGCATATAGTGTCATCATGTTGCATGCTAGTATCATCAGATTTATATGTTCATGCCATGCTCCTATTGTTCTAGCAATATTATGCTCATGTTGTTCATGCCATGTTATCTTGATGATCTCATGATAATTCCTGCTTAACTTGTAATTGCCATGATGTTGTTTGTCTTGAATGCTTCTGGTTATTGTGAGCTTGCAAGTACATTCAATGTACTAACGTGGCATGTCATGCCAGCTTGCAGGTCGTGCCTGGATTTCTTGCTTGTTTGGTGTTGTTCTTGTGTTCGCGAGCTAGGATAAACGTTCCAGCCAGAGTCCCTAGATTGATCTTTCTTGAAATGGGAGAAGTGCTTAGATTTGGGTTCAATCTTGCGGTGTCCTTTCCCAGTGACAGCAGGGGCAGCAAGGCACGTATTGTATTGTTGCCATCGAGGATAAAAAGATGGGGTTTATATCATATTGCTTGAGTTTATCCCTCTACATCATGTCATCTTGCCTAATGCATTACTCTGTTCTTATGAACTTAATACTCTAGATGCATGCTGGATAGCAATTGATATGTGGAGTAATAGTAGTAGATGCATAATCGTTTCAGTCTACTTGACACAGACGTGATGCATATGTTCATGATCATGCCTAGATATCATCATAACTATGCGCTTTTCTATCAATTGCTCGGCAGTAATTTGTTCACCCACCATAATGTATGCTATCTTGAGAGAAGCCACTAGTGAAACCTATGGCCCCCGGGTCTACTTTACATCATATAAGTTTCCGACCTACAATTCTAGTTTACTATTTATTTTGGAATCTTTACTTTTCAATATATACAACAAAGATACCAAAAATATTTATCTTATTATCTCTATCAGATCTCACTTTCATAAGTGACCGTGAAGGGATTGACAACTCCTTTATTGCGTTGGTTGCGAGGTTCTTGTTTGTTTGTGCAGGTACTAGGCAACTTGCGTGTAGTGTCCTACTGGATTGATACATTGGTTCTCAAAAACTGAGGGAAATACTTACGCTACTTTGCTGCATCACCCTTTCCTCTTCAAGGGAAAACCAACGCATGCTCAAGAGGTAGCATATGGCAACTCTCAGTTAACGTGATCAAGATCTTCCTTATGTGTGTTGCAGGGAAACAATGTGAGAGACTGCGGTTTACCATCGAGGTTTGTTCAATCAGGGTCCTTTGGCTAATAGCACATTATTGTGCAGTTGCAGGAATCATTCTAATATTTAGGTTTCTTACAATTTGGTCTTGCACATGTAGGTCCTGCTATCAGAGGCTTAGACCCATTGTTCGACCCATTTTGCATATGGGGAAATGAGATGTCCATGAATATCAGTCAAGTCAAGAAACTTAGAAAGAATGTAGGATGAAGAAACTTGCGACGAATAACAACAAGATCTTTGTTTGCACAATGAAGAAGACATCAGTCAACTATAGGATGGTACCAACTCTTTTACCTTGTTTTTACCCCTTGCACCATTTCAAAATTTACAACAGTGATTTATGCATAGCTTTGTTTTCAGTACTTTTCAAAGCAGTTCACCGATGATTACCTCTCAAACCACCTGCATAGTCAAGAGGCGAGGAAGGTATTCGTTCAACACCCATGGTACAATATTGAAGTCTTGCTGAAGAGGACGAAGGTTAGGCGGGCAATTATCCATAGCCACCGACCTAAAGTTGCAAGGACATTCAACATCACTGAAGGCTCAATATTTGCCTTCCGCTTCTGCAGTTTCCCAGATGAGATTCATCTATCTATTTACCGTGTATGATGCTACTTTCCAAAGGTTTTGATGCTGCATGTGAAACTTGGTGCTGTTTTATAATGGTGTAACTGAGTGCCGAAGCTATCTGATGTAATTCGATTATGAAATCATGGTTGCTTTTATACGGATATGAAATATCTGGCATGTTTTATAAGAAATATCAATTTGATTAGTACATGGATTATCAATAATGGGCTTATTACCCTGGTTATTGGGGTTTTCTATTGCAAATGGTTACTTAGACAACACCGTGGGTGATGAACTCAAACAATCCGCATGGTTTCTAGGCGTGCGATCCGTGAAGGCGCGGACATCACTCTAACCGGCCGGCCGATTGCTGGTGAGTATGTGTGTGAACAGTGCATGGGGCCTCACATGTGGGTGCGTCCCACGATGTCCCATTAGAGTGGACCCGAAAGCGCCACAGTCATGTACACCCATCATGGACCACCTAGCCGGGTCGCCCGGGTTCGCTCGTCCAGGTAGATTGGATGGCAAAAAACCTCGAGAGACCCTCACAGCAAGCCACTGCTGAACAGACGGCTCATAGGCTCACTTCAGCCGAAAGAAGCACTCGAAGAGCCTTTTCACGCAGTGCCAGCTAGGACTTCATGAGTAGGTGTGAGGCAACGGCCTCTGCCCAATGACGGTGGCCCCAGGCGCGCTAGATAGTCCACCTATCAGGAAAGTGAAGTTCACACATAGTGCCATTAATAGGTTTGTCTCTCCTATTCTTATTTGGCATCAAAACACTTTTTTATCAAAAGAAGCACTAAACCATGGTACAGTATATATCCGAGGAAATCAAAACTAAGCTAGATGACTCAACTTATCCACCACTATAAATACATTCTAACATGATAAAATCACAAAATAATTTTTCCAAGTTCACAAATTAATTAGATTATCAAAACTTTATTAATAATTTTACATATATATTCAAACAAAACCACCAGGTCCACCATAGTAAGTATGCACACCGAAGTGACTATATCCATCAACACAACCCTTTGCAGTATATTTGGATAAATTGGTGGTGACAAACCCAAATTTATTTTCATCTGGAATAACATACTTGTTTTTCTTATTTAAAATTTCGATATTTCTCACCAATGCTGCTTTTCCAAGTCCTTCGGAAGCAAAATGGCCACTACCCATTTGTGGAGAATCTGATGATGTTGTCGGACCTTGAACATATCCACCCCATAATGCATAATTACATTGATCCTTCATGAAATGGAAAATTTCTCTTGGCCAGTATCCAATATGTATGTTTTGTGGACCGTAAGCCACCCACCAATGTTTAGTCACTGGATCCTAAAATAAATCAGGGTTCATGGTAAATGCTTCAACATAGTTGAAATGAATAACAATCGATCAAATATTTGTGGTGAGGTGAAACTATCCTTTTAATTGTATTCCATATTAACATGAACATAATATTAGAGATATATTTGGGAGTCTCCCGTCTATGCTAAAATATTTTTCTATGATCAAAGGTTCTTAGTAAGATTGTGTTATCTAATGGTTTGACACCTCTAGGTTTGGTTTAGCCAATGTGTTCAAGTTTTAAAAAAAATATAGTTCATGTATTTCATATGACAAAACAAAATACAAGAATAAAAAAATTATTTACGTGAGAATACCTTGAAAATAGCAACATCTATCATGTATTGTGGTCCTTTATAGACAGAAATTGGTTTAAGTCTTCCTCCTAGACCAACACTTGAGCTAACTTGCACGAAAATGCCACAATCATGACCAGGGCAAGTCTTTAAGCCATCAACCTTTACATAAATGTTTTGCGACGTCAATAAAAACTATATCATTGTAAGTGATTCATATTAAATTGAAGAATGTGTATCCAGAGAAATAATTATGGATTATCCAAGCAACATGAAACCTAGCAGAGTTGTCACCACTGTAGCTTGGATATACCCAAGAACCAGCCCCGATCCCATCTGCAACACCTGCTTTTATTATCTTATTAATTTGTATCCATGATGCACTTAGATCCTTACTATTATTTTTCACCATAGGATTATAGATATTTATTTTAGCCCGCGTTCCATATAGCTCATCATAATACTCCACTCCTGCAACCTGCAAGCCGAAAAAAGATATTGACTTGTTTATAATGAAAATACTAATGCTTATTAAACAAGAAAGATTGACATCATATCACAATAATATTTTGGTGGACATCACTTAATGGTGCATTTAAGGTCAATATAGACCAAACATTTAGAGAAAAATTCCATCCACTGCAGTGGCAACAAAAATGTCAAGTATAGAAATATTCACACAATTAGTTATTTGCATTTACTTATTTGACTACCTTGGACCATATATTTCATCTAAAGGATGAATTTAATGCGATAAAATCCTAGACTGTTGTTAGGTAATATTTCTTTGACATGTGGTTTTCATGGCAATAAATTTTTGTGCATTTAACAACTAGAAAGAAAATTTTATATTGTTATAATCGACCATTATGACCGAATCACTCAAAAATTATATTAAAAACTCACCTCATGTTCTTCATTGGTAGTCACTTTATCAATAGTTTCTATTGGCGTGTGGACCCTTCTGTTGTTACGCAATATCGGAATCATTCCTGTAGGGCACTCAATCAAGGGCAATTGGGCTTGTGGGATGACATCCATCGACGGAGATTTGGTAGAAATACTCAGTGGGAAAGAGCTTGGTTCCATCTGTAATTGGGAAAGTTAAATCAATATGTACTTTTAAGACAAAATATCATAAAAAATATGCATGTTTATGTGTTATGATGCACAATTAAATATATCCACATAATTAGATGAATTTGCAGTTTGCCTTTCTTCGTGATCAAACCAAATGTTTTATATTTCTCTTCTATGAAATAAAGATAACATGGAGAGAAATTTTAGAACGCTAGATGTGTAGTGAAAGCTTATTTATGAAGTATTAGAATAAAAACTAAAGTTCAAATAATTGCTAGCATGATTATATATATTAGCTACCAATCTGCCACTGTTTACTTCAAATAACATACCGTTCCTGCATGGATTGAGACATGAATATCTACATTTTACTTAGGAAGTACATGAATGTTATAATATATTGAGTATTAAAACTTGCCTGGATTTTGTGGTCTTTTAGTAGTGGATGGCTAAAGGCTGGTTGTAGATTCACATCGATGCAGTCATAAACATCTCTTCCGTCAACCTATTTCGGCATCTCCTCAACTTCATAGTCGAAAAATTGATTATAGATATACAAACTAAGATGAATTCATACATACCAGAATAGCCTTATTGACTTTTTGATTCAGTGGGACCCCGCTAGTATTTTCTTCTCGTCTAATACACTTTACTTCTTTTCCTCCGATGGCTAGAATAAGATATGCTAAGAGAATGGTCACACTAATAGATTGATTTTCTTTCATGGTGGAAGTATGAAATGGTCCATTTGTTAATGTGTCCGCCATCATATTTATAATGTTAGGAAAGTATCATGAAATGAATGGTTGTCATTCAATAAGAGCAATAAATTGCATTGCTAGAATAAAAGATGCCATTGTATTAATTGCATAAGATATAATAACTGACCGCCTCTTGGTTTTCATTACCAAAATCTTGAAGTACTAATGCCACAAAATATTTGAGTTATGTAATAAATGGAAAGATCTTCACAATTATTGTCTCATATGGATAATGTTGACCCTAGTTGATTGGTCACCCTTGTAGTAGATAAGATACAATAACTATACCACCTCCTAGTATTATTACCAAAATCTTGGAGTAGTAATGCCTTAATAATATTTGAGACATGTAATAAATGAAAAAATCTTCCCAATTAATGCCCCAAATGGATGATGTTAGCCCTAGTTGATTGTTGTTTGATTATAGATGGTATTAACTCAATTTATAATAGACAAGTTTGGGTCAGTTCAATATGATGGTTCTTCTAATGTCTTAATCTCAATGTTGTTTTATTATAGATGGTATTAACTCAATTTATAATAGACAAGTTTGGGTCAATTCAATATGATGGTTCTTCTAATGTCATAATCTCAATGTTGTTTTAGGACTATCATTACACTTAACGATATCTAAGATCCGGAAAACGTGATCACCAACAACACTTTAGCTAGTCCTAGAGGCAAGACCAGGAAACTTTTATTTAACTATTTATCATTCCACACGTGCATTTGAGTTTTCCACTGAATCACATATTCCTGGATCAGATCAGTTATAGCATAGAATAAAGACTGTACAATTATGAATATGGAAATATAATAATACAAAGGTTTTTTATGACAGTTCCCCTGGTTCCTTAGTTGTGCTCAGTTGTCCCCATGCTCTAAAGTTTTGCTCACTTGTCTCCGCACTCTTGTCTGAACTGGACATTTGCTGTTGGGTCAATGGCTTGACCATTAACTGCTGATGAGTGGGTCTGTTTTGGGCCGGGTCCTCCTTTGACCGTTACGTCCTGACGAGTGGGGCCACAAGGAGACACATCAGAGTAGCTTGTCTGAAATTGGTCGAGTCACTCTTGCACCGCCTCCTCCGACGCAACCATCATGCCCTCCACCCTCTAACCCTATTCTGTTTGTCGGCGGTGCCGTGCCTCCTCCACATGACCCCCCCCCTCAATATGGGATTAAGAAGCGATATTAGGGGAAAACGCCCTCCGGCCCATCGACCGTGGAGATGGTTGGGTCGAGTCGAAGGTAGATAATTCATGGATTCCATCTGGATAAGCTTCGTTTCCCCTCGAATGGATGACAAAATTTGTCAATTAGGCAGTATTTGAGCACTACTCGCTTGAATCGTGCCAATTTTGGTTGCTTAATTTTCCGCCCTTTATTTTCATCAAATAAGATTGATCTCGTTCTTGCTTTTCAGCTGGAGGTTAGAATGGAAACTAGTGTGCTGCGTGGTACCGAACCGCATATGATATCTGGATTTTTCTACCCAAAAGTGGCAGAAAGCAGCATATCGTTGAAAGATTTTCGCAATTCAGTCCGTTCCGTGTATGACTAGAGCTCTACCGATGCTGTTGAACTGAAATATTTCAACAGTAGCGAGCAAAGATTTCCCCCACTAACTTGCGCGAGCATTTGGAATTGTTATTTAGTTTGAATGCTGATAGAAGTTTCAGTAAAATCCATATCGAGGTGCTTCAGCCACGCAAAGAATGAGACAAGGGGAAGAGTGTTCATACATCATCTGTCTTTGATAATAGCGAGTGCCCTAGCACTCCTTGTAGGTCAAGACCAAGTAAACCTAGTGGTTCTGAAAACCACAACATGTCTGTTGCCGCTAGTATTGCCGCCTCTCATGTCCCTTCTGTAGCTACTATAGAAGTAGATGCAGAGGTTGACAAGGAAGTGCCTTGACTTGATGATGAGGATGAGATGATGTGCCTTGAATGAGTAGATACAGTCCATCAAGAGTCAATGGAAGATGAGAATATCTAGACGAGCCCAACAGTCGTGCTAATCTGATGAAACTGACGATGAAGAGAGGGATGAGAACATTGACAACTTAGTTTTAGATGAATACAATGGTGATGGCATGCCAACAATTGAGTGGATCAGGGAAGATCCTTAGCTTAATCCAGGAACCATATTCGAATCGATGGTGGACTATCATAATGCAGCGACTACATATTGCATTCTCATTGAAAATAATTATGTGATTTTATAGGAGTGAGCCAACAAGGTTCACTGTTCATTGCCCATATGATAGGTGTAGGTGGAGGCTGCATGCATCGCGTATGCGAAAGAGCAAATTCATTCAGGTATTACGCCTTAATGTGGATTTTAGTGTATTGATGCATTCTATTTTCAGATCATTGTGTAATGTTTCTTAATTGTACTTTATTTTGTTTCAGATAAAACAAAACCCACACTAGCACACTTGTCCACCTGGAGGGGGAGGGGGAAAAGCCAAAACAAAGCTAGCAAAGACTAGGTGGGTGGCAAATGCAATCTTGGATTGACTGAGAGAAACACCAACACTTGGTCCAACAACACTCCATGGGAAGCTTTTTAAGAAGTACAAAATTGATATACCTTACATGAGGATTTTTTTATGGTAGGGAAATGGCTCTTGATAGGATAAATGGTCCATGGAATCAGAGTTTTCAGTTGCTTTATGCTTACAATGCTAAAGTGGAGATGGCTAGTCCAGGGAGTGTTGTAGAGATTGACAAGCATACAATTTCATACAAAATAAGAGGGAAGTCATTTGAGAAGGAGTGCCTTAGGAGGGCTTTTGTTTGTTTCAAGGCTGGATGCTAGGGGTTTCTGGATGGTTGCAAGCTCTATTTGGCTGCCGACACAATTGCTTTGAATGGAAGATGGAGAGGATAGCTAGTAGTAGCTTCTGCAGTTGATGGACACAACTGGCTATTCCTAGTTGCATTTGGTGTGTTTGAGGCAGAGTCCAAGGAAAGTTGGGTCTGGTTTATGCAGCAGTTGCACAATATTATAGGTACAGCCCGAGGTTTAGCTATACACTCAGATGCTTGCAAGGGTTTAGAGACTGCAGTAGGAATTGTATTCCCTGGAGCATAGTGATGACCCACGAGTATAGGGGACCAATCGTATCCCTTTTGATAAGTAAGAGTGTCGAAACCAATGAGGAGCAGAAGGAAATGACAAGCGGTTTTCAGCAAGGTATTCTCTGCAAGCACTGAAATAGTCAGTAATAGATAGTTTGATCGAAAGATAATTTGTAATGAGCAATAAGTAGTAACGATAACAAAAGTGCACGATGGTATCCCAATCCTTTTTGTAGCACAGGGCAGGCCGGAACGGCCTCTTATAATAAGCAAAGCGTTCTTGAGGACACACGGGAATTTCATCTAGTCACTTTCATCATGTTTGTTTGATTCACATTTGCTACTTTGATAATTTGATATGTGGGTGGACTCGTGCTTTGGTGCTATTCTTACTTGAACAAGCCTCACACTTATGATTACCCCCTCTCGCAAGCATCCGCAACTACGAAAGAAGAATTAAGATAAATCTAACCATAGCATAAAACATATGGATCCAAATCACCCCCTTACGGAATAGCACATAAACTAGGGTTTAAGCTTCTGTCACCCTAGCAACACATCATCTAGTAATTACCACACAATGTATTCCATTAGGCCCAAAGATGGTGAAGTGTCATGTAGTCGACGTTCACATAACACAACTAAGGGAAACAACAACATACATATCATCAAAATATCGAACGAATACCAAATTCACATGATTACTTATGACAAGACTTCTCCCATGTCCTCAAGACCAAAAGCAACTACTCACAAATCACGTTCAAGATCAGAGGGGTATTGAATAGCATAATGGATCTGTACATTTAATCTTCCACCAAATAAATCACCTAGCATCAACTACAAGATGTAATCAACACTACTAGCAACCCACAGGTACCAATCTGAGGTTTTGATACAAAGATTGAATACAAGAGATGAACTAGCACTACTACAGGATGCTGCTAACGCGACACTTCGATCAGAGACCCTTCGAGAAACTGTGTGCGATACAATAATTGCAAACGGTGGTGTATGCAAACCGTCAAAAAGGTGAAAACGTTTGCGATGGAGGATGCATCAAACACGGTTTAGATTTTAGTTGCGTGTGCGATGAGGGGCATATGGTTCAGTTCAATTAACTGTTTGCGATGAGGAGGAACAAAAGAAATGGGCAGCCAGATGAAGGCATGTGTGATACACAGAATACGGTTCATTCAGATGAACTGTTTTTGATTAGGCAACACAAAAGAAACGGTCAGCCAGATGAAGATGTGTGCGATATACAGCATATGGTTCACTCGGATGAACTGTTTGTGATTAGGCAACACAAAAGAAACGGTCAGCCAGATCAAGGTGTGTGCGATATACGGCATGCGGTTCACTTGGATCAACTGTTTGCGTTGACACAAGAGAACAGAAATGGTTCAACTTAACAAGATGTGTGTGTTGTGCGATGGGATTGCATGTGGTTCACTCGGCCATTGTCGTTAGTGTGTGACCTCTATGGCAACCATTCGCTCCCCAGGCGCCTCTTCGTGTACCGTGGCAACCGTCCATCGACTCTTCGCCTTTCCCTCTTGATTTGGAACTGCTGTCGCATGCTAGCTCTTTCTCCCTCCTCCATTTGCCTTCACCATTCCTTCTTCCAATGTTTGATCGTCTTCTCCATGGAGGGAACAAGCCAGAAACGACCCCATTATTCTTGCCCCAATCTAAATGATGACGCGGTGGAGGAACTCATTGATCGGTGCAACGTCATCACCTCAGCTAGCATGGCAGGTTCGTTCAAGACCATTCTCGACTCAACTAATAACATCATTACAAGGAACCCAAGGTTCAGGTGAGGTTTGATCTCCCCTATCTTCTTCGCCGTGACCCTGCTGACAGGCGTGGGGACGAGGGAAGCCTCGCCTTGTGTAAGTTGATGCCGCTTGATAATGATACATATGATGTTAAGATGCCATCGCTTGAGGGCAAGGATTGGGCAGGCGCAAATGGAGATTGGGTTGTTTATATTGGGTACAACTGCGAGTGGGAACTTGTGAATGTGTACACTCGTCACCGGGTTCCACTTCGAAAATCCTCAGACGACTTCCTAGAGATTGAGTACACCAGTATTCTACATGAGTTCGAATACGATCATGCTGACTGTCGTCTATGGAAGATAGCAATTTGTCGAGTTCCCAACCGCTCTTGGGGTTATAGGAATGCTTATGTATTCGCTGTCTTCGACAAGCTTGTTGTCGTCCTTCATGGTTTGACTCGATGGATATTGCTCAAAAATCAGTTTCTATACACGGATGAGTACTGTGATGCAATTCAATACGAGGGTCTTGTGTTTTCTGCCACCACTCGTGGCACTATTTTTGCATGGAATCCTCATGATTTCGGGACGTTTGTCTTCCATCGTAATTATAATTATTTCATCCACATGCATGCGGGTTAGCTAGTTTCCCTTTACTAATTAACCTTCTTGTGTTTCCAAGGTCCTGTGAACATTCCAGCACCTATACTTGAAAATTTTATTCACGAGCATGAGGACGAGCAGGACCCATATACTCAGTGGCGCCTGGCAACTTTTTTCAATGGATTACGTCTTCTTGTCTGTATATGGGGCACTGCTGATGTTTGATACGTCTCCAACGTATCTATAATTTTTGATTGCACCATGCTATATTATCTTCTATTTTGGACATTATTAGGCTTTATTATCCACTTTTATATTATTTTTGGGACTAACCTACTAACCGGAGGCCCAACCCAGAATTGCTATTTTTTGCCTATTTCAGAGTTTCGTAGAAAAAGAATATCAAACGGAGTCCAAACGGAATGAAACCTTCGGGAACATGATTTTCGGAACGAACATGATCCGGGAGACTTGGACCCTACGTCAAGCAACCAACAGGGAATCCACGAGGTAGGGGAGCGCACCTACCCCCCCCCCCCAGGCGCGCCCTCCACCCTCGTGGGCCCCCTGTTGCTCCACCGACATACTCCTTCCTCCTATATATACCTACGTACCCCCAAACGATCAGAAACGGAGCTAAAACCCTAATTCCACCGCCGTAACTTTTTGTATCCACGAGATCCCATTTTTGGGCCTGTTCCGGAGCTCCGCCGGAGGGGGCATCGATCACGGAGGGCTTCTACATCAACACCGTAGCCCTTTCGATGAAGTGTGAGTAGTTTACCTCAGACCTTCGCGTCCATAGTTATTAGCTAGATGGCTTCTTCTATCTTTTTGGATCTCAATACAAAGTTCTCCCCTCTCTAGTGGAGATCTATTCGATGTAATCTTCTTTTGCGGTGTGTTTGTTGAGACCGATGAATTGTGGGTTTATGATCAAGTTTATATATGAAAAATATTTGAATCTTCTCTGAATTCTTTTATGTATGATTGGTTATCTTTGCAAGTCTCTTTGAATTATCAGTTTGGTTTGGCCTACTAGATTGATCTTTCTTGCAATGGGAGAAGTGCTTAGCTTTGGGTTCAATCTTGCGGTGTCCTTTCCCAGTGACAGTAGGGGCAGCAAGGCACGTATTGTATTGTTGCCATCGAGGATAACAAGATGGAGTTTTTATCATATTGCATGAATTTATCCCTCTACATCATGTCATCTAGCTTAAAGCGTTACTCTATTCTTATGAACTTAATACTCTAGATGCAAGCTGGATAGCGGTCGATGTGTGGAGTAATAGTAGTAGATGCAGGCAGGAGTCGGTCTAGTTGTCTCAGACGTGATGCCTATATACATGATCATACCTAGATATTCTCATAACTATGCTCAATTCTGTCAATTGCTCAACAGTAATTTGTTAGCCCACCGTAAAATACTTATGCTCTTGAGAGAAGCCACTAGTGAAACCTATGGCCCCCGTGTCTATCTTCCATCATATTAATCTTCCAACACTTAGTTATTTTCATTGCCTTTTATTTTACTTTGCATCTTTATCATAAAATTAACACAAATATTATCTTATCATATCTATCAGATCTCACTCTCGTAAGTGACCGTGTAGGGATTGACAACCCCTTATCGCATTGGTTGCGAGGATTTATTTGTTTTGTGTTGGTGCGAGGGACTCGCGCATAGCCTCCTACTGGATTGACACCTTGGTTCCAAAAAACTGAGGGAAATACTTACGCTACTTTGCTGCATCACCCTTTCCTCTTCAAGAGAAAACCAACGCAGTGCTCAAGAGGTAGCAAGAAGGATTTCTGGCGCCGTTGCCGGGGAGGTCTACACAAAAGTCAACATACCAAGTACCCATCACAAGCCCTTATCTCCCGCATTACATTATTTGCCATTTGCCTCTCGTTTTCCTCTCCCCCACTTCACCCTTGCCGTTTTATTCGCCCTCTCTCTCTCTATCCTCCCTATCTTTTTCTGTTCGCCTCTTTTCCGTTTGCTTGTCATTATGGCTAGTCCCTTATATGATCCTTTGTCTCCCGAGTTTGAGGTTCTTCTATTCAAATAAAGACAAGGAGGAAACTTAAAATATGTTTGGTTTAGAATGATGGAATCATATCGTAATTGTACCCTAGAGGTGAATTTTAGAATTTTGCTTCGCAACTTTTTTGTTGGACTAAATATGTCTCATAGACAACTCTTGGATTGCGTTGCCAACGGCAATTTTATTGAAATTGATCCCAGTATTGCGCTTGAAATTGTAGAAGGTATAGTAGGAACTCTACCTCAACAAAAGGGGCCTCATCATACCCAAGAGGAAATGCAAGTTTTTGAGAAAATTTGCAAAGTAACTAAGATTTTACAAAAGTCTCTTGAACCTCTTAAGAGCGTTAGCGGGAATCTCCACCGCATGAATATGTTGATTACCCTTTGCAATAAGCGGTTGGACTCTTTAGATCTCAATATTTCGAATATGAAGGGAGACGTAAAGAACCTCCCTGATTCGAGCATAACTCCACTAAAAGAATTAAGAATCATGATGATAATACCTAGATCTATCCTTTCTTTTTATGCCTAGCTAGGGGCGTTAAATGACAGCGCTTGTTGGGAGGCAACCCAATTTTATTTTTATTCCTTGCTTTTTGCTCCTGTTTAGTAATAAATAATTTATCTAACCTCTGTTTTGGTTGTGTTTTTTGTGTTTAATTAGTGTTTGTGCCAAGTAGAACCGTTGGGAAGACTTGGGGAAAGTCTTGTTAATCTTGCTGTAAAAAACAGAAACTTTAGCGCTCACGAGAACTGCTGCCATTTTTATTTGGAAGTTCTATTTAGTTAATTATTTTTTCTGATGATTAATAGATAAATTCCGCACGTCTAGCAATTTATTTTAGAATTTTTGGGGTTCCAGATCTTGCGCTAGCTACAGATTACTACAGACTGTTCCGTTTTTGACAGATTCTGTTTTTTGTGTGTTGTTTGCTTATTTTGATGAATCTATGGCTAGTAAAATAGTTTATAAACCATAGAGAAGTTGTAATACAGTAGGTTTAACACCAATATAAATAAAGAATGAGTTCATTATAGTACCTTGAAGTGGTGTTTTGTTTTCTTTCGCTAACGGAGCTCACGAGATTTTCTACTTTAAGTTTTGTGTTGTGAATTTTTCAAATTTGGGTAAGGATTTGATGGATTATGGGACAAGGAGTGGCAAGAGCCTAAGCTTGGGGATGCCCATGGCACCCCCAAGATAATCTAAGGACACCAAAAAGGCAAATCTTGGGGATGCCCCGGAAGGCATCCCCTCTTTCGTCTACTTCCATCGGTAAGTTTACTTGGAGCTATATTTTTATTCACCACATGATATGTGTTTTGCTTGGAGCGTCTTATATGATTTGATTTTACCCTAATTCCACCGCCGTAACTTTATGTATCCACGAGATCCCATGTTGGGGCTTGTTCCAGAGCTCTGCGGGAGGGGGCATCGATCATGGAGGGCTTCTACATCAACACCGTAGCCCTTCCGATGAAGTGTGAGTAGTTTACCTCAGACCTTCAGGTCCATAGTTATTAGCTATATGGCTTCTTCTCTCTTTTTGGATCTCCATACAAAGTCCCCCCTCTCTTGTGGGGATCTATTCGATGTAATCTTCTTTTGCGATGTGTTTGTTGAGACCGAGGAATTGTGGGTTTATGATCAAGTTTATCTATAACAATATTTGAATCTTCTCTGAATTCTTTTATCTATGATTGGTTATGTTTGCAAGTCTCTTTGAATTATCAGTTTGGTTTGGCCTACTAGATTGATCTTTCTTGCAATGGGAGAAGTGCTTAGCTTTGGGTTCAATCTTGCGGGGTCCTTTCCCAGTGATAGTAGGGGCAGCAAGGCACGTATTGTATTGTTGCCATCGAGGATAACAAGATGGGGTTTTTATCATATTGCATGAATTTATCCCTCTACATCATGTCATCTTGCTTAAAGCGTTACTCCATTCTTATGAACTTAATACTCTAGATGCATGCTGGATAGAGGTCGATGTGTGGAGTAATAGTAGTAGATGCAGGCAGGAGTCGGTCTACTTGTCTCAGACGTGATGCCTATATACATGATCATACCTGATATTCTCATAACTATGCTCAATTATGTCAATTGCTCAACAGTAATTTGTTCACCCACCGTAAAATACTTATGCTCTTGAGAGAAGCCACTAGTGAAACCTATGGCCCCTGGGTCTATCTTCCATCATATTAATCTTCCAACACTTAGTTATTTTCATTGCCTTTTATTTTACTTTGCATCTTTATCATAAAAATACCAAAAATATTATCTTATCATATCTATCAGATCTCACTCTCGTAAGTGACCATGTAGGGATTGACAACCCCTTACCGCATTGGTTGCGAGGATTTATTTGTTTTGTGTACGTGCGAGGGACTCGCGCGTAGCCTCCTACTGGATTGATACCTTGGTTCTCAAAAACTGTGGGAAATACTTACGCTACTTTGCTGCATCACCCTTTCATCTTCAAGGGAAAGCCAACGCAGTGCTCAAGAGGTAGCAAAGTTACAAAGGAAGCAGGTGTTGTCTCGTATGGTCGCACTCTCCGGACCTATGGCAACATCCGTTGTAGGGTATTCGGGATGGATACTAGTGTACTAGCGCCAACACCTTCTCCCTGGTTCAGTATTGAAAGTCTTGGAGGAAACTCGCTCTTCCTTGGACAAAACTATCCAATGATGGTGGAAGGCGATCCAGCTGCTGTTGACACAATGTTACTACCATTTATGAGAAGCAACTATATCTATACCTTGGACATTACTATGCTTCCCTACCGTACCAATATGGGTATTGAAATAGGCTGCTTTATCCTAGATGATCAGTCCTGCGTTGGTCTCGAGATTGACAGTAGCTGGCCCTTCCCACAGAATCACTTTTGGTTCAAAGCAAGTGTTTCCAACGCCGACGAGTGGTTGAGCTGAAGTTCATTTTATCGCTTTGTTATTTGTTGTGTGAGAAAAACTTTACTAGAATGTTTTGTTGCAAATGATCTATAATCCAACGTGTATCCTCGTTGTCATTGTCGGTTGATGACTTGTTGTATGTAATCAATGGTACATTTGCATATGCGTCCATGAACTCACGCCTGCTAGTGGTGTCCACATGAACAGTGCTAGTGATTTTAGTTGCAAAAATTAGATAGTGCTAGTGTTTTGTAGCAGCATATTTTGACAAATCGCAGTGTTACAAGGTTGACAAATGGCTATGTTACTAGATAAACAAATGTCAATCTTTCCAATTTGAGAAATGGCAAAATACCCAAAATGACAGACATGCAAATCTTACCAAATTGTTTATACATGGTTGCACACGGGTCATGTAAAACAACCGTTTGCGTTGAAGGGATGCAGAAATCCTGCTCGACACATTTTCCCTTGGCTTCCTGGGGAAGCTGTCGGTTTGCATACGGGTGTTCTAACTAAAACATTTGTGATGAGTGTTTTATATTTAAAAACTATTGATATTTTTTAAAAAGAAAATAATTTGATAAGTCTGTACATTAAGAGAGAAAAACGCAAGTTCATTCAAACCATATCTTTCATTCAGTCACACTGCAAATTTATATTCATATGATCAAGAATTTGAGATACAATATTAAACCCCAGAAAAACTATTTCCGGCGGCGGCAGAGGCGACATGTCGCGCCGTCGTTGTCGTTGTCGTCCTCCGGGATGCCATTGTTGAAGTCTTCAAGGCATAAAAAAATGTTCTTCACTTGTAAATCAAACATCATGTCATCGCGCGATCGATGGGCGGGGCGCCGGAGGACGGCAACTGGCGCCGCTGAGAGGTAGCGGTCGACGGTAGCGTCCCATGCCGCTGAGGAGGGGGAGGGGGGCACGGGCACGGGGCGTGGCGGGTGATACGTCTCTAACATATCTACTTTTCCAAACACTTTTGCCCTTGTTTTGGACTCTAACCTGCATGATTTGAATGGAACTAACCCGGACTGACGCTGTTTTCAGCAGAATTGCCATGGTGTTATTTTTGGGCAGAAATAAAAGTTCTCGGAATGACCTAAAAATCAACGGAGAATATTTTTGGAATATATAAAAAATACTGGCGAAAGAATCAAGGCCCCTTGGGCGCGCCCTCTGCCTCGTGGGCCCCCTGGTGCTCCTCCGACCTCAACTCCAACTCTATATATTCACGTTCGGGGAGAAAAAAATCAGAAAAAAGGATTCATCGCGTTTCACGATATGGAGCCGCCGCCAAGCCCTAATTTCTCTTGGGAGGGATGATCTGGAGTCCGTTCGGGGCTCCGGAGAGGGGAATCCGTCGCCATCGTCATCATCAACCTTCCTCCATCACCAATTTCATGATGCTCACCGCCGTGCGTGAGTAATTCCATCATAGGCTTGCTGGACGACAATGGGTTGGATGAGATTTATCATGTAATCGAGTTAGTTTTGTTAGGTTTTGATTCCTAGTATTCATTATGTTCTGAGATTGATGTTGCTATGATTTTGCTATGCTTAATGCTTGCCACTAGGGCCCGAGTGCCATGATTTCAGATATGAACCTATTATGTTTTCATGAATATATGTGAGTTCTTGATCCTATCTTGCAAGTCTATAGTCACCTAGTATTTGTTATGATCCGTTAACCCTGAAGTGACAATAATCGGGATACTTACCGATGATTACCGTAGTTTGAGGAGTTCATGTATTCACTAAGTGTTAATGCTTTGTTCCGGTACTCTATTAAAAGGAGGCCTTAATATCCCTTAGTTTCCAATAGTACCCCGCTGCCACGGGAGGGTAGGACAAAAGATGCCATGCAAGTTCTTTTCCATAAGCACGTATGACTATATTCAGAATACATGCCTACATTACATTGATGAATTGGAGCTAGTTCTGTGTCACCCTATGTTATAACTGTTGCATGAGGAATCGCATCCGACATAATTATACATCACTGATCCATTGCCTACAAGATTTTCACATATTGATCTTTGCTTATTTACTTTTCCGTTGCTACTGTTACAATCACTACAAAACGAATACTATTCCTTTGCCACCGTTACCGCTATTATCATATTACTTTTCTAGTAAATACTTTGCTACAGGTATTAAGTTTTCCAGGTGTGGTTGAATTGACAACTCAGATGCTAATACTTGAGAATATTCTTTGGCTCCCCTTGTGCCGAATCAATAAATTTGGGTTGAATACTCTACCCTTGAAAACTGTTGTGATCCCCTATACTTGTGGGTTATCAAGACTATTTTCTCGCGCCATTGTCGGGGAGCAGAGCTCTATTCTTTGAGTCACTTGGGATTTATATCTGCTGATCACTATGAAGAACTTGAAAGATAAAAGAACCAAGATTTTTCCCTCAACTACGAGGGGAGGTAAGGAGCTGCCATCTAGCTCTGCACTTGATTCACCTTATGTTTTGAGTAAACTTGCGACACCTACTCCTGCTATTCATTCTGAGATGTCGCATGTTATTGATGATGCCACTTCTGATTTGCATGATACTTATGATGAAACTACTTCTATGCTTAATAATACTGTGCCACTAGGTGAATTTCTTGATGGACAATTTCCTAGGGTTAGAGAGAATGAAATTATTGAAACTGATAATATTGATGTAGTGATGATGAATATTCTCCCCCTAGATATGAATTGCCTGTTGTGCCTGAGGGCTATGTTATGGATGAAGAAACTGCTAGAGACTTTTTAGCTTGCAATGATAGATCTGATCTTAAGAAATTATTAGCTAAGCTTAAAGAAAAATCCTCGAATGCTAGAATGAAATATGACCCTGCTTTTGCTACTTCACCTATCTGTATTTCCGACAAGGATTATGATTTCTCTGTTGATCCTGAGTTAATTACTTTGGTTGAATCCGATCCTTTTTATGGCTATGAATCCGAAACTGTCGTGGCACATCTTACTAAATTAAATGATATAGCCAGCCTATTTACTCATGATGAGAAAACTCGATATTAATTTATCCTTAAGTTGTTTCCGTTCTCATTAAAGGGTGATGCTAAAGCATGGTTTAATTCTCTTGATCCTGGTTGTGTGCGTAGTCCCCAGGATATGATTTATTACTTCTCTGCTAAATATTTCCCCGCTCATAAGAAACAAGCTGCCTTAAGGGAAATATATAATTTTGTGCAAATTGAAGAAGAGAGTCTCCCACAAGCTTGGGGAAGGCTTCTACAATTACTTAACGCTTTGCCTGATCATCCTCTCAAGAAAAATGAAATACTTGATATCTTTTATAATGGACTAACCGATGCTTCCAGAGACCACCTGGATAGTTGTGCTGGTTGTGTTTTCCGGGAAAGAACTATTGATCAAGCTGAATTGCTATTGAATAATATGTTGAGTAGTGAAAATGATTGGACACTTCCTGAACCAACTCCTAAGCCAACTCCGATGAATAGGGATATTCTATTTCTCAGTCCTGAAGATATGCAAGGGGCAAAGAAATCTATGAAAGAAAAAGGTATTAAAGCTAAAGATGTTTAGAATTTACCACCTATTGAAGAAATACATGGTCTTGATAACCCGACACATGTATTAAAGGTAAATTCTCTCTATATATTTGATGAAGGTGATATTCCTCGTAATAAGTCTGCTAGCCAATGCCTAAATGAGTTTGACAATTTTATTGTTAAACAAGAAGACTTCAATGCTTATGTTGGTAGACAATTGAAACGTAATGCTTATATGATTGAACACTTGAGTGATTATATGTCTAGAGTTAAAGGTGAACTTAAACTTATTAGTAAACATGCTTCTATGGTTACCACTCAAGTAGAACAAGTACTTAAAGCTCAAAATGATTTTCTCCATGAATTAAATAATAAGAAAAATGATAATGTTGTTACAGTTATGACTAGAGGGGGTAAAATGACTTAGCAACCTTTGTATCCTGAGGGCCACCCTAAGAAAATTGAGCAAGATTATCAGAGAACTAATGTTGATGCACCTAGTTCTTCCAAGAAGAAGAAAAGAAAAATGATAGGACTTTGCATGCTTCTAGTGAACCTGTTGTTGACACACCTGAAAATCCCAATGATATTTCTATTTCTGATGCTGAAACACAATCTGGTAATGAACATGAACCTAGTGATATTGTTAATGATGATGTTCATGTTGATGCTCAACCTAGCAATGATAATGATGTAGAGATTGAACCTGTTGTTGATCTTCATAACCCACAATCAAAGAATCAATGTTATGATAAGAGAGACTTCGTTGCTAGGAAGCACAGTAACGAAAGAGAACCATTGGTTCAGAAACCCATGCCTTTTCCTCCTAAACCATCCAAGAAAAAGGATGATGAGGATTTTGAGCGCTTTTCTGAAATGATTAGTGTCGGTGTCAAAACCGGCGGATCTCGGGTAGGGGGTCCTGAACTATGCGTCTAAGGTTGATGGTAACAAGAGACAGGGGACACGATGTTTACCCAGGTTCGGGCCCTCTCTATGGAGGTAATACCCTACTTCCTGCTTGATTGATCTTGATGAATATGAGTATTATAAGAGTTGATATACCACGAGATCGTAATGGCTAAACCCTAGAAGTCTAGCCTGTATGACTACGATATACAATATATACTTTCCGGACTACACCCTCCGGTTTATATAGACACGGGGGGGATCTAGGGTTACATAGATTCGGTTACATAAGATGGAATCTTCATAGTTGTTCGCTAAGCTTGCCTTCTACGCCAAGGAGAGTCTTATCCGGACACGGGTACAGTCTTCGGTCTTCATATCTTCACAGCCCATCAGTCCGGCCCATAGATAACAGGCCGGATGCCCGAGGACCCCTTAGTTCAGGACTCCCTCAGTAGCCCCCGAACCAGTCTTCAATAGCAAGGTGTTCGGTACACAGATTGTCTTTGATATTGCAAGGCGGGTTCCTCCTTTAATGATTTCCATGTAGAGTATTCGGTCGTAGATTCGATGTCCCCCCTCGGATTTTGTGTGTTTAATGTCCTTGTTTTCCACGTGTCGAGCGAATGCGGATAGTAAGGGTATTTTTTGCAAATAACACCCCAGTCCTGTAGGGAAGAGCATCTATTTAATGAGATTAGATCTCAGATCCTTTTGGCACCAAGCGAAGAAAATCCTCAGAGGCCGCCAGGCAAGACCATTCCAACATGGCCAACAATCCCAGCTCCTCTTCCCATTCCAACCTAGAGAGAGGCAAGTGGGGGAGGTGCTCCGCGTCCCATAGCCGATTGGCGAAGCT
The DNA here is from genome assembly GCF_003073215.2 of Triticum urartu. Classification (NCBI taxonomy): domain Eukaryota; kingdom Viridiplantae; phylum Streptophyta; class Magnoliopsida; order Poales; family Poaceae; genus Triticum; species Triticum urartu. The sequence continues at coordinate 31,527,546 of NC_053023.1, read as the reverse complement.
GCAAACGCAGGGATTTCTCCCTCCAGCAGATCTGGTCCCTATTCAAGCAGGGATGGCCTCCTTCAACGACAAAACCCACGCAGAGGATTTTCCTAATCCATCTGCAGGAGAACGGGTATGCTTCATCCCCTATCTGCTGAGGGGAGTGGGGTTTTCAATTCACACATTCCTCCGAGGACTATTGGAGTACTATGGCCTCCAGCTACACAACTTTACCCCCGGCTCCATCCTCCACATTGCGGGTTATGTCGCCCTATGCGAACTATTCCTGGGCTGCGAGGCCCATTTCGATTTATGGAGAAGACTATTCTGCCTCGTCCCTCGCAATCAAGGTGGATCAATTTTTGAAGTGGGAGGTGCTGAAGTGTGGCGCATCGCCGAGACCGGATACCTGTCCGGCACGCCGAAGAAAGCTCCCGAAGAGTGGCCTTCCGAATGGTTCTACATCGACGATGTCGCTCCAGCCGACCCCGTCCGCATAGGCCTCCCCGAGTTTTCAAATGCTCCGCTGAAGAAGCGCCATAGTTGGTGTCCTCGGAGCCTCAAGGAAGAGGATAGCGCAGATATCAGCTTGCTACTGGGCAAGATCAGAACGCCTGCCCAGTCCGGATTGTCAATAGTCGAGGTGATGGCGATTTCTATAACGCAGGGGGTCCAGCCACTCCAATATCGAGGACTGCCCATGTGGCATTATAATGGAGAAGACGACGCCTCGCTTTATGGCCGAAAGGGCCCGAACACCCCTGCCGCTCTAGCCAAGATTCTGGTCGAGTTGTATATAGGGGAGAAGGAGGAGTTCAGCCGTCTCCAATATCGAGATGGACTTTCTATGTACAATCCTCCCATCTGGGTAAGGTTCGGCTCCACTTATTTTATCTTGTCCCTGGATCATTCGTTGACAGGCAGCATCTTATCCGTTCCTAACAGGAATGGCGAAAGGCTGTTAAGGGAATCCATGACCCTGCCCCTCAGCCGGAGAATCGTAACCGGGATCTTGACCCCAGCTATGAAGAAGATCTGGACATATTCATGGAGCTTGAGTAGGGAACATTCTATCAGATGAGCTACGATGGTACATATATACCCATTATCGCCGATTACCCCAGCCTCCTTCCAGCTTCACACGTAAGTAATCCAAAGACTCCTTGTCCAAAAGAGATCTCTCCTTCCTTCTTACCCACCTCACTATCCTATGCTCAAAAGGGGAAGGATTCGGCACGCCGTACCGCTCGAGGGGTATCTCTGAAGAGAGCGTCCCCCACACCAGGCGAGCCTTCCAAGAGGAAAGCAAACGAAGACATGGTCGGGCCTTCATCGAAGAGGTATGAATTTGGCAATGTGCTCCTGGGCAGTCACGTCCGACCGTGACCCTCCCGTTTTCCATGTGCCAGGAAAAAGGTGCGCCGGACTATATTCGGAGGTTCGAGCGGCCATACTTCCTGCAGCCAGGATTCAAATCCTGCCGTGAAGACGGAGACTAATGCGGGGGCGACGCCTGACTGTCCTCCAGCCGAGGACTCGGATGATGTATCCGTCACCAACTCGGAAGTGGAGAGTGCCATGAATCATCGGCGCCGCCAAGCCATTTTACAAGACCCTGGCTTTTCAAAAGAGTCATTTAACGCCTTCAGCTCAGCCGATGCATACATCGGAGCTGCTCGAGATGGGCTTAACAGGGCCACAAGGCAGCATTTGAAAGATATGCAGGTAAATTTGTTTTGTCTGAATATGATAACCATATGCTAGTAGCCCCCGAGACATAAAGGAGTTGAGACAAATGATTTAAGGATCAATGTACAACCAGGTGCTTACGGCGAAGAACACCCAGCTAGCTCAAGAACTGGAAAAGTGTCAGCGCCGGCTGCTTGCTGCCAATGCCGAACTGGAGAAATACAAGGCATCTCCCGGTAATATTTCCCTCTATCGAGAATTCATAATGATACACTGATAGTGTGAATCTGGGTGCTTATCTTTGTGTTGGGTTTTTAGACCAATTATGAGAGCAGCTGGACGCCGCTCGAAGCGATGAACACGGAGCCAAAAAGCTACACGCAACGGGCGAGCGTGTATTGACAAAAGTCGTTCAGGAGAAAAAGAAACTCCAGGATTCGAACACCAAACTGGGTGAAGAACTGAAATATGTGTGAGCTCAGCTAGCTGACTCTGTGAAGGAGAACAAGAAGCCGCGAGGCGGCATATTCAGTACGTGGCCACTTTTATCTTATAACAGTTTGGAGGTAACAGTAGCTGATATAGCTGTAATTGCAGGTGTGTTGACGAACCGCCCCGAAGAGGAGGTGTCTGGATCATAAAGTGATCCTCTGCAAGGGATGTCGCAGTTGCACGAGCAAGCTCGGCGGGAGATGCGGAGTGTGCCAAGGCCTTATGGCCATCCGACTCCCCTCCAGGAAGTATGGAGAAGATGGTAGAGCTGTTCAAGGGAGTGCAACGACGTATCCGACTGTGGAAGATATCGGCCTGCCGAGAGGGTGCGCGAGAGGCCTGGGCCATGGTGAAGACGTGATATACCAAGCTGGATCCTAATCACATGGCTCGTGTCAGACCGCTAGGGTCGAATGGGGAAGAAATTCCCGTTAGTTTAGTATATGACCAAGCAGAGGTGGCCGCCAAATATTCCCAACAGGATTGTAAATTAGACCGCCTTTTGGACGGTATAGAGGAGGAAGTGTTTTGAGTCGTGAGTGACTATGTACTTTCCTTCTAGCTGGATAATAAAGACAATTGTCATCGCCGACATTTTCGCTTCAACCTCTGGACCCGAAGGTGTGGAGCGTTTCCGAATACCCTAGCGGTAGAATATACCGGGGTATGCGTGGAAACCAGGCGTATGGGTCATAATTGCTCAAACAGACAATATGTAGTCGACTAGTTATGTTGTATTACATTATGTAAGAAACATCTTCCAAAGAGAATAGTTCCGTTAAGGGTTCCTTTGCCTGGGTGTGCATGCATTTAATGTGCATGTCCGGACTGTGATTGAAAAAATCGTAGAGTAAGTAACATCTAGGGTTCACAATGGAGTGAATGCGGAAACACCTTTAATTCGCCGACCGAATATGCCCTTAAGAACGCTAGCTTTCGGCTTCACCCAGTCTGAGGTACACATCCAGATGACCCGGCAGTAACAATCGCAAAGGTGCTCCCTTTATGCCCTAGCCGAACTAACGGGAACGTAGGGCATAAGCACAGGAGCCAGGCAACCCAGCTTGGCCAAAACTTAAGTCATATGATGCATATAATGGCGAAGAAAAGGTACATATGGAAATAAAAAACGCATATGTGCTGAGCTTGATGCTCGAAGAATAGTCGCAAGCTTCTGTACGAGAAGCCCCCAGGTATAATGAACGTACATATTTAGATATGTACACATCAGGTAGTGATAATCTAGCCATACTAAAGCCGTATGGTCTAAAGAGAAAACGAAAAAAGGTAGAAAAATGAAAAGAGAGGAAAAAAATTATGGTAATAACAGGAGGGAGGAGACGAACACAGAGTTCGGGGTCAGGCATAAAATCATCGTAATCTGGCCGCATTCCAGGGGTTCAGCTCCACGTGATTATCTGACGCATCACGTAGGCGGTACGCTCCTCCGGTGATAACTTCGTCAATGATGAAGGGACCCTCCCACTTGGGCTTGAGCTTGTCCTTTTTCTTCTTCGGCAAGCATAGAACAAGTTCATCGACGTTATACGTCTTGGCCTGCACTTCTCTGCTTTGATACCTGCGAGCCTGCTGTTGATAAAATGTGGAACGAGCTTTTGCGACATTGCGCTCCTCCTCCAAGGCATCTAAGATGTCCTACCGATCAAGCTCGGCTTCTCTCTCTTTGTACATATGCACTCGAGGTGAATCATGAGTAATATCGCAGGGTAACACTGCTTCCGCACCGTACACCATGAAGAAGTGTGTATATCCGGTAGTGCGGTTGGGCGTAGTCCGCAGCCCCCAGAGTACGGAGTCAAGTTCCTCCACCCAGTGCTTGTCCGATTCCTTCAAAGACCGCACTATTCTGGGTTTGATGCCGCTCATAATAAGACCATTAGCCCGTTCGACTTGGCTGTTTGTCTGCGGGTGATAGACAGAGGCGTAATCGAGCTTAATGCCTAGATTAGCGCACCAGGTTTTCACCTCATCGGTTGTAAACTTGGAGCCATTATCGGTGAGTATACTGTGCGGGATGCCGTAATGGTGTACCACGCCAGATATGAAATCTATTACTGTCCCCGCTTCAGCCATTTTGACTGGTTTGGCCTCTATCCACTTAGTGAATTTATCCACTATGACCAGCAGATACTTTATCTTATGACTTCCTCCTTTAAGGGGTCCGACCATATCGAGTCCCCAGACCGCAAAAGGCCAAGTGATGGGGATTGTTTGTAAGGCAGTGGGGGCATATGGCTTTGGTTGGCAAAGAGTTGGCATTCGACTCAATGTTGGACAAGTTCCTGTGCATCAGCTCGGGCTGTCGGCCAATAAAACCCTATACAGAAGGCCTTGCTAACAAGGGCCCGAGCTGCGGTGTGGGGACCGCCGAGTCCGGCATGAATTTCAGCCAATAGCTGTCGCGCCTATTCCTCGCATATACATCGTTGAAGGACTCTGGTAGCACTTTTCTTATAGAGCTCTCCATCATGAACCTTGTAGGCCTTTGAACACCGAACAATGTAGCGGGCCTCATTCTGTTCCTTAGGAAGCTCCTTCCTGTTAAGGTAGGCCAGGAAGGGTTCGGTCCATGGGGCAATGACTGCCATGATGAGATGCGCCAACGGTGTTATTTCGGTGGCTGAGCCCCCGACAACGTCGGTGTTTCCGGGATCTGGGGTTATGTTTGGATCCGGACGAGTATTGCCACTTTCCCCCTACCACACCACGGATGGCTTAAAAAGCCTTTCCAGGAAGATATTAGGTGGGACGGGGTCGCTCTTAGCGCCGATACGAGCAAGAACATCCGCCGCTTGATTGCTTTCTCGAGCCACATGATGGAACTCGAGCCCCTCGTGCCAGGCGGACATTTTTCTGACTGTGTTATGATACACTGCCATCTTTGGATCTTTGGCGTCAAAGTCTCCATTTATTTGGGATATTGCCAGGTTTGAGTCCCTGCGCACCTCTTGGCGTTGTATGCCCATGGAGACAGCCATCCGAAGACCATGTAATAAGGCCTCGTATTCGGCTGCGTTGTTGGAGTCTGTGTATAGTATTTGGAGGATGTACTGAACGACGTCTCCAGTAGGGGACGTTAAAACGACGCCTGCTCCTAACCCTGCCAGCATTTTGGAGTCGTCGAAATACATGACCCAATTGGAGTATGTGTCGTACTCTTTAGGGAGTTCGGCCTCTGTCCATTCGGCGACGAAGTCGGCTAGTAATTGGGATTTGATAGCTCGACGTGGTTTATATGAAATGTCAAATGGGAGGAGCTCAATGGACCATTTGGCAATCCGGCCCCTAGCATCGCGGTTGTTTATAATGTCATTGAGTGGTACTTCGGAGGCCACCGTGATCGAACACTCCTGAAAGTAGTGACAGAGCTTTCGGGATGCCATGAAGACCGCGTATGCTATCTTTTGATAATGAGGGTACCGGGATTTGCATGGTGTAAGGACAGTAGATACGTAGTATACTAGCTTCTGAAGTGGGAATTTATGCCCGTCCTGTTCTCGTTCAATGACGAGTACAGCGCTCACCACCTGATGTGTTGCCGATATGTATAATAACATCGGTTCACCGACGTTTGGTGTGGCCAGGATTAGATTGCACACAAGAAGGCCTTTTATTTCCTCAGTCCGGCTATTGCCGCGTCCGTCCACTCGACGTGGTCGGTTCACCGTAAAAGGCGATAGAGTGGTAGTGCCTTTTCTCCCAATCTGGAGATAAAGCGGCTTAGAGCTGCTACGCAACCCATGAGCTTTTGAACTTGTTTAAGGTCTGTTGGCTTAGCCAGTTGTGACAAAGCTCGGATTTTGGATGGGTGTGCTTCAATTCCTCTATTGGAAATGATGAAGCCCAGCAGTTTTCCAGCGGGAACGCCAAAAACGCATTTTTCTGGATTGACCTAATGTCATACACGCGGAGGTTATCGAATGTGAGACGTAAATCGTCTATTAGTGTTTCGACGTGCCTAGTTTTGATGACGACGTCGTCCACATAGGCTTCAACTATTTTGCCGATTTGTTTCTCCAAGCATGTTTGAATCATGTGTTGGTATGTGGTGCCAGCGTTCTTGAGCCCGAAGGGCATGGTGTTGAAGCAGAATGGCCCATATGGGGTGATGAATGTTGTTGCTGCTTGATTGGATTCCTTCATTTTGATTTGATGGTATCCGGAATATGCGTCAAGAAAACATAGTGAGTCGTGTCCTGCGGTGGTGTCAATGATTTGATCGATGCGGGGGAGGGTGAAGGGATCCTTGAGGCATGCCTTGTTGAGGACATTGAAATCGACGCACAGGTGCCAGGATTGGTCCTTCTTTGGTACCATCACCAAATTCGCTAGCCAGTCCGGATGTTTTATTTTTCTAATGAATCCGGCCTCGATTAACTTGGCTAGCACTTCCCCCATAGCTTGGCGTTTGGGTTCAGAAAAAGCCGCAGTGTTTGCTTGACCGACTCGTGTCCCTTCAATATATTGAGGCTGTGTCGGGGATATACCCCGCTGTATGATCCGGCCGGAGTTATAACCCGGCTGGGACTTAGTAAACCGGCTGGTGTTAAGGCAGGTGGTAAGCCGGTTGGTGTTAAGTCAGACGGTAAACCGGCAGCTTGTTAAACCGGCAGACTGTTAGGACAGACAGGTAAAACAGGCAGTTAACCTAGACGGTAAACCGGCCGATTGTTAAACCGGCTGACAGTTAAGACAGGTGAGGGAGTCCTGGATTAGGGGGTGTCCGGATGGCCGGACTATACCTTCAGCCGGACTCCTAGACTGTGAAGATACAAGATTGAAGACTTCGTCCCGTGTCCGGAAGGGACTTTCCTTGGCGTGGAAGGCAAGCTTGGCGATACGGATATATAGATCTCCTACCATTGTAACCGACTTTGTGTAACCCTAACCCTCTCCGGTGTCTATATAAACCAGAGGGTTTTAGTCCGTAGGACAACATATAGAACAACAATCATACCATAGGCTAGCTTCTAGGGTTTAGCCTCTCCGATCTCGTGGTAGATCTACTCTTGTACTACCCATATTATGAATATTAATCAAGCAGGACGTAGGGTTTTACCTCCATCAAGAGGGCCCGAACCTGGGTAAAACTTCGTGTCCCTTGCCTCCTGTTACCATCCGGCCTAGACGCACAGTTCAGGACCCCCTACCCGAGATCCGCCTATTTTGACACCGACATTGGTGCTTTCATTGAGAGTTCCTCTGTGTCGTCGCCGTCAGGCTTGATGGCTCCTACGATCATCAATAGCGATGCAGTCCAGGGTGAGACCTTCCTCCCCGGACAGATCTTCGTCTTTGGCGGCTTCGCACTGCGGGCCAATTCACTTCGCCATCGGGAGCTCATCGAAAGCTATGCCCCTGGCCATCAGGTCAGATTTGGAAGTTTAAACTACACGGCTGACATCCGCGGGGACGTGATCTTCGACGGATTCGAGCCACTGCCGAGCGCGCCGCACTGTCACGACGAGCATGATCTAGCTCTGCCGCCGAACAGTGCCCTGGAGGCCGCACCCGCATCGGCTTCGACCCTTAATTCGGAGCCAACTGCGCCGATCGAGGATGGGTGGTTGGACGCCGCCTCGGGGGCTGCGATCCCAACGGCGATCAAGCCGAACACTAGCCCCACACTCCACGAGACACGTGACTCCAAGGAGCCGGACTCCTCTCCGGACTCCGAACCCTCCGCGCCCCTGCCGATCGAATCCGATTGGGCGCCGATCATGGAGTTTACTGCCGCGGACATCTTTCAGCACTCGCCTTCGGCGATATTCTAAAGACACTAAAGTCTCTCTCTTTATCAGGAGAGCCTTGGCCGGACTACGGTCGGCAAGGTTGGGATACGGACGATGAAGACATTCAAAGCCCACCCACCACCCACTTTGTATCCACTGTCGACGATTTAACCGACATGCTCGACTTCGACTCCAAAGACATCGACGGTATGGACGCCGATGAAGGAGACGATGAAGAACCAGCACCTATTGGGCCCTGGAAAGCCACCTCGTCATATGACGTATACATGGTGGACGCACCAAAAGATGACGACGAGGAGCGGAAGGACGCACCGAAGGCTTGTTCCCTCGAGAAGCAGTCAAAGCGGCGACGCAAGCGCCGCCCCTAAACCCACCTCGACAGAAATAAGGATCACACAGACCCAGCGCTGGAGCAAGGCGAACCGCTGCCGGACAACGGCAATCCGGATAATCAAACCGAACAAACAAATTCTATCAAGGATAATGGTCCGGACGACATAACGCCGGACAGGCACCCGGAGCAGCAGAATGACCGTAAAAGGCTCGTTGCCACCACGAGGAGTCTTAAAAAGCAGAAGCAAAGGCTCAAGGCTACGCAAGACACACTCCAAATCAGATGGAGTAAAATACTCAACACAGCAGTGAGGTACGGCGACAATCGCCCCTCCAAGAGCTACCCACAACCAAATATCAAAGCAGCCACCTGGCCGAATAGACGACCCTTCTACCAACACAGAGCGTCATACAACGCCACTCACAATACAACACGCGACCCATGCGAGGGCTCGCACCCAAAGGACGGCGCAACAAGATCCATCTATGGACCACGCAAGCGCGCCCCAGCATACAATCCAACACAACAAACATCCGAACAACGCGGTACACCCAGCTACAGGGGTGCCGCACACCCCCTATGTTTCACCGATGAGGTGCTGGACCATGAATTTCCAGAGGGATTCAAACCCGTAAACATAGAGACATACGACGGAACAACAGACCCTGGGGTCTGGATTGAGGACTACATCCTTCATATCTATATGGCTCGAGGAGATGATCTCCACGCCATCAAGTACTTACCCCTCAAGCTCAAAGGGCCAGCTCGTCACTGGCTTAAAGGCCTCCCCGAAAGCTCCATTGGAAGTTGGGAAGAGCTCGAAGACGCCTTTCGGGCAAATTTTCAAGGGACTTATGTCCGACCTCCGGATGCGGATGATTTGAGTCATATAACTCTACAGCCCAGAGAGTCAGCCCGAAAGCTTTGGAACAGGTTTCTTACTAAAAAGAACCATATTGTCGAATGTCTAGACGCCGAAGCCTTGGCAGCTTTCAAGCATAGCGTCCGTGACGAATGGCTCGCCAGACACCTCGGCCAAAACAAACCAAGAACGATGGCCGCATTAACAAGCCTCATGACCTGCTTTTGCGCGGGTGAGGACAGCTGGCTAGCCAGATGCAGCACCAGCGACCCCAGTACATCTGAAGTTAGAGATGGAAACGGGAAATCACGATGCAACAGCAATAACAAACACCGGAATAAAGAAGACAGCACGAAGGGCACGGCAGTAAACGCCGGATTCAAAAGCTCTCGGCCAGGTCAAAAGCCGCCCCCTAAAGGCACCAGGGATGAACTGTCCACCCTCAACAAAATTTTGGACCAAGTATGTCAGATCCATAGTACCCCTGGTAAACCTGCTAATCATACCCACAGAGAATGTTGGGTCTTCAAGCAGTCCGGCAAGCTCTACGCCGTACACAAGGGGGAGGATACACCAAGTGAAGACAAGGATGAGCCTCCCAAGCAAGACACTGGGGAACAAAAGAAATTTCCACCAGAAGTCAAAACAGTAAACGTGTTACACATGATCAAGGAAAAAAACAACACGGCACTCCCAGGAAAATATACCCAAGTGCCTGTCACCGCGAAGTCCTGCCACTGGCCATCTCAACCGATCACTTTCGACCATCGCGATTACTCAGCAAGTATCCGACGCGCAGGATGGGCTGCCCTGGTATTAGACCCAGTAATTGGCGGATATCACTTCACACGAGTCTTGATGGACGGTGGCACCAATCTAAACCTAATATATCAGGATACAATTTACGGGATGGGGTTAGAACCAACAAAAATTCGCCATAGCAATACTACCTTTAAAGGAGTAACGCCAGGCCCAGGGGCTCGTTGTACGGGCTCTCTCCTACTACAAGTTATATTCGGCTCCCCCAATAACTTCCGTCGCGAGCATTTAACCTTCCACATCGCTCCGTTCCAAAGTGGCTATCCAGCACTGCTCGGACGCGAAGCTTTCGCTCGCTTTAATGCAATACCACACTATGCCTCTCTCACACTCAAGATGCCCGGTCCACGTGGCATCATTTCAGTGAACGGAAATATCAAGCGATCTCTGCGCGCCGAAGAGAGTGCGGCTGCCTTGGCAGCCGCACACTAAAGGCGCTCGGACCAGTGAAAGCATCCAATAGGTCGTCAAGACCTCAGACACAACTAATCAAGTCCGGCGCCGCTATTTACACCGAATAAATGGTCACACCCCTATTTGTCAAAACAAGGGGCTCAACGCGCGCAGACAAGTGGCAATTTCTTCTCATCTTGAATTATACATGGTTTCTTTAAAAACTATCTTTTTGCACGACAACTTTTTCACGTAAATTCCTCTCTTTTCCAGACAATCATCGTGCTACACCCGTCTAGGATACGGCACAACGGAGACACAGGCGCAGACATGCAGCAGGGACCCGCTCCAAGGATTCTTTTTAGATTAAGACCCTGCGTAAACCTTTTTTTACTGTCTCTTGTTGATACATATCCACCGTTGAGAAGGATGCTGACGTCTTGGCTTGTGGCCACGCCAGAACAATGCGCGTACCTGGACACAAGGGGCTTCTTACAAAGGCCATTATTTAGGCCCGGTTTATACCACAAAGACCGAATACCTTAGGGAGTGTTCGGCGTCGCGAGTTTGGCCCTATATGCATCAGCTCCGAATCATTGTCTTTAGTCAAATGCTGGGTTTGTCCGGCTCCTGTGTTTTGGTGCCTTACGTTTCGCTTTACCAGCTAAGGTAGCACCAGGAGAACTACTGCGATTGTGCCCTGGTTCATCCGGACGAGCACCTCAGTAGAGAAAGCCGAAAACTGACTGTCATGATATAGCGTGAGACTGGTCAACCACTCGATGACCTGTTGGAATGTTAGAATTCCTCCGCCTTAACGAAGGGCCGTTTTCCGGCCAGGCATGTACACACCCCGGGATCGGGAGAGTGCGGAGCCACCAGGGGCTATCTAGTAGCCCCACTGTCAAACTCCTATGGCTAAGTGAAAGTGCTAAAGCATTATAGTTCGGTTGCCTCGCTCGCTCCGCTACCACCTCCTTAATAGGACCAAGACGTTGGGTTAAGTGTGAACGCGTGTTTTTTGTAAGCACCTCCGCATTATATGCGTGGGAGTTGAAGCCGGCGGCTGCAATCTTTCAGGATATACACATGTATACATAAACGGCCGCCCAGGAGGCATCATATTACTTTCAGGAAAAAGTATAAAAATAGCCTTATAAAAATTTATAAAAGCATTTCGCTTACAATGAGATTACATATCACTCAAACATAATATTTTTTGAGCACTGGGTCTCTATCAAACGAGCACCCTCAAGAACTTCTTCAAAGTAGTGCTCAGCAGCCATTCGACCTATGGCCGAATCCCGCGTTGCAACAGTGGTAGCATCCATCTCCGCCCAGTATGCTTTAACACGGGCAAAGGCCATCCATGAGCCCTCTATACACGCCGACCTCTTCATCGCATTAATGCATGGCACCACGTCAAGGAACTGCTGCACCAAGCTGAAATAGCTGTTCGGTTTTGGCCTTTCCGGCCATAGCTGATCCACAACAGACCTCATGGCGAGTCCGGACAACCTATTCAGTTCGGCCCATTCGGCTAATTGGTCAGTCAATGAAAAGCGGACGCTCGGGAGAATGGAATTGTGTCCAAAACAGCTGGTCCACTTCACGGTCCGTCTGACCCTAGAAGTACTTGGCCGCATCGGCAGCGCTCGCCGCCAAAACCATATACACATCCTCTGAACTCCACAGCCGATCCAGAGAGGCATACCATGGATCTCCGAACTTCCTCCGCAACATAAAGGATTTCCCAACTACAATATCCTCGGCTTCCCGCAGCTCCTCCTTCTTCGCCCTCATAGCAGAGCGGATGTCTTTTCTCGTCGTAGCAGCCTTCTCAAGGCCCGATGCCTTCGCTAGGTTTTCCTTTTCAAGAACCCGGCAACGGTCGGCGGTGGCTTTTAATTCTATGGCCATCTTGGCCATCTTATCTCGGCTCTCGCCATGCGCGGCCTTCTCGGCTTTCAACTCTTCGGCTGCCTTCAAACAGCCGCATCCAACCCTCGCTTGTTCCTTGGCTCGGGCAAGTTCTGTCCGCAAGGCTTCAACAGTGGCAGCTCCATCTGCAGTCACAACATATTAAAGATACTGGCATCATGCTGCTCTTACTATGTGGCGTTTACCAGATAATGACACTTACCCTGTGCCACGTCAAGCCTTTTGTTAACAAGCTCGATGTCGGCGTCTGCCGCATCCAACTGCCATTTTAAATGGGCAAACTCGCTTGTCCGGATAGCCAATGGAGCTTCCATCACCTGCAGATAGAGGCAGTATGGTTATTACCTGGGAATATGATCCTTTGTTCGTCGTCGTTTCCGACGACAACTAGAGTCTAAGGGGCTACTATCTACACAGGGCACACCTAGCATGTGCAGGACTATCATACATTATTTTACGTACCTCAAAGCCTGTCAGTAGACTCATAAAAGCTTCATGCAATCCGCTTTCGGCGGACAAGATTCTCTCCATCACCGTATTCATTAGCACACGGTGTTCATCTGAGATGGCCGCTCGCCCCACCAAATCCCTCAGAACATCCGATCGCACACCAGAAGGTGCCGGATACTGGGAGCTTCCGGGGTCAATGGGATTATCTTCTGGCCTCACCGGACTCGGAGAGGCCCTCCGCGACGACACTTCGGGGTCGCCCGCTTCCGGAGCGGAGGAGTCCGGAGGAGGCGTTTCGCTCTCCATCATCTCTGGAAGAAGATCCCCCGAAGACGAGCTCATTTGAGAGGGGCTAAGGCCCGAACTGCAAAGATATATGCGGTGGTTATTTTCTCAGAAGAAAAAGATGGCATACCTGTACTATTAAAGTATTTCGGGTCACTTACGACTCGCTAGAGAATTGATCCCCCACGGACTTTGTGCGGCAAAATAACCCCCCAAGGTATGACCCTCTGTGGGAGACTTCTTTTCCCGTTTGGAAGCTTCGGCTTCCGAATCCCTGGGCGCGGTCCTTTTCCTCCTCTGGTCATTTTCCTTCATGGAGACGCTCGCTCCCTCGGTTAGAATGGGCAGCGTTGGGGGCCCGCGTCCGCCCGTATTATCCTTCCCAGTATCTTCCTTCAAGGGCTCCGGGCAAAGTGCGAACTGGAGCATCTTTTCCAATACCGGATTGTCCAAACCCTCAGGGAGGGGGCCGAACACCGAATCAACTTCTCCTTTGTTAGCCAGTCCTGGTCAAAAAGCAAACTCTCAGAAATAAGTTCGTAACAAATGAGAGATAGTATGTTCGGCCGAAAGATTCCTTACCTGTTCGTCGACGCGGTTACTGCTCAGGCCCACGTCCTCAGCGATTTCCGGACACTCTACTTGAGGTCCGAAGAATGACTTGTACATCTCCTCGTGCGTCAGGCCGATGAAATTTTGAATGACACGCGGTCCCTCGGGATTGAACTCCCACAAGCGAAGGGGCCGGCGTTTGCAAGGCTGGACTTGACGAACCAGCATAACTTGTATTACCGCAACCAAACTAAAATCTCCATTGAAGAGATATCGAATATGGCTTTGCAGTATAGGCACGTCCTTGGCTGGACCCCAGCTCAGACCTCTCCTGATCCATGACATCAGTTGTGGTGGAGGGCCCGAGCGGAAAATAGGGGCGGCCGCCCACTTGGCACTTCTAGGAGCCGTGATGTAGAACCACTCCTGTTGCCACAATTCAGACACCTCTGGAATGGAACCTTTAGGCCATGGAGCTCCCATCATCTTGCATATTGAGGCACCTCCACATGCGGCATGTTGCCCCTCGATCATCTTCGGCTTTACTTCAAAGGTCTTGAGCCACAGGCCAAAGTGAGGGGTAACCCGGAGGAAGGCCTCACACACGACAGTGAATGTCGTGATATGAAGAAAGGAGTCCGGATCTAGATCATGGAAATCTAGCCCATAATAAAACATCAAACCCCTGACGAAAGGATCCAGAGCAAGGCCTAGACCTCGGAGGAAGTGGGAGATGAACACGACGTTCTCGTTGGGTTCGGGGGAGGGGACGGCCTGCCCTCGGGCAGGCAGCCGATGCAAAATCTCGGCGGTCAGATATCTGGCCTCCCTCAACTTTTTGATGTCTTCTTCCGTGACGGAGGAAGGCACCCATCGGCCTTGAAGGCTACATCCGGACATGACTGAAGGTTCGAAGCACCTGACCTGAACTTTGGGTGTTTGAGCTTGAGGTGGGGGAAGGATTCAATTGAGCACGGGAGGAAAAAAAATAAAAGCCTTGTCCCTTTATAAAGAGGGTGAATATCAAGCGTCCTCTCCGTGGCCGTTTGGACTTGCCTATAGTCTAGGAGTCCTAGAAGTGGTTGGGTTACCCACACCTGTATTGATGAGAATACCGGAATAAGGGGACACGATCTCTGCTTCGACGAGACGTGCCAAGGAAACCGCCTCGCATGACACGCTGAGATGGGACAATAAAATGATTCGAATAAAGGCTTGGCCGTGGTGCGATGTCACACTACGGAATACGTCAGCAGATTAGATTTGTGTAAATATTATTCTCTCTATGGAAATATGTGGAAACTTATTTTGCAGAGCCGGACACTAGCTTTATGTTCAAAATCTTCTATGAAGTACTTGGAGGAGGAACCCGCCTTGCAATGCCGAAGACAATCTGCGCGCTGGACTCGTCGTCATTGAAGCCTGGTTCAGGGGCTACTGAGGGAGTCCTGAATTAGGGGTGTCCGGATGGCCGGACTATACCTTCAGCCGGACTCCTAGACTATGAAGATACAAGATTGAAGACTTCGTCCCGTGTCCGGAAGGGACTTTCCTTGGCGTGGAAGGCAAGCTTGGCGATACAGATATATAGATCTCCTACCATTGTAACCGACTTTGTGTAACCCTAACCCTCTCCGGTGTCTATATAAACCAGAGGGTTTTAGTCCGTAGGACAACATATAGAACAACAATCGTACCATAGGCTAGCTTCTAGGGTTTAGCCTCTCCGATCTCGTGGTAGATCTACTCTTGTACTACCCATATTATGAATATTAATCAAGCAGGACGTAGGGTTTTACCTCCATCAAGAGGGCCCGAACCTGGGTAAAACTTCGTGTCCCTTGCCTCCTGTTACCATCCGGCCTAGACGCACAGTTCGGGACCCCCTATCCGAGATCCGCCGGTTTTGACACCGACAACAGGAGTTAAGTCAGATGATAACTCAGCAGACATTCTTAAATCGGCAGACCATCTTAAACCGACACCAGTTAACTCCCGGCAGCCAGTGGTAACTGGGTTGCCAGGAGTTATGAAGCCCGAGACGTTATGAAGCCCGGGACGTTATGAAACCCAAGATGTTTAGAAGCCTAAGAAGAGAAGTCATAATAGTTAAGTCTTAAGTCCGAGTTGGACTTTACAGGTAACCCGCCCCTTCAACATATATAAGGAGGGGTAGGGCTCCCCAAAGAGGGACAAGTAAGGAGAAACAATCTTAAAGGTTAGGGTTAACTGGGTGAGCCGGTTTACGGCGACTTCCTCATGATCATAATGAGACATAGTTTCAAATAGCACGTAGGGTTGTTACCGGATAATGTTTCCCGGGGCCCGAAGCTGTCTAAACCCTTGTCTTACATTGCGTCTCTCGATTTTGCTCAACCCATCTCAAGCTACCACATAGATGCGTTGGCCTCACGACTAAGTCCTCACAGTAGGACATCTGCCGTGACAATTACACACTGTGGGGCTTGCACACGGTGCTGTTGAGTTTTTGGAGGGATCTCTTCTAGGGATCGAGGAGCTTGCAATTCCGTCAGATGACGAAGAGCCGGTAAGTAAGTTGTTTTGTGATCAGGAACATGATCGAATTTGAAGCCGACGCACATGACCAGATGATCTATTGAGGCCGGATTAATTTCCGCTGCCGCTGCAAGTCCTAGGGATCGGGAAGTTGCAATTTTCCAAATGATAAAAGAGCTGGTTCAGTAAATCACATCATCCACGAGCAGTCAAAAGAAGATCAAAAGAGTCAGGGTTGCATGTTCAGCGTCTATCACATGCGCCACGATAATCCGCCGAATCCGGTTTACAGAAAAAAGGGGATGCGCCGTAAGTCGCCGAGACCGGCAAGTTCTTTACTGCCGAAGTGCCGGTTCAACGCATAAGCAGTGAAGGAGATCGATTCTTATATGGGCAGTCCGCCGTGGTGGACATAAAGTTCCCGCTGCGCCCTGCTATCAAATCACAAGTCATCTCTGTACGCACGCGCTCAAAGCCATCCAGCGAATCTTGCAACAATAGCGATGACACATCTCTGAAGCTACACCCCCGCCCCCACGTGAAGGACCAAATCAACAGCTCTCGATTTGGGTTGACACTGGAGGTTTAAAAAAAAGGAAGAAAAATTACTCACGATCCGGAAGTGGATACAACTACGACCTGAAGTGGATACAGCGTTGACCCGGCCTTGTTGCGCTGCTGACCTTCACCGGTGTTTGCTACTGAACCGCTGCCGTCGACCCCTTAAAACAAGCCGCTGCTGTGGCCATGGCTGCACCCCAGGCCACCAGCACCAGGCCGGTCTGTCTCTGTCATTCTCCGCCTGTGTTTCGGCCTCAAGTCGCCTTCCGCCGCCGACGCATCGCCAAATCAATGCATGTGAGCCTCCGGCCTCCGCTTTATCAATCCGCCTCAGCTGCAGCAGCACGCGGCTGCGCCTTTACTGCCATGATCGATCCGTGCCGGGCCGGTCTTGACTCCGTTCACCAGATGAACGGTCGTCCGTGTTTCAATTACAGTAGGAGAGTCGCAGTGTTGCCAAATCGTGGCCTTTAAACCGCCGTCTGAACTGGCCTGCCACTGGAGTATTGCTGGTCCGCCCCTCCGCTAAGGATTTGCCAAGGACCTCCCAGCCGCGCCAGCTACTAAACGCCGCCTCCGCCGCTCAGGGCCGGCCCTCCGCGGTACCTTCGTTGCTCGCCTCCGCAGCGCTCGGCTTGTCTTCGCCGCTGTTTCGGCCCCGAGCCATGAGCCGCAGAGCAGCCCATCGACCGTTTCTTCTGCTGCGCCATGAGCCGTTGCCTGGCTGCCTTTCAGCTGCGCCATGAGTCACTGCGCGTCGAGCTATCTTTTCCTCTGAGCCGCTTCATCACGTTGGCACTGCCTCCGCTGCCGTTGAGCAGCCACCGCGCCTCTGCGGCCTCGTCGCGCTGGTTCACCTCGCCTGTGTCACCTTGGAACCGCCGTTGTGTGGCCGTAGCCCCGCTTTGACTCGCCGGCTCACAGGACTCCATTACTCCAAGCAAGTCCGGCTTGTACCCACTACGCCTTGTGCCGTCGACTGAGACGCCAGCTGGTCACGTTGGGGTGCCCCCGCCGGGTTACGCTGCCGCGGCCAGTGCCCCCAAACTGGCCTCGCCTTGAACCGGCTCCGGCTGCCGCCGGCTCGTCCCCCCACTTCACCATGCCGTGGGCTGCCGCCGCACGTCGACACACCGAGGCCATACCCGTCAGTCGCCATCGCCGAGTAGCTGTTGCCGCCTCCGCTGCTCGGCCTGGCGCGTTTCCTTATCACTTCACCGCCGTGAGCCGCTGTCTGCATTTGCACATCGCCAAGGCCGTTTTTCCCTGTGTCGGGGATATACCTCGCGGCGTAAACCGGCCGCAAGTTAACCCAGCCAGGACTTGACGGTTTATCTGAGAACTCCGCTGACACTTGGCGAGTTATTGGCGACCCGCCCTGACCTGGCGGTTTACAAGCAACCCACGTGGTCATTAAGACTCACTGGTGATCCGGCATGCGGGATCAGATGGATGACAAGGCCCAAGGTCCAAAAGACCGGTTCACGAATGGTGGGCCGGTTTAAGAAGAAAGGCATGAGGAACGTTTATCTTACAAGGAGTTAAGACCTGGACTTGTATCCGGTTTGTATTAGAGATAGACTAGTCTTAATCCTAATAGGACTCCACATGTAAACCGCCTTTCAACATATATAAGGAGGGGCAGGGCTCCTCAAAGGGGAAAAGGATTCACAAGTTCCATAAGTTGGACAAGTTAGTTTAGACAATAGCTCTCAAGTTAGAGCATTCTTGTAACCATGGTCATCATCGTCAATATCAATGAAGCAGGATGTAGGCTTTTACCTCCACCGTGAGGGGCTGAACCTGGGTAAAATCATCGCGTGTCTCGTCCCGCTCAACCCCTCTCAAGCTATCACATAGATGCATTGGCCTCATGACTAAGTCCTGACACTAAAGATATCTGCCGTAACGTTTCCACAACACCCTGTCATTACAACCACAACATCATCGAGCCGCCGCCCGTTTCAACTGCAGCGGGAGAGTCTCCGCACTGCCAAGCTGTCAGGTCGTCGTCGCCGTCACGGCCTTGAGTTGCCGCAGCCACAAACCATCCTGCTGTAGGCCTCCGGGTTCATGGCCGCTTTCTTCTGCACCTCGGGTCACTGCTGAAGCCCGAACTGAGAGGACTCGGCCATGGCTCGCGAGCGCCTGTGTCGCCTCTGACCACGGACTGGCCTGGCACCCCGACTTGTCGGCCTCCCCCGCTCTTTGCCTTCGCGCCTCCACTGCTACTGCGGCCATGACCTGTTTGAGTTGCCGCCCACTGCTGCCTCTAAGGCGACGGCCTTGACTCCGACTTCAAGTCGTCTCTCCCACGACCGTCTTCAAACCGGACTCTACTTCCGGCAACTCACGCGTCCGAGCCATCCGCTACTCCAAGTCATCGCAGGTCCGCAACCTTGGGCCGGCCGTGTCTCCTCGCTCTGTGCCCTTATTTGTCCTCACCGGTTCTCAAGCTGCAGCTGCGTCCGAGTCGTCGCGGACACGATCCGCCACCGGCTACGGTTGCTGGCTCCGCCGCGCCGCTGCCCTGCCGAGTTATGACCACAGAGACGCCACGAGCCGCCACAGTCTCCCCTTGACAACGTTGTTTCAAACCGGCCTCACTTTCAAAGCGCCGGCAGAATTGCCATGGACTTCCTGACCCGCCTTGTCTTTATGACGCTGGGGCAGAGCCACTGCATCGTCACCAGGGGCTGCCACAGAGCCCGCTTCAACCGCTATCGGCCGTATCATCAAGCCTTCGCTGCGACCCGATTCTTGCCGTCGTAGATTCGCCTATAAACCAGCTTGCTGTTTCTACTGTTGCACGCCGGCCGGTTGGAATCTGCTTCTACCATGGCTTTCTTGCCTGTAAACCGCCAAATCACCAACCTGACGCCGGTCGAATAGCCGCGCCGGTCCCGCTTTTAAACCGCCCGCGCCGCCCCGCCGGCAGCTTCGGCCGCTGCTGTGAGTTGCCGAGACCACCGCAGCCCCGCCGGCGTCCGTTGACTCTGGCAGAACCCGCCCGGTTTGATTCCGCTGCCGCACTCACTGCGTTTCGTTGCCATAAAGCGCCGGATGGGATTCGTTTTTGCCGCGATCTGCCCGCGTGCGCCAGGCTCCAGACACGAACTGCAATTCAGCTGAGCGGCTGAGCTGTCGTATTTTATTACACCATTAGTGTTACAACGGATAACACTAGGGACTCATTTAATTACACTATTAGTACACCTGGAGGCAGCCCTGGTGTGCTTGCTCAAGGGGCACGACTCATTTAAAAGCTGGATGGGTGCGTGGTGATTTTCGCTTGGACGTAAGGGCCATCGTTTTAGCAAATTGCTTTACAGCCGCCCCGTCCGAAAGATACATCATGTGACACCCATCCTATCTATTTCATCTATGGACAGCAATTTATCTGCGAACAATTTACTTTGGTCTGCAGTATTTTTTTCGCAGGATCATTATTCATTACAAGGATGTCGTAAGGGGCGTGCGCCAAATATTTTTGCACTAGCGCTTGTCCATACTGTGTTGCTCGACGGATACGTGTGCAAGGCCCGGCCTGCGCTACATCAACATACGGCCGACTTGCCCGTCCGTGCTGACTTACAACGCTCGTGCCATCTCTCCCGGTCCACACCGGTTTACAATGCCACGGTCGATTTATCGGTTGTCTGGGCGAATCAGGTGTTATCCCTCCTACGTATTTTGTTTGAAAATAATTACTCTGGCCTATATCTTTTTATACATGACAAGTGCTCGCTGTGAAAGTGATGCCCAACGCGGACGGCGCGCGCTAGCTGTTCTACACCGGCATCTGCACATATCACACTGATGAACCGGAACACAAACGGCTGCCCCCGTAGTCCGGATTACATCAACAATGCCGCAGCCGACTCTCTTGTCCGCGCTGGTTTATAACACTGCAGCTAACTCAGCCATGATTAATTTCCGCTTCACCATGGTGATCATCAACCCCACGGTGGATATTAACTGGCCTAACATATCAGGTGAAATCCATCCAGTATATTTTTATGTTATATATTGCTTTCTTTAAAAAGAGCAATTACTCCGGCTTGCAAAGTTATCCGATGCAGGACAATAAACCGCCATATTGGTGCAAATTTAAAGGTCGTCAGAAAATTTCCGGCTTAAAAAGAAGGATTCCGGTTTAAAATCCGGCTCGAGGGAAAGCTATCACCCACAAAGCTTTGAAGCTCCCAATATCCGGTTTAACAATTTCCGATTCAAAAAGAGCAATCTCTCGCAAGTTCGAGTTCTCAGGAAAAATTAAAGGGACCAAAGAGAGTCTGTTGCAAAAGCACAGCTCAAACATAGGTACCCCTTGAGCACAGCTCACAGTATCATTTGGGGGCTTGGTCGTATTCGAACCATAGCTACACCTCTTGATCCGGCTATCAAGCCAATATTATCATAAGGGGCCAAAGAGATTCTGCTGCACAGCACATCTCAAACATGGGTATCCCTTGAGCACAGCTCACAATATCACTTGGGGGCTATGTTCGAACCACTTGATAGGCTTAAAGCCACCAGGGAAATCATTCAGAGGCTCTGGTCGTATCCGAACCATAGCTTATACCCTCTTGATCAACATAAGGGCACCAGGGAAATCACTTGGGGGCTTGGTCGTATCCGAACCATAGCTACACATCTTGATAGACATAAGGCCACCATGCAAATCACTTGGGGGCTATGGGTTCGAATCATAGTTACACCTCTTGATAAGCATAAGGGCACTAGGGAAATCACTTGGGGGCTTGGTCGTATTCGAACCATAGCTTCACCTCTTGATCGGCACAATGCCACAATTTTGACTACATGGGGGCTCTGGTCGTATCCGAACCATAGCTTGAACCCTCTTGATCATACATACACATCGTCATATATTGCAGCATACGTTGCATCATCATTATATCATCATAGCATGTATCATATGTGCATGGATATACCGGCTTATATGGCAGGAATCGGTTTTCAAACAAGGTTATATTTATTCAAATCTTTAATAGCCTACATGGCTGGATTTTTATTATGGTTATCAAATAACCAGTATTATGATTAAGGTTTTCAAAGTCGCTTTAGCGCAATGGCTATCATATTATCAACGGATATGATTTATTCTACAACTGAAGGAATAGTCCCGAGTCGTTGCAGGCTTACGACCCGGCACTTTGGGGGCTACATTATTCAAGTTGGAATTACATCAAATACACAAGTCTCATGTCGCTGCAAGCATGCACCATGACACTTGGGGGCTAATGCATAGTCATTGTTTGCTCACCTTATTGAAGACCCGACTCATCACATCATAATGAGCCGGCCCTTGGGGGCTACCAATTGCTCCTGTCAACCATTCAAGGTACAAAGCTTTTAATCCATTATATTGAAGGGTCCACTGCTCAGTTGGTAAAGCACAAAGCTCTTAACCTTGTGGACGTGGGTTCAAGCCCCATGATGGGGGTTACATCATATAATGTTATTCGCAATGAAGTATATATAAAGTCCCAGCTCAATATTATCTTACTGAGCCGGCCCTTGGGGACTACACGTTGCTCTTCAAAGTCTACATGATTATATTTACAAAGTCCCTGCTCATTATTGCATAATGAACCGGCCCTTGGGGGCTACACTGGTCGAAGTTTTTATAAGCATAAGGCAATTTCAAGTCCCAGGTTGCTGCAAGCATGACAACCCGATACTTAGGGGCTACATATATGGAATACTCAATTCTGACTGGTGAGTGAGATGAACAACCTGGATTTCTTCAAGCTGGTGACATTCATATTGAAGCAAGTCTTAAGTTGTTACTACGTTACCTTCTTAAGACTTGGGGGCTAAAAGTGATAGGCATATAAGAGGTATATTTTCAAAACTGATGTTAACAAACAGTTCTGATCCGATGCCATCAATATTCTTAACCCGACAATTTTGGCAATGGTAAACCGGTAAACTTTTACATTCTTAAACTGGCAAGTTCTACATTCTTAAACCAGCTGAAGATCAAATGAGTATTTCAAAGGCCAATATTTTTGTTAAGCATTGGGAGCTGAAGTCAAAGGAGTTATTCTTCAAAATATTTCTCTGTGAAAAACCAATGTCAGCAAATTGATTATGAAGCTGGTCTATTGACTCGGGTCTTCTAGAAGAAGGAGTGACAAGGACTTAAGGATGATCAGGAACAGTTTAACATGGATAAATCCAAATTAAACTGGGGGCTAATGTCGGGGATATACCCCGCGGTATGATCCGGCCGGAGTTATAACCCGGCTGGGACTTAGTAAACCGGCAGGTGTTAAGGCAGGTGGTAAACCGGTTGGTGTTAAGTCAAACGGTAAACCGACAGCTTGTTAAACCGGCTGACAGTTAGGACAGACAGGTAAAATAGGCAGTTAACCCAGACGGTAAACCGACCGATTGTTAAACCGGCTGACAGTTAAGACAGGAGTTAAGTCAGATGATAATTCAGCAGACATTCTTAAACCGGCAGACCATCTTAAACCAGCACCAGTTAACTCCCGGCAGGCAGTGGTAACTGGGTTACCAGGAGTTATGAAGCCCGAGACGTTATGAAGCCCGAGACGTTATGAAACCCAAGATGTTAAGAAGCCCAAGAAGAGAAGTCATAATAGTTAAGTCTTAAGTCTGAGTTGGACTCTACAGGTAACCCGCCCCTTCAACATATATAACGAGGGGCAGGGCTCCCCAAAGAGGGACAAGTAAGGAGAAACAATCTTAAAGGTTAGGGTTAACTGGGAGAGCCGGTTTACGGCGACTTCCTCATGATCATAATGAGACATAGCTTCAAACAGCACGTAGGGTTGTTACCGGATGATGTTTCCCGGGGCCCGAAGCTATCTAAACCCTTGTCTTACATTGCGTATCTCGATTTCGCTCAACCCCTCTCAAGCTACCACATAGATGCGTTGGCCTCACGACTAAGTCCTCACACTAGGACATCTGCCATGACAATTCCACGACAGGCTGTGTTCGGCCAACTCGCGTGGGATTCCTGGCATATCAGAAGGGTGCTAGATGAATATATCCCAATTCTCGCGCAGGAACTCTCGTAGAGCGGCGTCAACCGTCGGGTCTAGTTGTGCTCCGATGGATGTTGTCTTCTTGGGGTCCGTTGGATGGACTTGCAATTTGACTATTTCTTCTGCCGGTTGGAATGAGGTGGATTTGGGTCGTTTGTCTAGGACCACATCACCTCTGTCCATCGTGCAGCGCTGCGCGGTTAACTCTTCGGCCGCGAGGGCTTCAGATAATGCCTCAAGGGCCAGGGACGCTGTTTTGTTCTTGGCGCGGAGTGCTATGTCCGGATCACTAACTAGAGTGATTATACCGTTGGGCCCGGGAATCTTAAGCTTCATGTACCCGTAATGGGGTATTGCTTGGAAGCGCGTAAATGCATCTCGCCCTAAGAGGGCGTGATATCCGCTGTTGAAGGGGGCCACCTGGAAGGTTATCTCTTCAGACCGATAGTTCTCCGGCGTGCCGAATACCACGTCGAGTGTGATTTTTCCCGCACATCGTGCCTCTCGACTGGGAATGATTTCTCGGAAGGTCGTGCTGCTTTGCTCAATGCGGCTCCTGTCTATTTCCATTTTTTGTGTTGTATCCTCATAGATGATGTTCAGTCCGCTGCCGCCGTCCATGAGAACCTTGGTGAGCCAAAAGCCGTCCACAATTGGGCTGAGGACCAAGGTGGCTGGTGTTCGGACTGTCCTATGTTTTGGTTCATCGCCAGCGTTAAAGGTTATCGATGTGTCGTTCCAAGGGTTTATTGTTGCGATCTGGCAGACTTCGGTGAGTTCGCAGAGTGCCCTTTTGCGCCTATTGTTTGAAGTGAATGTCTCAAAGACTGTCAGGATTCTGGGTTTGTCGTCTTCTAGAGGGTGCTGCTCTGGGGTATCTTTGATGAGGATGTCCACGCCGTTTTTGGCTACCCGATGGAGTATACAACATGTTGTAAGGCTGTGGGTTGGTATGTTGTCCGGTGTGGTGTGTATTTTGCACGGGCCATCAAGCCATCCCTCCAGTACGGTCCCGAGCTGCGTAATGGGTTTGCTTTTTTTGGCTATCGGTCTGGGCGCGTTACAAGGGTTCGCCCTTTTTGCCTGGACCAGTGGTTGAGTTAGGACTGATAGCTCCTAGACTGTCTGATCTCTCCAGGTGCTCTCCATTGCGCTGTACTTCTATACACTGGTTGCCAAGTCGGCGAAGTGTAGTATGCGGCGGCGATTAATGGCGTTGAGGAGTCCTTCATTCCTGCAATTGTTGCAGAATGCTGATATTGCGTCCTCGTAGCGGCAAACTTTGACCTTGTCCTTGACAAGGAGGAATCTGACCCAAAAGTGGTGGACCGTTTCTTGGGGCTGCTGTTGTATGCTCGTGAGAGCGCTTATGTCTGGGTGGGTGGGTGGCGTCAGATCTGAACCCTGACCCGATCGATGATCCGGAGACTGAGGTTTTTCCGGGCTGAACAGTCCGGGCTCCGAAGTATCTTCTGATTTTTGAAGCCCGCTGTTCGGCTCTAAGTTCGGAGGACGAGGCGTGTCTTTCTGCCGGTAGGTGTCCGGCTTCTCGAGGTCAGAGATTCGAACGTAATTCATCCTCAGTATAGAGGAAGGGTTATCTTACTCCTCGACTACCACTATCTGGTGGGTGATCGGTGGATAATTAATCTTTCTCTGGTCGGGTTTAAGCCCAATCTGATCGTAGTATGTAGCGACTCCCAAGGCGGCGATGCGATCTAGGAGTTCGTTCAAAGATGATAACTCCGTCGGATCCATCCGTTTAGCGTATTCAGAAACAGCATAGATACATTTTTCGATGACTCGGGAGGTCATCCCCGTCGGCTCAGAGGCCGAGCGGGCGATCAGGTTCGGGCCCTCTCTATGGAGGTAATACCCTACTTGCTGCTTGATTGATCTTGATGAATATGAGTATTACAAGAGTTGATCTACCATGAGATTGTAATGGCTAAACCCTAGAAGTCTAGCCTGTATGACTACGGTATACAGTATATACTTTCCGGACTACACCCTCCGGTTTATATAGACACCGGGGGGATCTAGGGTTACATAGAGTTGGTTACATAAGATGGAATCTTCATAGTTGTTCGCCAGGCTTGCCTTCCATGCTAAGGAGAGTCTTATCCGGACACGGGTACAGTCTTCGGTCTTCATATCTTCACAGCCCATCAGTCCGTCCCATAGATAACAGGCCGGACGCCCAAGGACCCCTTAGTCCAGGACTCCCTCAATTAGACCTATCTTTTTGCGTATGTGTTTGACCGATATGCTTAAAATAAACCCTTATGCTAAGTACATGAAGGATATTGTTATTAATAAAAGAAAGATACCGGAAGCTGAAATTTCCACCATGCTTGCTAATTACACTTTTAAGGGTGGAATACCAAAGAAACTTGGAGATCGCAGAGTACCAACTATACCATGCTCCACTAAAAGAAACTATGTTAAAACTGCTTTATGTGATCTTGGAGCCGGTGTTAGTGTTATGCCTCTCTCTTTATATTGTAGACTTGATTTGAATAAGTTAACACCTACTGAAATATCTTTGCAAATGGCTGATAAATCAACTGCTATACTTGTCGGTATTTGTGAGGATGTGCGTGTTGTGGTTGCAAATGTTACTATTTTAACGGACTTTGTTATTCTTGATATTCCTGAGGACAATAGTATGTCTATTATCCTTGGTAGACCCCTTTTGAATACTGCAGGGGTTATTATTGATGGCATCAAAGGCAATGTCACTTTTCATGTTAATGGTGATGAGCATACGGTACACTTTCCGAGGAAACAACCTCAAGTCCACAGTATCAATTCTATTGGGAAAATTCCAACAATTACTATTGGAGGTTTTGAATTCCCCCTTCCTACTATCAAGAAGAAACATGATATTCTTAATGTTGGGGACGTGCATATCCCCGTTGAGGTAACCTAGTGTTATTCGAAAATTCTCCGGTTTCATGCGAATCAGAATGAGTTTGTTAACAAGACTTGATCAACCTTGTTAGTGGATTCCTTTTGATGAGCATGAGATGGATGAAGTTAGAAAGCACAACCTTCTATTTCCTTGCAATAAAAAATACCCCGAAAATAAAAGTTCTCCAAATGCCCTGCAAATTTAATATGATTTTTTCTGGAATATTTAAGAATTATTGGCACTGAGAACACATCAGGGGGACCCACCGTGTGCCCACGAGGGTGGAGGGCGCGCCCTACCCCCATGGGCGCGCCCCCTGCCTCGTGGACCCACCGTGGGTCCCCTCCACTTATTCTTGCACCCACACACTTCGTCTTCCTCTAGAAAAAAATCATCCACCAGCTCAAACCCGTGTTCTAGCTCATCTTGCTGCCATTTTCTATCTCCTTGCTCAAAGCTCCACTCACAAAACTGCTTTGGGGGATTGTTCTTCGGTATGTGTCTCCTCCAATGGTCCAATTAGTTTTTGTTCTAGTGCTTTATTTATTGCAAATTTTTGCTGTGTAGGTGACCCTGTTCTTGATCTTGCATGTCAAATTTATGTGGTCAAAAGTAGTTTTAATGCATGATATAGCCTCTAGACACTTGTAGGAGTAGTTGCTATTAATTTTGTTGAGTTTGGTTCACTTTTATTTTAAGTTACTAAAAATTTCAGAAATTTTCAGAAAAAAGATGAAGAGATTTTTGAGGGGATCATCGAGTCGAAGGTCAAAGGATAAGCAAAGTGAAGGGAATAAGAAGCCCAAGTATAATCTCCCTCGTACTGCGGAGGTTCGGCCTTGTGAATGGCCTTGTGATGAGTTCTTGAGAGAAGCCGAGATTTATGAAGATTTTTATTATTTGGTTGAGAATGCAGGCCTCACCGACTTCCTCCACAACTAGCGTGAACAGTATCTCCTACTCACCAATATTTTTGTGCAAAATTTTCATTTCCATGCTAGGAGATCGCCACCTTCGGTGGAATTTTATTTATATAATGAGCATAAGGAGATGTCACTTTATGATTTTGGTCGGGTTTGTAAGATACCCTTTGAGGGCAGCATAGAGGAACCACATCGTAATGATGTGGAAGGATTCATTAATATGATTGTTGTAGGGGAAATGAGGAAGGTTTCTAATGCAAGAATTACTGGAATACATTTTCTTGTTCTACGTTACTTCACAATATTTTCTAGTAGATGCTTAATTGGTCGCGGGAACTGTGGAAATCTTAGTGCCCCTGATATTGTTATTTTGCGCCATGCTTTGTTTCGTGATACCACTTTTCGTTTAGGCGCTATTGTTGCTAAACGGTTAAATTTGAACCGTACAAAGGGTCCCGTCTTAGGAGGCATCTTCGCCTCGCGCCTTGTTACACACTTTAACATACCTATTAGGCACTATGAGAAAGAGGAAAAGTTGTTGCCTCATATTTTTCTAGATTATAAGAGTATGGTAGCACATGATTTTATTGTTAAGAAGAAGAAGATGCTTAACTATAGACTGATATTTGATAAGAATTACTTTGAGACTATTACCTTGCCTGCTCCATCTTTGTTCAACATATTTTCAGGCACGTACCTTGTTTTGCTGGAGGCCGTTCAGGCATACCACAGCCTGACATCAGCTCCAGAGCTGGAGCCACTATTTGATCCTCACCGTTAGTCTGTTTATCAGTGGGTTCCGGAGGAGATTGGCAACCAGTGGCAACCCGAGGACCCTCCTCGGTACACCGGAGAGGGCAGCTTTGATCCGTGGGCATAGACTAACTTAGGCTAAAGGACTAAGCTTGGGGGAGTACGTATTTCTCACCGACATTACATTCATGTTCACACACTCATCTAGTTGTCGGTGCTCATACTTTTTCATTGTATTGTCCATGCTAATTTATTTTCTTTCCTGGCATTCTTCTTGTGTGTTTGAAAAACCTTAAGAAAAGAAATAAAAAAAATTAGTTGTAGCTTTTAGCTAGCTTACTTTCCATGCTTGTAGTAGTAGTAATTAAAAAGAAAACCCAAACAGATTTCTTGTTCTTCTTTTTGCTTGTTGGGAGCTTTCCCGTGTAAATAGTTTTGTTTCTTTTCTTTGGGGGTCAAGAGGAGAAGACCTTAATGAAGATGTTGAGTGGCTCTCATATGCATTATTGTTGATCTAACAAAGAGCCCATATTACCTTTGTCTTCTCCCTTGAATTGAATGCTTGCAGATTCTAGCTTAGTCCAATGCACGTGCACTATTATTATTATCCACACTATTTGGTTGTGCAAGTGAAAGGCAATAATGACGATATATGATGGACTGATTGAGATGAGAAAAGCTGGTATGAACTCGACCTCTCTTGTTTTTGTAAATATGATTAGTTCATCGTTCTTGATTCAGCCTATTATGAACGAAACATGTTTGTAATGACAATTAGAGATTATAGTTGCTCATGCCATGCTTAATTTGCTAGGAGTTTATAATGGTTTACCTTACGTGCCAACATGCTATTAAAATGGTTGTGATGTGGTATTATAGGGTGGTATCCTCCTTTGAACAATTCAAGTGGCTTGACTTGGCACATGTTCACGCATGTAGTTGAAACAAAATCAACATAGCCTCCACGATATTTATGTTCATGATGATTTATATTCTACACATGCATGCATTCAGTGTTGATTAATTTTAATGCATGTTCATGACTGTTGTAGCTCTCTAGCTGGTCGCTTCCCAGTCTCTTTCTAGCCTTCACTTGTACTAAGCGGGAACACTGCCTGTGCATCCAACTCCATAAACCCCAAAACTTATTCTGTTGGGGATATGACTACTGGAGGTAAACCGGCTAGGAATGGCCGGGTTAACTCCATGAATATAGAAGCCCATGAAGATGTGAGGATGGTGGCGCTTTACGAAGGCCCAAGGCCCAAAGGTGAGTTAAAGGTTGTAGATATAAACCGACTCTTTCATGTAACTTGTATTGTAAGTTAGAAAGAATAGAGACCGAGCCGGACACGTTTATGATCCGGCCTTGGGACTCTGTAAACCGGCGGGCATCAACCTATGTATATAAAGGGACGACCCGGCGGCGGTTTAGGGACAACAGACAACAACTCGAGAGCCAGGCAAAGCGGATTCGCTCCCTGGTCATCGAAACCCCAGCAATACCAATCACAACTAGACGTAGGCTTTACCTTCATCGAAGGGGCCGAACTAGTATAAAATTCCTCATGTCCCTTGTCTGGTTTAACCCCTTCAAGCTAACCCGTAGCGATGGCTCCACGACTAAGTCCTTTCACGAGGACATCTGCCGTGACAAACCCACGACAGTTGGCGCCCACCGTGGGGCTATCGCACGATGGTTTCGAGTTCTTGAAGGGCAACTTCGAAGGACTCAAGGGATACGCTATGGGCTGGATGACAAAGAGTCGTCACAGCAAGCTCTACATCGATGACGTAGGATGGGGTCCCGAGGCTGGTTCAATCGAATACGGGTACCGGGTCCCCTTTGGTGGGATTCACGTCTTCATCGCCAAGATCGGCGAACCGGGCCCTGAGCCGGACACCTGCACCGACATCATCGAGACGGCTCAGCGTGCGAGCCCTGCTGAGGGAGTCCTGGATTAGGGGGTCTCCGGACAGCCGGACTATCTCCATTGGCCGGACTGTTAGACTATGAAGATACAAGATTGAAGACTTCGTCTAGTGTCCGGATGGGACTCTACTTGGCATGGAAGGCAAGCTAGTCAATACGTATATGGATATCTCCTCCTTTGTAACCGACCTTGTGTAACCCTAACCCTCTCCGGTGTCTATATAAACTGGAGGGTTTTAGTTCGTAGGACAACAATCACAACATACAATCATACCGTAGGCTAGCTTCTAGGGTTTAGCCTCTTTGATCTCGTGGTGGATTTACTCTTGTAACACCCATATCTTCAATATTAATCAAGCAGGACGTAGGGTTTTACCTCCATCAAGAGGGCCCGAACCTGGGTAAAACTTTGTGTCCCTTGCCTCCTGTTACCATCCGGCCTAGACGCACAGTTCGGGACCCCCTACCCGAGATCTGCCAGTTTTGACTTCGACATTGGTGCTTTCATTGAGAGTTCCGCTGTGCCGCCGCCACAAGGAAGGATGTCTCGTCCCATCTTTAAAGACGGCAGTATCGCTGAGGGAGCTCTGGCTATCGGCCAAACTCTCCGGCTAGGTGGTTTTCTTATGACCGCCTGTTCAGCCGCTGCGCCGACGATGACTTCTCTGGTCATCGAAAGCAATCTTCACATCAACTCGGAACTCACCGAACAGTTAGATCCAATGGAGCTCTCTTCCCCGAACGAGCTCTTGGATCGTATCGCCGCCCTGGGAGTCGCTACAGACTAGGATCAGATTGGTCCTAAACCCGATCTAAGAGAAATTAAATCTCCCCAGGTCACCCACCATGTTGTAGTGGTGGAAGAACAATGCGGCAAAACTCCATCTATCTTAAGGACTAGCCACGTCTGGATTCCCGATCCCCCCAAACTGGATACCCACGGAGGGGAGGACGTCACTCAAAGCCCAAACCCAGAATCAGGCAGCGGGCTAGATTTACCAGAAAACGTTCAAGAATCAAAGATTTTGAGTTCGGAAACTCCTTGGCCACTGAGCCTCAAATCGGGTGAGGATTCGGATTCAACACCACCCACCCACCCAAACATACGCGATCTATCCCAAATTAGGCAAGAGCCCGATGAAACAGTAAACCATTACTGGGCCAGATTCCTCCTGATCAAGAACAGGATAAAGGACTGCCGCGAGGAAGACGCAATTTCATTCTTCTGCAATAATTGCACGGACAAGGGAATCCTCAACGCCATAAGTCGTCGCGAAATTACACGCTTTGCCGACTTGGTGTCCATAGTGCGAAAGTACTGTGCGATGGAAAGCAACTGGAAAACCAAAGTAAAATTTTGGGATAATCCGGCCCTGAATACAAACCCAGTCCGAAATAAAAGGGTGCAATATCACAATACACCTGGGTTAACTACCAAAAAGCAAAAGCCCTCTACGGGGCAAGGAACCGTACTGGAGGGATGGCTCAACGGACCCTGCAAAATTCATAGTACAACGGATGCGATACCAACGCACAACCTTAGAGCATGCTGGATACTCCGGCAGGTGGCCAAAAGTGGTGAGGATCTACTCCTCCCAAAAACCAAAGAGCACCACCCCGAGGATAACAGTACGGTCTTAACGGTGTTCGAGACCTTTGCGTCAAATAAAAGACGGAAGCGAACACTCCGCAGCACGTCCAAAATCTGCCACATAGCAGAAACAAATCCTTGGAGGGACACGGCTATTACCTTCAATGCCAGTGACGAACCTAAATTCCGAACAGCCCGAGTACCAGCCGCACTGGTCCTCAGTCCAATCATGGACGGCTTTCGACTCACCAAGGTACTCATGGACGGCGGCAGCGGATTAAACCTCATCTACGAGGAAACTCTTCAAAAGATGGAAATAGACTGGAGCCGCAGTAAGCAAAGCAGCACAACCTTTAGAGGAATCATCCCTAGTCGGGAAGCACGCTGCGCCGGAAAAATCACACTAGACGTGGTATTCGGCACGCCGGATAATTACAGGTCCAAAGAAATTACATTCCAAGTGGCCCCGTTCAGCAGCAGATACCACGCTCTATTAGGGCGGGAGGCATTCACAATCTTCCAAGCCGTACCCCATTACGGGTACATGAAGCTCAAAATGCCCGGGCCCAACAGAATCATCACTCTTGTTAGTAATCCGGACATAGCACTCCGCGCCGAAAATAAGACAGCTGCACTGGCCCTTGGGGCACTATCCGAAGCCCTAGCGGCCAAAGAACTAACTGTGCTGCGCTCCACGGTAAACAGGGATGACCTGATACTCGATAAAAGATCCAAGTCTACCTCCTTTAAGCCGGCGGACGAAATAGTCAAATTCCAAGTCCATCCAACGGACCCTACAAAAACAGCTTCCATCGGGGCACAACTAAACCCTGATGTTGACGTCGCACTGCGAGAATTCCTACGCGAGAACTGGGATATTTTTGCCTGGCACCCTTCAGACATGCTAGGAATCCCACGCAGGCTGGCTGAACACAGCCTAAATATCATAAAAGGGTTCAAGCTAGTCAAGCAGGCTCTTCGACGTTTCTCCGAGCCTAAAAGACAAGCCATGGGAGAGGAACTAGCCAAGCTATTAGAGGCCGGATTCATCAGAGACATAAAACATCCGGACTAGCAAGCAAACTTGGTGATGGTACCAAAGAAGGACAAATCCTGGCGCTTGTGCGTTGATTTTAAGGACCTTAACAAGGCCTGCCCAAAGGATCCCTTCCCCCTCGCCCGCATCGATCAAATCATCGATGCTACCGCAGGACACGATTCATTGTGTTTCCTCGATGCATACTCCGGCTACCACCAAATCAAAATGGCAGAGCCAGACCAAGCCGCAACGGCATTCATCACACCATACGGCCCATTCTGCTTCAACACAATGCCCTTCGGGCTAAAAAACGCCGGTGCAACATATCAACGCATGATTCAGACATGCCTGGCAAACCAGATTGGCAAAACAGTGGAGGCCTACGTGGATGACGTGGTCATTAAAACCAAGCATGTCGAAACTTTAGTAGACGACTTGAGGCTCACATTCGACAACCTCCGAACATATGACATCAAGCTCATTCCGGAAAAATGCGTCTTTGGCATACCAGTAGGAAAGCTCCTGGGATTCATTGTCTCCAGTAGAGGTATTGAAGCTAATCCGGCCAAAATCCAAGCGTTGTCACAGTTGGCTACCCCAACAGACCTCAAACAAATACAAAAACTAACTGGATGCGTGGCGGCTCTAAGCCGCTTTATCTCCCGCTTGGGAGAAAAGGCATTACCCCTTTATTGCCTCCTCCGGCGTACCGAACACTTCGAGTGGACGGACGCCGCCACGGCCGGACTCAACGAAATAAAAGCCATGTTGGCAACAAACCTAGTCCTGGCCGCGCCAAACATTGGCGAACCAATGCTATTATACATTGCGGCAACTCATCAAGTGGTAAGCATAGTGCTTGTCGTCGAGCGAGAAGTGGACGGACACAAATTTCCCATTCAAAAGCCGGTTTACTACGTGTCCACTGTCCTTACTCCATGCAAAACGCGGTACCCGCATTATCAAAAGATAGCGTACGCGGTATTTATGGCATCCAGGAAGCTGTGACACTACTTTCAAGAGTGTTCGATAACGGTAGCCTCGGAAGTACCACTTAACAATATTATAAACAACCGCGACGCGACGGGTCGGATTGCCAAATGGGACATTGACCTCCTCCTGTTCGACATAACTTACAAGCCACGGTAAGCTATTAAATCACAAGTTTTGGCTGACTTCGTCGCTGAATGGACGGAAGCCGAACTCCCTAAAGATTACGGCACATATTCAAACTGGATCATGCACTTCGACGGCTCCAAAATGTTGGCTGGTCTGGGGGCCGGCGTCATTTTTACGTCCCCAACAGGAGACACAGTTCAATACGTACTGCAGATAATGTATACGGACTCCAACAACGCAGCCGACTACGAGGCCCTTCTACATGGTCTCCGGATGGCGGTATCCATGGGCATTCAATGCCTAGAGGTGCGCGGGGATTCAAACCTTGCAATATCCCAAATAAATGGAGACTTTGATGCCAAGGATCCAAAAATGGCCGCTTATTGCAATGTCGTCCTAAAAATGTCAGCCCGGTTCGAGGGGCTCGAATTTCACCATGTGGCTCGGGAAAACAATCAGGCGGCAGATATCCTCGCCCGCATTGGCGCAAAACGCGACGCCGTCCCTCCCAACATTTTTCTGGAAAGGCTTTTCAAGCCATGCGTAGCATGGGAAGGGGACACCGGTAACAACAGTCCGGACCCGGCCAAAATACTCGATACCGAACTCTCTGACACAATCGGAGGCTCCGCCACCGAAATAACACAATCATCCCACAAGATAATGGCTATTATTGCCCCGTGGACAGAACCATTCCTGGCCTACTTAACTAGACAGGAACTCCCAGAGGACCAAAATGAGGCACGCTGCATAGTGCGGCGATCAAAGGCCTACAGGGTCCACGAGGGAGAATTGTACAAGAAAAGCACTACCGGAGTCCTTCAACGGTGCATCTCCGAAGAGGAAGGACGGAACCTTCTGGCGGAAATTCATGCCGGACTCGGTGGTCATCACGCCGCAGCCCAGGCTCTTGTGAGCAAGGCCTTCCATACATGATTGTATTGGCCAACGGCCCGGGCAGACGCATAGGACTTAGTCCAGCGTTGCGCCAGTTGCCAGCTCTTTGCAAATCAAAGCCATATGCCACCCACCGCCCTCCGAACAATGCCCATTACATGGCCCTTTGCGGTCTGGGGGCTTGACATGGTTGGAGCCCTTAAAGGTGGAACCCACAAGAAAAAAAACTTATTGGTCATTGAGGGAGTCCTGGATTAGGGGGTGTCCGGATGGCCGGACTATACCTTCAGCCGGACTCCTGGACTATGAAGATACAAGATTGAAGACTTCGTCCCGTGTCCGGAAGGGACTTTCCTTGGCGCGGAAGGCAAGCTTGGCAATACCGATATGTAGATCTCCTACCATTGTAACCGACTTTGTGTAACCCTAACCTTCTCCGGTGTCTATATAAACTGGAGGGTTTTAGTCCGTAGGACAACATACAGAACAACAATCATACCATAGGCTAGCTTCTAGGGTTTAGCCTCTCCGATCTCGTGGTAGATCTACTCTTGTACTACCCATATCATCAATATTAATCAAACAGGACGTAGGGTTTTACCTCCATCAAGAGGGCCCGAACCTGGGTAAAACTTCGTGTCCCTTGCCTCCTGTTACCATCCGGCCTAGACGCACAGTTCGGGACACCCTACCCGAGATCCGCCGGTTTTGACACCGACATTGGTGCTTTCATTGAGAGTTCCTCTGTGTCGTCGCCGTTAGGCTTGATGGCTCCTACGATCATCAATAGCGATGCAGTCTAGGGAGAGACCTTCCTCCCCGGACAGATCTTCGTCTTTGGCGGCTTCGCACTGCGGGCCAATTCACTTGGCCATCTGGAGCGGATCAAAAGCTATGCCCCTGGCTGTCAGGTCAGATTTGGAAGTTTAAACTACACGGCTGACATCCCCGGGGACTTGATCTTCGATGGATTCGAGCAACTGCCAAGCGCGCCGCACTGTCACGACGAGCATGATCTAGCTCTGCCGCTGAACAGTGCCCTGGAGGCCGCACCCGCATCGGCTTCCACCCTTAATTCGGAGCCAACTGCGCCGATCGAG
The DNA here is from genome assembly GCF_003073215.2 of Triticum urartu. Classification (NCBI taxonomy): domain Eukaryota; kingdom Viridiplantae; phylum Streptophyta; class Magnoliopsida; order Poales; family Poaceae; genus Triticum; species Triticum urartu. The sequence goes on along the minus strand of NC_053023.1, from coordinate 31,491,583 downwards.
GATGGGTGGTTGGACGCTGCCTCGGGGGCTGCGATCCCAACGGCAATCGAGCCGAACACCAGGCCCGCACTCCGCGAGACTCGTGACTCCAAGGAGCCGGACTTCTCTTCGGACTCCGAACCCTCCGCGCCCTGCCGATCGAATCTGATTAGGCGCCGATCATGGAGTTTACTGCCGCGGACATCTTTCAGCACTCGCCTTTCGGCGATATTCTGAAGACACTAAAGTCTCTCTCTTTATCAAGAGAGCCCTGGCCGGACTACGGTCAGCAAGGTTGGGATACGGACAATGATGAAATTTAAAGCCCACCCACCACCCACTTTGTAGCCACTGTCGACGATTTAACCGACATGCTCGACTTCGACTCCGAAGACATCGACGGTATGGACGCCGATGAAGGAGACGATGAAGAACCAACGCCTATTGGGCCCTGGAAAGCCACCTCGTCATATGACGTATACATGGTGGACGCACCCAAAGATGATGACGAGGAGCGGAAGGACGCACCGAAGGCTTGTTCCCTCGAGAAGCAGTCAAAGCGGCGACGCAAGTGCCGCCCCAAATCCCGCCTCGACAGAAATAACGATCACACAGACCCAGCGCTGGAGTAGGGAGAACCGCTGCCAGACAACGGCAATCCGGATAATCAAACTGAACAAACAAATTCTATCAAGGATAATGGTCCGGACGACATAACGCCGGACAGGCACCCGGAGCAGCAGAATGCCCGTAAAAGGCTTGTTGCCACCGCGAGGAGTCCTAAAAAGCAGAAGCAAAGGCTCAAGACTACACAAGATACACTCCAAATCAGATGGAGTAGAATACTCAACACAACAGCGAGGTACGGCGACAATCGCCCCTCCAAGAGCTACCCAAAGCGGAAGCTGCTACCTGAATTCGATGAGGAGGCCTCAGACCCCCCACAACCAAATATCAAAGCAGCCACCTGGCCGGATAGACGACCCCTCTACCAACACAGAGCGGCATACAACGCCACTCACAATACAACACGCGACCCATGCGAGGGCTCGCACCCAAAGGACGGCGCAACAAGATCCATCTATGGACCACGCAAGCGCGCCCCAGCATACAATGCAACACAACAAATATCCGAACAACGCGGTACACTCAGCTACACATGTGCAGCACGCCCCCTATGTTTCACCGATGAGGTGCTGGATCATGAATTTCCAGAGGGATTCAAACCCGTAAACATAGAGACATACGACGGAACAACAGACCCTGGGGTCTGGATTGAGGACTACATCCTTCATATCCATATGGCTCAAGGAGATGATCTCCACGCCATCAAGTACTTACCCCTCAAGCTCAAAGGGCCAGCTCGTCACTGGCTTAAAGGCCTCCCCGAAAGCTCCATTGGAAGTTGGGAAGAGCTCGAAGATGCCTTTCGGGCAAATTTTCAAGGGACTTATGTCCGACCTCCGGATGTGGACGATTTGAGTCATATAACTCAACAGCCCGGAGAGTCAGCCCGAAAGCTTTGGAACAGATTTCTTACTAAAAAGAACTAGATTGTCGACTGTCCGGACGCCGAAGCCTTGGCAGCTTTTAAGCATATCGTCCGTGACGAATGGCTCGCCAGACACCTCGGCCAAAATAAGCCGAGAACGATGGCCGCATTAACAAGCCTCATGACCCGCTTTTGCGCGGGTGAGGATAGCTGGCTAGCCGGATGCAGCACCAGCGACCCCAGTACATCTGAAGTAAGAGATGGAAATGGGAAATCACGGCGCAACAGCAATAACAAATGCCAGAATAAAGAAGACAGCACGAAGGGCACGGCAGTAAACGCCGGATTCAAAAGCTCTCGGCCAGGTCAAAAGCCGCCCTCTAAAGGCACCAGGGATGAACTGTCCAGCCTCAACAAAATTCTGGACCAAGTATGTTAGATCCATAGTACCCCTGGTAAACCTGCTAATCATACCCACAGAGAATGTTGGGTCTTCAAGCAGTTCGGCAAGCTCAACGCCGTACACAAAGGGGAGGATACGCCAAGTGAAGACGAGGACGAGCCTCCCAAGCAAGACACTAGGGAACAAAAGAAATTTCCACCAGAGGTCAAAACAGTAAACGTGTTACACGTGATCAAGGGAAAAAACAACGCGGCACTCCCAGGAAAATATACCCAAGTGCCTGTCACCGCGAAGTCCTGCCACTGGTCGTCTCAACCGATCACTTTCGACCATCGCGATTACTCAGCAAGTATCCGACGCGTAGGATGGGCTGCCCTGGTATTAGACCCAGTAATTGGCGGATATCACTTCACACGAGTCTTGATGGACGGTGGCAGCAATCTAAACATAATATATCAGGATACAATCCGCGGGATGGGGTTAGATCCAACAAAAATTCGCCATAGCAATACTACCTTTAAAGGAGTAACGCCAGGCCCAAGGGCTCGTTGTACGGGCTCCCTCCTACTACAAGTTATATTCGGCTCCCCCGATAACTTCCGTCGCGAGCATTTAACCTTCCACATCGCTCCGTTCCAAAGTGGCTATCAAGCACTGCTCGGACGCGAAGCTTTCGCTCGCTTTAATGCAATACCACACTACGCCTCCCTCACACTCAATATGCCCGGTCCACGTGGCATCATTTCAGTGAACGGAAATATCAAGCAATCTCTGCGCGCCGAAGAGAGTGCGGCTGCCTTGGCAGCCGCATACTAAAGGCGCCCGGACCAGCGAAAGCATCCAATAGGTGGTCAAGACCTCAAACACAACTAATCAAGTCCGGCGCCACTATTTATACCGAATAAATGGTCACACCCCTATTTGTCAATACAAGGGGCTCAACGGGCGCAGACAAGTGGCTATTTCTTCTCATCTTGAACTATACATGGTTTCTTTAAAAACTATCTTTTTACACGATAACTTTTTCACCTAAATTCCTCTCTTTTACAGATGATTATCGTGCTACACCCGTCCAGGATACGGCACAACGGAGACACAGGCACAGACGTGCAGCAGGGACCCGCTCCAAGGATTCTTTTTAGATTAAGACCATGCGTAAAACTTTTTTACTGTCTCTTGTTGATACATATCCACCGTTGAGAAGGATGCTGACGTCTTGGCATGTGGCCACGCCAGAATAATGAACGTACCTGGACACAAGGGGCTTCTTACAAAGGCCATTATTTAGGCCCGGTTTATACCACAAAGACCGAATACCTTAGGGAGTGTTCGGCGTCGCGAGTTTGGCCCTATATGCATCAGCTCCGAATCATTGTCTTTGGTCAAATGTTGGGTTTGCCCGGCTCCTGTGTTTTGGTGCCTTACGTTCCGGTTTACCAGCTAAGGTAGCACCAGGAGAACTACTGCGATTGTGCCCTGGTTCATCCGGACGAGCACCTTAGTAGAGAAAGCCGAAAACTGACTATCATGATATAGTGTGAGACTGGTCAACCACTCGATGACCTGTTGGAATGTTAGAATTCCTCCGCCTTAACGAAGGGCCATTTTCCGGCCAGGCATGTACGCACCCCGGGATCGGGAGCGTGCGGAGCCACCAGGGGCTATCTAGTAGCCCCACTGTAAAACTCCTATGGCTAAGTGAAAGTGCTAAAGCAATATAATCTGGTTGCCTCGCTCGCTCCGCTATCACCTCCTTAATAGGACCAAGACGTTGGGTTAAGTGTGAACGTGTGTTTTTTGCGAGCACCTCCGCATTATATGCGTGGGGGTTGAAGCCGACGGCTGCAATCTTTCAGGTTATACACATGTATACATAAACGGCCGCCCAGGAGGCATCATATTACTTTCAGGCAAAAGTATAAAAATAGCCTTATAAAAATTTATAAAAGCATTTCGCTTACAATGAGATTACATATCACTCAAACATAATTTTTTTGAGCACTGGGTCTGTATCAAACGAGCACCCTCAAGAACTTCTTCAAAGTAGTGCTCAGCAGCCATTCGACCTATGGCCGAATCCCGCGCTGCAACAGTGGTAGCATCCATCTCCGCCCAGTATACTTTAACACCTCAAGGAACTACTGCACCAAGCTGAAATAACCGGTCGGTTTTGGCCTTTCCGGCCATAGCTGATCAACAATAGACCTCATGGCGAGTCCGGACAACCTATTCAGTTCGGCCCATTCGGCTAATTGGTCAGTCAATGAAAGCGGACGCTCGGGAGAATGGAATTGTGTCCAAAACAGCTGGTCACTTCATGATCCGTCTGACCCTGGAAGTACTTGGCCGCATCGGCAGTGCTCGCCGCCAAATCCATATACACATCCTCCGAACTCCACAGCCGATCCAGAGAGGCATACCGTGGATCTCCGAACTTCCTCCGCAACATAAAGGATTTCCTAGCTACAATATCCCCGGCTTCCCGCAGCTCCTCGTTCTTCGCCCTCATAGCAGAGCGAATGTCTTTTCTCATCGCAGCAGCCTTCTCAAGGTCCGATGCCTTCGCTAGGTTTTCCTTTTCAAGAACCCGGCAACGGTTGGCGGCGGCTTTTAATTCTATGGCCATCTTGGCCATCTTATCTCGGCTCTCGCCATGCGCGGCCTTCTCGGCTTTCAACTCTTCGGCCGCCTTCAAAGCAGCCGCATTACCAAACCTCGCTTGTTCCTTGGCTCGGGAAAGTTCTGCCCGCAAGGTTTCAACTGTGGCAGCTCCATCTACAGTCACAACATATTAAAGATACTGGCATCATGCTGCTCTTACTATGTGGCGTTTACCAGATAATGACACTTACCCTGTGCCTCGTCAAGCCTTTTGGTAACAAGCTTGATGTCGGCGTCTGCCGCATCCAACTGCCGTTTTAAATGGGCAAACTCGCTCGTCCGGCTAGCCACTGGAGCTTCCATCACCTGCACATCGAGGCAGTATGGTTATTACCTGGGAATATGATCCTCTGTTCGTCGTCGTTTCCGACGACAACCAGAGTCTCAGGGGCTACTATCTACACAGGGCACACCTAGCATGTGCAGGACTATCATACATTATTTTACGTACCTCAAAGCCTGTTAGTAGACTCATAAAAGCTTCATGCAATCCACTTTCGGCGGACGAGATTCTCTCCATCACCGTATTCATTAGCACACGGTGTTCATCTGAGATGGCCGCTCGCCCCACCAACTCCCTCAGAACATCCGATCGCACACCAGACGGTGCCGGACTCTTTTTTCCGCTCTCTTCGGGAGCCGGACACTGGGAGCTTCGGGGGTCAATGGGATTATCTTCTGGCCTCACCGAACTCGGAGAGGCCCTCCGCGACGACACTTCGGGGTCGCCGGCTTCCGGAGCGGAGGAGTCCGGAGGAGGCGTTTCGCTCTCCATCATCTCTGGAAGAAGATCCCCCGAAGACGAGCTCATTTGAGAGAGACTAAGGCCCGAACTGCAAAGATATATGCGGTGGTTATTTTCTCAGAAGAAAAGGATGGCATATCTGTACTACTAAAGTATTTTGGGTCACTTATGACTCGCTGGAGAATTGATCCCCCCACGGACTTTGTGCGGCAAAAGCACCCCCCAAGGTAGGACCCTCTGTGGGAGACTTCTTCTCCCGTTTGGAAGCTTCGGCTTTCGAATCCCCGGGCGCAGTCCTTTTCCTCCTCCGGTCGTCTTCCTTCATGGAGACACGCGGTCCCTCGGTAAGAATGGGCAGCGTTGGGGGCCCGCGTCCGCCCGTATTATCCTCCCCAGTATCTGCCTTCAAGAGCTCCGGGCAAGGTGCGACCTGGAGCATCTTTTCCAATACCGGATTGTCCAAACCCTCAGGGAGGGGGGCCGAACACCGAATCAACTTCGCCTTTGTTAGCCAGTCCTGGTCAAAAGGAAAACTGTCAGAAATAACTTCGTAACAAATGAGAGATAGTATGTTCGGCCGCAAGGCTCCTTACCTGTTCGGCGGCACGGTTACTGCTCAGGCCCACGTCCTCGGTGATTTCTGGACACTCTACCTGAGGTCCGAAGAATGACTTGTACATCTCCTCGTGCGTCAGGCTGAGGAAATTTTGAATGACACGCGGTCCCTCGGGATTGAACTCCCACAAGCGAAGGGGCTGGCGTTTGCAAGGCTGGACTTGACGAACCAGCATAACTTGTATTACCGCAACCAAACTAAAATCTCCATTGAAGAGATCTCGAATGCGGCTTTGCAGTATAGGCACGTCCTTGGCTGGACCCCAGCTCAGACCTCTGCTGATCCATGACATCAGTTGTGGTGGAGGGCCCGAGCGGAAAACAGGGGCGGCCGCCCACTTGGCACTTCTAGGAGCCGTAATGTAGAACCACTCCTATTGCCACAATTCAGACACCTCTGGAATGGAACCTTTGGGCCATAGAGCTCCCGTCATCTTGCATATTAAGGCACCTCCACACGCTGTATGTTGCCCCTCGATCATCTTTGGCTTTACTTCAAAGGTCTTGAGCCACAGGCCAAAGTGAGGGGTAACCTGGAGGAAGGCCTCACACACGACAATAAATGTCGTGATATGAAGAAAGGAGTCCAGAGCTAGATCATGGAAATCTAGCCCGTAATAAAACATCAAACCCCTGACGAAAGGATCCATAGCAAGGCATAGACCTCGGAGGAAGTGGGAGACAAACACGACGTTCTCGTTGGGTTCGGGGGAGGGGACGGCCTGCCCTCGGGCAGGCAGCCGATGCAAAATCTCGGCGGTCAGATATCTGGCATCCCTCAACTTTTTGATGAATTCTTCCGTGATGGAGGAAGGCACCCATCGGCCTTGAAGGCTAGATCCAGACATGATTGAAGGTTCGGAGCACCTGACCTGAACTTTGGGTGTTTGAGCTTGAGGTGGGGGAAGGATTCGATTGAGCATGGGAGGAAAAAAATAAAAGCCTTTTCCCTTTATGAATATCAAGCATCCTCTCCGTGGCCGTTTGGACTTGCCTATAGTCTAGGAGTCCTAGAAGCGGTTGGGTTACCCACGCCCGTATTGATGAGAATCCCGGAATAAGGGGACACGATCTCTGCTTTGATGAGACGTGCCAAGGAAACCGCCTCGCATGACACGCTGAGGTGGGACAATAAAATGATTCGAATAAAGGCTTGGCCGTAGTGCGATGTCACACTACGGAATATGTCAGCAGATTAGATTTGTGTAAATATTATTCTCTCTATGGCAATATGTGGAAACTTATTTTGCAGAGCCGGACACTATCTTTGTGTTCAAAATCTTCTATGAAGTACTTGGAGGAGGAACCCGCCTTGCAATGCCGAAGACAATCTGCGCACCGGACTCGTCGTCATTGAAGCCTGGTTCAGGGGCTACTGAGGGAGTCCTAGATTAGGGGGTGTCCGGATGGCCGGACTATACCTTCAGCCGGACTCCTGGACTATGAAGATACAAGATTGAAGACTTCGTCCCATGTCCGGAAGGGACTTTCCTTGGCGTGGAAGGCAAGCTTGGCGATACGGATATGTAGATCTCCTACCATTGTAACCAACTTTGTGTAACCCTAACCTTCTCCGGTGTCTATATAAACCGGAGGGTTTTAGTCCGTAGGACAACATACAGAACAACAATCATACCATAGGCTAGCTTCTAGGGTTTAGCCTCTCCGATCTCGTGGTAGATCTACTCTTGTACTACCCATATCATCAATATTAATCAAGCAGGACGTAGGGTTTTACCTCCATCAAGAGGGCCCGAACCTGGGTAAAACTTCGTGTCCCTTGCCTCATGTTACCATCCGGCCTAGACGTATAGTTCGGGACCCCCTACCCGAGATCCGCCGGTTTTGACACTGACAGTCATGGTGGATAAATTCACCAAATGGATAGAGGCCAAACCGGTTAAAACAGCCGAATCTGGACCGGTGATAGATTTCATATCCGGGATTGTACATCGCTACGGCGTCCCCCACAACATCATCACTGATAACGGCACAAACTTCACAGCCGACGAGGTAAAACTCTGGTGTAGCAAAATGGGGATCAAGCTCGATTATGCTTCAGTCTACCATCCACAAACCAATGGTCAAGTCGAATGAGCAAATGGTCTTATAATGAGCGGCATTAAACCCAGACTAGTGCGCTCCTTAACAGAGTCTGACACGCACTGGGTAGAGGAGCTCGACTCCGTACTCTGGGGGCTGCGGACCACGCCGAATCGTAGTACCGGATACACACCATTTTTATGGTGTACGACGCTGAGGCAGTCCTGCCCTGTGACATAATTCATGACTCATCTCGAGTGCGCATGTACGAAGAAAGAGAAGCCGAGCTCGATCGGCAGGACAGTCTGGACACCTTGGAGGAAGAGCGCGACGTAGCCAAAGCCCGTTCCACATTTTAGCAGCAACAGGCCCGCAGATACCAAAGAAGAGAAGTATGAGCCAAAACTTATAATGTTGGCGAACTAGTTCTCCGGCTGCCGGATAAGAAAAAGAACAAGCTAGAGCCCAAATGGGAAGGTCCCTTCATCATTGACCAAGTTCTGACCGGCGGAGCGTACCGACTGCGGGATGCATCGACTAGTCGACTCAAGCCGAACCCATGGAACGGAGCCAGGCTCCGAAGATTCTACGCCTAGCACTGGACTTTATGTTAGTCCCTTCCCTTTGTCCATTTTCTGCATATGCGTCGCCTGTCTTGTTTTCCTTTCTTTCTTTTATTCCTCTAGGTCTTCAAGGGTCACCTGTGCCTCACTTGTACACTACAGAGGTGCTAGCCGCACTATCTACACATGGGGGCTTCTTTCACAGAAGCTTAAATTATTTACCTGGGCATCACGCCCAACACATGCGTTATACTTCCGCATGTAACTTTTTTCACCATTATATGCATCGATATGACTTAAGTTTTGGCCAAGCTGGGTTGCCTGGCTCTTGTATTTATGCCCTACGTTCCCGTTAATTTTGCTAGGGCATAAGGGGAGCACCTCTGCGATTGTTACCGCCGGGTCAGCCAGACGTGTACCTCAGACTGGGTGAAGCCGAAAGCTAGCGTTCTTAAGAGAATATTCGGTCGGTGAACAAAAGATGACTTTTATTTATTAACCATATCTGCCCCCAGACGTTTTTACTGCGCTTCTTGTCGCAGTCCAGACATGCACTTTAGGGCATGCCTACCCAGGGAAAGGAACCCTTAACGGAACTGTTCTCTCTGGAAGATGTTTCTTACTACCCATGTAATATAACATAACTAGTTGGGCACTTGTCTGATAAAGCACTAATGACCCCTACGCCTAGTCTCCACGCATGCCCCGGTTCTTATATAACCGAGAGGGTATTCGGATACACTCCGGACTTTCGGGTCTCGAGGTTGGAGCGAAAAGGTCTGCCACGACAAACGATCTACAATCCGGATAGAAGGCATCATATATGTCACTTTACAATTACATAGTCAATTTGACTGGTTGAATTCCTCTTCAATGCCATCCAATAGGCTGTCTAGTCTACAGTCCTGTTGGGCATACTTTGCGGCCAATTCTACTTGGTCGTACACTAAATTTACAGGGATCTCCTTGCCATCAGGCCCCACAGGTCCGACTTCGGCCATGTGGTTCGGGTCAGCCTTCGTGTACCGTGTCTTCACCATCGCCCAAGCTTCCCTGGTGCCCTGATGGCAGGCCGATATCTTCCATAATCGGAAGCGCTGCTATGCTCCCTTCAGCTTTTCTGCAAGCTCTCCAAGGCCTTCGGGTAGGGAGACGGACGGCCACAAGGCCTGGGCAACGCCTTGCATCACCTACCGAACTCGTTCGTGCAACTGTGCGAGCTCGGGAAGAAGATCACCTGTCGAACTAGGCATCTCCTCGACAGGATGACCTGTTAACATACCTACAGACATAACTCTGTCAGTCAGCTTCCCCGCCGAACTCTTTTTAAGTTCGTTCAAGCACTTACTAAATATGCCGCGCCGAAGCCGTCGATTCTCCTTAACAGAGTCTGACAGTTGGGCACGAACATCTTTCAGTTCCATGCCCAGCTTGGTGTTGGCAACTTGGAGATCATTCTTCTCCTGCCTCACCCTTGTAAGCACGTTCTCACCAGCCTTCAACTGGCGTTTGAGCTGTTGCTTATCCAGATTCACTCCAGCGTCATCTGCAATTTTTTCGTCAGATTTGCATATAAGGCTGCACTCTAATATGATACTTATCATTTGACGGATATGTTACCAACGGGGGTCTCTTTGGGCTCCCCTGCGGCGGACAGTGCAGCCTGAAGTTGGGCTTTGCACTCTTCCAGCTCCTGGGACAGTTGAGTATTCTTTTCTGTAAGAACCTACATAACAGATGATCCTTAAATCAGTTATCCTAACTGTTTCAAGTCTCAGGGGCTACTAATATATATAATCATCAAATTTTCTCACCCGTATGTCTTTTACATACTGCTCCGTGGCTCTGGCTAGACCATCTTGAGCGGCACGGAGGTGCGCATCTCCCGAGTTGAAGGCATCCAATGCATCTGGGGAGAAACAAGCGTCATGAAGAACAGTCCGGCGACGCCTGTGGTTCATGGCACTTTCCACCTCAGAATGGGTGGCGAACAGTCTATCCGTATCCTCTGTCGGAGGAGAACCCGGCGCACTCCTTGTACTCGTTCCCACTTCCGAGTCCGGCCTTGGAGCCTGGCTTGTGGAGGCGCGATTGGTAGCCTCTCCGGGTATAGTCCGGCGAGCGCTCTTTTTTCCTGAAAAGAAGGCATGGGCGTTAGTATGCCTCTGTAAATAATGTCTTGTAATAAAGATGGCGCGCTATACCGCTGCGCCGGTGCCTCAATCCGGACTGCAGATCTTTTCAGCCTGGCTGGCTTAGCGGCCTCTTGGTGGCTAGTTGCCACGGGCTCAGCCTTTGCCCCGAGAACCTCCCCTGCAAAACACGGCTGTTATACGACAATAAAAAGAGCACAAGGACGGATCCCTTTTTAAGTGCTGGGATTTCGGTCTTAGTCACCTGTGAGGCTGGAACTAGCCCAGGGTAATCGACCGTAATGGCCACCAAGGTATTGTCATTACTCCCTCGGTAAAATACCCCGTCGATCAGCTCCACGGATATGTCCGGATCCTCCTGGGAGGCCGGGTCAAGGGACCGTCCAGGGTCCTCGGGCTGTGGGGGAGGGCTGTTTATCTCCTTTACTGCCTGGCGCAGCTCCTGCGATGAAATCGCTAGAATGAATACTTAAACTACGGGAATACAAAACGGATGGGTGAGAAAAATCTCCGCTTACCCAGCTCGGAGGATTGTACATGGATAATCCGCCCTGCGGGTTGACATGGAGGAATTCCTCCTCTTCTCCCTTGTACAAAGTGGACAAGATCTTTATTAGATCAGCAGCCGATCCCGGCCCTTTGCGGCCGTGGCGGGTGGCGTCATCCTCCCCGTTGAAATCCCACATGGGGTGGCCTCTATACTGGAGCGGCTGCACCCCCCAACTCCGACGCTTCTTCAAAGGGGCGTTGTCAAACTCTGGAAGGCCGATCCGAATAGGGTCCGGAACGGGGACATCTTCTATATAAAACCATTCTCAAGGCCAGTCTTCGGACGTCTTCTTTGGGGTCCCGGGTAGGTATCCGATCCCGGTGATACGCCACACTTCGGCTCCGCCCACTTGATATATTGATCCCTTCTTAGAACGGGGCACCAAACAGAACAACTTCTTCCATAGAGGGAAATGAGCCTCACAGCCCAAAAACAACTCGCAAAGGGCTACGAATCCCGCAATATGTAGCAGAGAAGCAGGCGTGAGGTTGTGCAGCTGGAGGCCATAGAACTCCAGAAGCCCTCGAAGAAATGGATGGATTGGGAATCCGAGCCCTCTTACCAGATAAGGGACAAGGCACACCCGCTCTCCCTTGGAGGGATTGGGACAACTCTCCGCTTGCTCTCCTCCATTATAGGTGGCAAGCCCGGCTCGAACTGGGACCAGGTACGCTGGGGGAAGAAATCCATTGGACTGAAGCACCACCAATTTGCTATGCGGGATGGAACATCTCTCCTAATATCCAGGCTTGGAGCTAGGGGTGCGAGAGGAGGAGCTGCGTTGACCAGCCATGGTGGAATGGATCTCTGTCGGGTACGCTCTGATGAAGACTCGGCAAGGGAGGATGGTGTGATTTGGATATGAATCCTCGTCTTTTTAAATAGGCGGCTCATTTTGCATAGCTAGGGTGGTAAATGTGAAAACACCCTGGCTCTTCACATTCGCTCGACACGTGGAAAGTGGCCATTATTGGGCATGGAAGCCAAGAAATACAAACCATCACGAGGAACCGGACATTATTTCGATAGGTACACAGAATTTGGAGAAGGAACCCGCCTTGCAATGCTGAAGACAACTGCGCGCCGGACTCATCGTCATTGAAGCCTAGTTCGGGGGCTACTGAGGGAGTCCTGGATTAGGGGGTCTCCGGACAGCCGGACTATCTCCATTGGCCGGACTTATAGACTATGAAGATACAAGATTGAAGACTTCGTCTCGTGTCCGGATGGGACTCTACTTGGCGTGGAAGGCAAGCTAGGCAATACGTATATGGATATCTCCTCCTTTGTAACCGACCTTGTGTAACCCTAACCCTCTCCGGTGTTTATATAAACCAGAGGGTTTTAGTCCGTAGGACAACAATCACAACATACAATCATACTGTAGGCTAGCTTCTAGGGTTTAGCCTCTCTGATCTCGTGGTAGGTCTACTCTTGTAACACCCATATCTTCAATATTAATCAAGCAGGACGTAGGGTTTTACCTCCATCAAGAGGGCCTGAACCTGGGTAAAACTTCGTGTCCCTTACCTCCTGTTACCATCCGGCCTAGACGCAGAGTTCGGGACCCCCTACCCAAGATCCGCCGGTTTTGACACCGACACCTGCGCCGGTTCAGCCCTCAGGACGAAATGTTTTCGTAGGTATCATCCATGGAGCGGAGTATGAGGATGGACCGACATCTAGTGGAGAAACCATTGTCTGTTCTGATGACTAGTCTTCGACTGGAGAGACCGAGTCACTGTATCAGCTGCAGGACGACCGGATTAGCGGAGGTTCCGATGGCAACAGTATTCCGGACCCCCTCGATCTGCCAAACCGGGTCGCTGTCTTCATGGCCGGAACACAACCAGCGCAACACTCTTCTACCGCCGTGGCGATGTTCTCCGGTTCAGCAACAACAACGCCAGCAGGAGCAGGGGGCTCTGCGCCGCCTCCTGCTTAGGTTTTGTCCGATTTGTTTGACGCTTTGGCAACATTGATGGCCGCGAAAGTGGATGCGGCAGCCCGAGATCAGCACAACGCGGAGATTGCAAAGGTGAATGATCAGATAACTGAGGCTAAAGCAGACCTGTTAGCAGTGCCAGGATGGCTACAAAACGGGCCGAGTTGGAAGCTCAGGCCTACCGGCTTAGGTTGGACCAGAATGCCTCAGATGAGGTCAAGAAAAGAAGATACCGGTCGCACCTCCCGCCGGGTTATGAGCCAAGAAATCTCTTCAACATGCCAGGAGCCGGAACCAGTAACCAGCCAGTGGTAAACCGGACGGAGTCGTCAGGAACAAGAGCGCCGGTTCAGCCGTGCACCATGGACCCGCCTCGTCAGAACAATGTTGTACCATAGTATGTTCCAACGCCCCCGGGGCATTACTCCAACCCGTTAGACAACATTGTGGCCGCCGCTTCACGATTAGCAGCACTCCCAGCTGACGTCGAGTCACCAGTGGCGATTGAGACACGACGGGCCAGAGAGCTCCTTCAAACAGCTTTAAACTAGTAGAAGGCTTATTCACATAGTCATGAAAGGATTCATTCCACCCCCCGTCCGAGTCGGAGCTACAACAGGCACGTTGAGGATGAACCGGCTGTATCAAGCAGTGCACATCACCGTAACTCGCCGCGAGGGCACAACCCGGCAGTTGGAGGTGCTAATGCACAAGATGTGGTGGATCATGGTCATGCACGTCGAGAAGCCGAGTTAGCAGCTCTGCATGCAGCTCGTCAACCTACTCTGGTTCTCCCTACCACTTCAGTGGAGCCAGGTGTGCTTTTCAGTTCTTTAGGGGTGCCGTGTCTTACCCCCGCTTTGTGTAATGTGCGACTGCCCAAGGATTTTAAGGGACCTCGTAAGGTGCCCAATTACACCGCCGATTTGCAACCGGACTCATGGGTGGAGAGTTATGAGATGGCGATGGAGATGCTGGACGTGGATGAAGCAGTGTGTGCTAAATGCTTCACCATGATGTTGGAGGGGACAACTCGAACCTGGTTAAAGAGCTTACCAGCTAACTCTGTCGGGTCATGGTCTGAGCTAAAGCACCGGTTTATCCAGAATTTCAAAGATACATGAAAGCAGCCTATGTCAATTGTGGACCTAGCCGCTTGTGTTCAAGAGGAGGGGGAGTCTACTACGCATTGGGTGAAGCGAGTCTCAACTATTTTGCATTCATCAGACCGCATTAATGCAGATACAACAGTTTTGACATTGGAGGGCAACTACCGGTTTATGCCATTAAAGTTGAAGCTCGGGAGGCTTAAGCATCACTGCAATGACATGTCAACACTTATGGCCGCTTTGGTGAAATACTCCGATTCAGATAGTACCAAGGACCCTGAGTCAGAGGAGGACAAACTGGGAAAAGGGGAGAAGAACGGCAACACCAAGGGACAACAGCATAACCCAGCAGGTCATGGGAACAATGGTAAGCGCAAAGCAGACAATAGTTTGGACTTTGTGGCTAACACCAATGCTCAGGATAACGGTCAGCGTCGTAAAGGGAAACAGCCCCAGAGGGGCGGACGGTCAGGCCCCAATGTGGAGCGCTTGTTAAATCAACGTTGTCCAAAGCATGGATCAAAGGAGAGGCCAGCTTCACATCTTTGGAAGGATTGTTACATCATGCGAGAGTTCAAGAACTCCAATATGTTTCAATACGACAATGGCCCACCCGGCAGTTCAGGTGGCTTTCATGGGGCAGGTTATGGAGGCAGCAACTCCGGTTCAGGATTTCAAGGCAATCAAACCGGACATAGCAATCAAGGGAACCAGGGAAACCAGGGAGGTTATAACCATCAGCGGAATTAGCAGCAGTAGTAGTCGGGTTATCAGAGCAATCCAAAACAGTTGAATAGTGGGAAGTATCATGTCTTCACCACTAGCTTGTGCAAGCGTCATCAGAAGCTTCACAAGAGGGCCGTGAACTCTGTTGAACCAGCAGTGCCTCAGTACTTGCGCTGATCTGAGCAACCCATTTTGTGGAGTAGAGAGGATCACCCACCTTGGGTTGATAATCCGGGTCATCTGGCCCTAGTGGTGGCACCTCAGGTTGGGGGGGTATAAGTTCACCAAGGTGCTTATGGATGGGGGAAGCAGTATCTATATTCTTTGCTATGATACCTTCCGCCGCATGGGGTTGACGGATAAGAATCTTAAACCGTCGAACACCGTTTTTCATGGCGTGGTGCCCGGTAAGTCTGCGTATCCAGTGAGCAAGATAGCCCTAGAGGTGGCCTTTGGAGATGATCATGATTCGAGATCAGAAACATTGACTTGTGAGGTGGTGAAAATCAAGAGTCCGTATCACGCCCAGTTTGGGCGATCGGCTTATGCCAAGTTCAAGGCAAGGCCGCGTTATGTTTACCTGCAGCTTAAGATGCCAGGTCATAAGGGGACCATCACAGTACACGGGAGCAGGAAGATCGCTTTGGAATGTGAGGAAGGCGACGCGGCTTACGCTGAGTCGGTTTGTGCCACAGAAGAGCTGAAGTTTTATAAAGACAAGGTTGATCCGGCAGACATGACTTCTTTGAAAAAGCCAACTATGGAGCACGATCCGGCGTTGAAGTTTAAATCGGCCACAAACACTAAGATGGTTGATTTTGTTCCTGGTGATTCGTCCAAATAGTTCAGCATCAGCACTAACCTGGATCCCAAATAGGAAAGCGTGCTCATCGAGTTCATCCGTGAGAACTGGGAAATCTTTGCATGGAAGCCTTCTGACATGCCAGGTGTACCGAGGGAACTCGTTGAGCACACACTTAATATAGATCCTAATTTCAAACCGGTCAGGCGGTTTCTCCGCCGCTTCAACGAAGAAAGGCGTAAGGCTATTGGTGAGGAGGTAGCTCGGCTGTTGGCTGATGTCTACTACACAACCTTCTTCTTGTAGACGTTGTTGGGCCTCCAAGTGCAGAGGTTTGTAGGACAGTAGCAAATTTCCCTCAAGTGGATGACCTAAGGTTTATCAATCCGCACTACACCACGGTCAAGTTTTGGCGACACAACAATCTGTTGGCATAGGGTGTCTTTGCCGACACTTAAGTTGTCGCTAACACATATGCTGACAAAAGAGTAAAGAGTTGGAGGACTTGCTGTGGGGAAAGGCATTGCCGACAGAAGTTCACTTGCTGACACTTTTTTAGTCGATATACACCCTACCTACGCCGACAGTTTACTTGTGCACATACACCCCACCTACCCCGACAGATGGTATGCTCGCACACACCCTAGGTACGCCGACAGTTAGTGTGTGTACTTACACCCTACTTTTGTCGACACATAGGTTGTTCTACTAGATGCATACCTATCCTGACACATATTCTGCTTGGGTAGATTTACAGATTTGCCGACACTTATGTTGTCTATATATGTATATATCTTGGCCGACACGTAGTCTGTCCTTCTAAGTATGTATGTTTGCTGGCACTTTTTCTGTCTATGTAGCTAGTAAGCATGGTCGACAGTTGCTCTGTAACAATCTGTTTACCAACAGATAAATTATTGGGAAAGTAGTGCACAGCCAAACAAAGAATTTCATAATTACACTCAAATGCAATCCACAAACAGCATCAAGATGGACACATTGGACAACAATGATAATAGCTTCACAAACAGGCATATATATAGGTTCACAAACAGGCATATATATTGACACAGGCTCACAAACACGACCAGAAGTCACATCCATAACCTGTCACATATATATGGTAACTATATAGTTTAACCATCCAGAACACACAAGTCACATAAAAAGGGCCACTATTTGTTGGTCTGAAAGAATTCAAACACTAGTTCAGAGCACACAAGTCACATCCATGAGCACAATATTTGTACTCCAAAACACTTGAAGCACCAAATGGTCCAAAACACACATAAGATTCAGACATGATTGTAGTTGGCTTCCAAAATACTGCGAACAGCCATGTATGTTCCATGATACTCCAAGTCCTCCTCACATCCAATGCTAGGTGCTTAAGTACCTGAAAATATTCCTTACGAAATTGTTAAGGAAGTGTAATCAACCCAAAAGTTGTTCAAAGCTCTTGAACAGTGATAATGGCATTACTGTACTATCATTACTAGTACATTGGCACTATGCATGCCTAGTGTATAATTCCGGTGATAATTTCATTCAGATCAGGAAGATAGTACAGCATAAAGTACAAAGCCAACAGCGCTGGCATTTTGGATAACATGAGGAGCCTGAGAAGGACTATTACTATGACCTGAATGAGAGCAGCTAAAGATAGGCTCAGCAAAAGAAAACAAAGCTTGATGAGCAGAGCTGCAGTATATATAAATGTATTCTGAGAAGTGCAGTTCAATGCAGGAACAGCCTTGGTAAGGTTGTGAAATACTTGAGACCCTTGAAAAATCTACAATAGTCCCTTCAAACTATGCACTTGCGAAGGAAGAAAGTGTTATTCATATACTAAGGTGCAACTATCTAATTACAAACATTGCAAGTGATTAGTTCCAGAAAATAGAAGTACCCCCTCTGTATAGTATTTAGTTGCCATGTTGAATATGCTTAGTTTCCAGATTACTAAATACTTAGTTGTCCAAGAGTTTAAACACGCTAGTTGTATCTACTATTTTGTATGGATAAAAATGGAGCTATAAACAAAAAAAGGTGCACATAAATATGGAGATTGACAACTAGCTGCAGATTTACTTGTTAAATTTCTCCAAGGTGGGAGAAGTACCAAGGGCTGGACAGAAAAATGTGTGCATAAATATGGAGATTAACAACTATTGCAATACATGAATGGCCTTTAGGACAGATAAGTGGGCAGAAACAGACTATTTCACTGTGGTTGAACAAGACATATCTATGTGCTTGGATCCAAGAATTGTTTGATAATGATACAATGCTACCCAAACCTTGCCCCTTGTGGCAGAAGTATGGAGTAGTACTGGACATTTCATTATTCAGCACCTCAATGTTATTATCTTGCCGAGTGAACCTAGTCTCACACCCTTTCAGATAGCGAGAACAAAGTGTAAGGCTCTCATCAAATAAATAACCCTCAGCGATTGATCCTTCCGGATGGCTTCTAGTGCGAACATGTCCTTTGCAGTGCCCCAAATACCTACATATTATAGGCCGTAAGACTATATAAAAAATTCATTTGCAAAAAAGGTTGCTATTAGATTTTTTTAGAAGATCACCTTTCTACTGACCACATGCTCCGGAAGTGTACTGGACCACCAATTCTAACTTGGGCGGGCAAATGAACCATCAAGTGGACCATGACATCAAAAAAACTTGGCAGGAATATAGTTTCAAGTATGCTTAAGGTCTCAGCTATTTCAGCCTCTAGAATTTGCATATCACTGACACGGATAACTGGTGAGCATATCTTCTTGAAGAAGTTACTAACACGAGTCAATGCAGCACATACTCTTGTTGGCAATATTTTTCGAATCGCAAGCGGAAGTAGGTGCTGCAACAGAATGTGATTATCATGGCTCTTTTGTCCAAAAATCTTCTTCTCGGCAACATGGATATAACACCGTGTATCAGCTGCAAAGCCTTGTGGAAACTTGACTCCTATCAAGACTTGGAGAAAATGTTTCATCTGATCGGGTGTCAAAGTATATTGTGCTGGAGGTATATATAATTTACCCTCTTCTACTTCAACAGGATGAAGGTCCCCCATAATATCCAAAGCTTGGATGTCTAAGCGAGAATTTGTGTTATCCTTTGATTTCCCCTCAAGGCCCAGAAGTGTGTTAACTATGTTATCACATATGTTTTTTTCTATATGCATAACATCAAAATTATGACGCAACATCAGATCTTTCCAATAGGGCAACTTAAACCACATAGATCTTCTTTTATACAGGGGAGGCAATTCACCTTCTTTGCGTTTTCTCTTTGTTGTCTTCTTGGCAGCTGGATCTTTTCCAAAGGATGTTTCAAGATTTGCTGTCAAATCATCAATTTCTTCACGGGTAAGAGGTATAGGTGCTGTCCTATGCTCTGACTTGCCATCAAATAACTTTTCAACTGACCTAAACTTATTGTCGGATGATAAGAACCTACGATGTCCCGTATAGCAATATTTACTGCCCTTTTTTAATTGTAGAGAACAAGTGAATGAATGGCACTCAGGACAAGCTACCTCACCCTGGGTAGCACACCCATGAGTGTAGCCTAAACCTAGAAAGTCATGTATGGTGCAAAGGATGGCAGCACGAAGATCAAATATTTCATACTTATAAGCATCAAATGTCTTTACACCATGATAGTACATATCTACTAGATCATCTACCAAAGGCTCAAGATAGACATCCATATCGCCACCAGGTGCCTTAGGGCCAGGAATGAGCAAACAAAGGATGAAATTAGTCCGCTTCATGCACATCCAAGGAGGAAGGTTGTATGGAATCAAAAAGACTGGCCAAATACTATAGGTAGTCCTTGTTGACCTAAATGGATTAAAGCCATCAGTTGTTGCAGCAAATCAAAAATTGCGACTGTCATTACCAATTAATGGATGTTTGGAATCAAAATCCTTCCAGAAAATAGCATCTGCAGGGCACCTAATCAAACCATCTTTGGTCCGTTGTTCGTCATGCCACCTCATGTCAGTTGCAGTTTAAGAGGACATAAAATACCTTTGAAGCCTTCTTTTAATAGGAAAATAGCGAAGAACCTTTCTAGGAACTCTATGTACCCTTTTCCCATCAGGACTCTTCTTTTGTGATTTCCACCTTGAAGTTTTACACTTTGGACATTGACTCTCCTTATCCAATTCATTTCTGAACAGTACACAATCATTTTCACAGGCATGAATATTAACATACCCAAGCCCAATAGATTTAACTATTTTCATAGCTTCATTGAAATTTTTGGGAAGTACTCAACCTTTGGGGAATGCATCACTAAGTAACTCAAGCACCATGTCAAAACTTCTGTCACTCCATCGCCCAAGAAGTTTAATGTGGAGCAATTTTACAATAAAACGCAATTTTGAAAAGTTTTTACACCCAGGGTATAGTTCTTTGTTGTCATCATCAACCATCTTCAAATAAGCCTTGGTATCAGCATCAACATGTGTCCTAGGGTTGTTATTGTCCTCATTGTTCTCTTCCAAAACCCCCCCATCATCTAATCCACAAGCTATGTCTCGCAAGAAATCATCTAATTCATTATCTTCCAGTGAACTGTGTACTTCTACCTCCTCAATATTAGGGCAAGAGTGGCTAGATTCTCCATGAAACAACCATGTATGATACCCCTCCATGAAACCATCACATATCAAATGTTCATGTACTTTAGTTGCTGTTTTCCATTTAGAGGATCAAACATATCTTGCAAGGACATAAGATTTTGTTTCCATTTGTTGAATTAATAAAAGCAAACTCTATAAACTTGTCTACCCCCTATACATACTCATTTGTGTGCCTACATGGATTTTTTTTTACATATTAGAACAGTTCATGACATAATTATACTGCTTATTAGTTCGCAAAAAAATAAACTTGATGTACCTAGGCTTAGACTACCACGTTTTGTCCATGATGCACCCTTGATATCAAATTTGCCAAGTATCTGAATTTGGCCAGTGTGGTAGTGTTAGCTTTGCATCGGTGAAGCGACAATCATTAATCAAGCAATGGAAATAAAAAACAATAACTATTCAAGCAACAAATACACATTCTTGTCCGGTTGTCTATTGTAACAAGCAACTCCATACAATTCAAGTACAGAGAAGATAACCTCAGTAGGAGTTGATTCTTACTCAGGGCACAGAAGCGGAGCTATGGCAGCGGAGTCCGGAGATGGAGCCCGATAGTAGCAGGTACGGCAGGAGCAGGTCCGAGTAGTAGTGGAATGAGCCCGGAGATGGAGCCCGACAGCACGGGGCAGAAGTCGAACAGTAGCAGGGCCGGCAGCAGCGGGAGCCCGGAGATGGAGCTCCGGCGGCAGCAGGAGCCCGGATATGGAGCCCCGCAGCAGCAAGTACGACAGCAGCAGGAGCCCGGAGATGGATCCCCGGCAGCCACAGGACGGGGACTGGCGGGGACGGCGGCTAGATGTTGGGGGGAAGGGGGCTATGCGCGGACCGAGGCTGGATGTGCAGCGCGAGGGCGGCGGCTCGATCTAGGGCTAGATCTCGGGGGATTGAGTACGATGGATTGAGGATGGGTGGAGCCCGAGGTTGGCGGCGGGGGAGTGCGAGCTGCTGATGGCGGATTGAGGACTGGGTGGAGCGCGAGGCTGGCGGCGATGGCGGCAGAGGATTGGATCGAGCGCGACGGCGGCGGCAGGAGGCACGGGTTAGGGTTGGCTTCGATTTGGGGTATTTTGCACGGGGGAGGGGTATTTTGCACTGGGGGATATTTTGCAATAACAGGCGAAATTTCGCTCGCGCGCCGAAATCTCGCGCCAAGTTTCTAACCTTCCCACGATTGACACGTGTACACCTACGCCGACACTTAATCCGAGCGCATATACCCCACATACACCGACACATTTTAGGTCGGTAAATAGGTAGCTACCTCGACTAAAAATCCGTTATGGCCAACATATACGCCGACACATAGCACGTCATTAAGCAATTAATGACTGACAAGTTGTCGCTTTGTGGTTGCCGACCTCTAATGTGTCAAAAGTGATATACCTTTGCCAACACTTGATATGAAGAGAAAAGTTAAAAGCTATGGTGACAGATGCTTTGTGAAGATTAGTTGATCTTTGCCCACAGAAGTGTGTCACCTAAACTCTACCGTGGTGTAGTGCCGTAGGAGGTGTAGGATGAAGATGGTCTCTCTCAAGCAACCTTGCAACCAAATAAAAAAGATTCTCTTGTGTCCCCAACACACCCAATACAATGGTAAATTGTATAGGTGCACTAGTTTGGCGAAGAGATGGTGATACAAGTGGTATATGGATAGTAGATAAAGGTATTTGTAATCTGAAAATATAAAAACAGCAAGGTAACTAATGATAAAAGTGAGCGTAAACGGTATTGCAATGCGTTGAAACAAGGCCTAGGGTTCATACTTTCGCTAGTGTAAGTTCCCTCAACAATAATAGAATAATTGGATCACATAACTATCCCTCAACATGCAACAAAGAGTCACTCCAAAGTCACTAATAGCGGAGAACAAACGAAGAGATAATGGTAGGGTACGAAACCACATCAAAGTTATTCTTTCCAATCAATCTGTTGGGCTATTCCTATAGGTGTCACAAACAGCCCTAGAGTTCGTACTAGAATAACACCTTAAGACACAAATTAACCAAAACCCTAATGTCACCTAGATACTCCAATGTCACCTCAAGTATCCGTGGGTATGATTATACGATATGCATCACACAATCTCAGATTTCTCTATTCAACCAACACATAGAACCTCAAAGAGTGCCCCAAAGTTCTACGGGAGAATCACAATGAAAACGTGTGCCAACCCCTATGCATAGGTTCATGGGCGGAACCTGCAAGTTGATCACCAAAACATACATCAAGTGAATCATGTGGTATCCCATTGTCACCACAGATACGCACGGTAAGACATACATTAGTGTTCTCCAATCTTTAAAGACTCAATCCGATAAGATAACTTCAAAGGGGAAACTAAATCCATTACAAGAGTGTAGAGGGGGGAAGAAACATCATAGGATCCAAATATAATAGCAAAGCTCGCGATACATCAAGATCGTATCACCTCAAGAACATGAGAGAGAGAGAGATCAAACACATAGCTACTGGTACATACCCTCAGCCCCGAGGGAGAATTACTCCCTCCTCGTCATGGAGAGTACCGGGATGATGAAGATGGCCACCGGAGAGGGATTCCCCCTCCGGCAGGGTGCCGGAATGGGTCTAGATTGGCTTTCGGTGGCTATGGAGGCTTCTGGCGGCGGAACTCCCGATCTATTGTGCTCCCGGATGTTTTTGGGGTATATGGACATATATATAGGCGGAAGAAGTACGTCAGGGGACTGAAGGGGGGGCACGAGGCAGGGGGCGCGCCCCCCACCCTCGTGGGCACCTCCCTTCTTTCGTGACGTGCACTCCAAGCTTTTCCGGTAGCTTTCCTTCCAAAAATAACTTCTCTAGTTGATTTCATTCTGTTTCGACTACGTTTGATATTCCTTTTCTTCGAAACACTGAAATAGGCAAAAAACAACAATTCTGGGCTAGGCCTCCGGTTAATAGGTTAGTCCCAAAAATAATATAAAAGTGGATAATAAAGCCCAATATTGACCAAAACAGTAGATAACATAGCATGGAGCAATCAAAAATTATAGATATGTTGGAGACGTATCAAGCATTCCCAAGCTTAATTCCTGCTCGTCCTCGAGTAGGTAAATGATAAAAATAGAATTTTTGATGCGGAGTGCTACTTGCATAATTTCAATGTAATTCTTCTTAATTGTGGTATGAATATTCAGATCCGAAAGATTCAAGACAAAAGTTCATATTGACATAAAAATGATAATACTTCAAGCATACTAACTAAGCAATTATGTCTGCTCAAAATAACATGGCCAAAGAAAGTTCAACCCTACAAAATCATATAGTTTAGTCATGTTTCATTTTCGTCACACAAGAATGCTCTCATCATGCACAACCCCGATGACAAGCCAATCAATTGTTTCATACTTTAGTAATCTCAAACTCATAAACTTTCACGCAATACATGAGCGCGAGCCATGGATATAGCACTATGGGTGGAATAGAATATAATGAGGGGGGTTATGTGGAGAAGACAAAAAGGAGAAAGTCTCACATCAACGAGGCTAATCAATGGGCTATGGAGATGCCCACCAATTGATGTTAATGCAAGGAGTAGGGATTTCCATGCAACGGATGCACTAGAGCTATAAATGTATGAAAGCTCAACAAAAGAAACTAGTGGGTGTGCATCCAACTTGCTTGCTCACGAAGACCTAGGGCACTTGAGGAGGCCCATTGTTGGAATATTCAAGCCAAGTTCTATAATGAAAAATTCCCACTAGTATATGAAAGTGATAGCATGAGAGACTCTCTATCATAAAGATCACGGTGCTACTTTGAAGCACAAGTGTGGAAAAGGATAGTAGCATTGTCCCTTCTCTCTTTTTCTCTCATTTTCATTTTTTTCATTTTTTTGGCCTTCTCTTTTTTTATGGCCTTTCTCTTTTTGGGGGGCCTTCTCCCTTTTTTATGGCCTTTCTCTTTTTTATTCCTCACTTGGGACAATGCTCTAGAAAATGATGATCATCACACTTTTATTTACAACTCAATGATTACAACTCGATACTAGAACAAAGATGACTCTATATGAATGCCTTCGGCGGTGTACCGGGATATGCAATGAACCAAGAGTGACATGTATGAAAGAATTATGAATGGTGGCTTTGACACAAATACTATGTCAACTACATGATCATGCTAAGCAATATGACAATGATGAATGTGTCATGATGAACGGAATGATGGAAAGTTGCATGGCAATATATCTCAGAATGGCCATGGAAATTCCATAATAGGTAGGTATGGTGGCTGTTTTGAGGAAGATATAAGGAGGTTTATGTGTGAAAGAGCGTATCATATCACGGGGTTTGGATGCATCGGCGAAGTTTGCGCCAACTCTCAATGTGAGAAAGGGCAATGCACGGTACCGAAGAGGCTAGCAAGGATGGAAGGGTGAGAGTGCGTATAATCCATGGACTGAACATTAGTCATAAAGAACTCGCATACTTATTGCAAAAATCTAGAAGTCATCAAAAACCTCGGCACTACGCGCATGCTCCTAGGGGGATAGATTGGTAGGAAAAGACCATCGCTCGTCCCCGACCGCCACTCATAAGGAAGACAATCAAATAACACCTCATGTTTCAAATTTGTTACACAAAATTTACCATACGTGCATGCTACGGGACTTGCAAACTTCAACACAAGAATTTCTCAAATTCGCAACTACTCAACTGGCACGACTTTGATATTATTACCTCCATATCTCAAAACAATCATCAAGCATCAAACTTCTCTTAGTATTCAATACACTCATAAGAAAGTTTTATTATTAATCTTGAATATCTAGCATATTAGGATTTTAAGCAAATTACCATGCTATTTAAGACTCTCAAAATAATATAAGTGAAGCATGAGATTTCATCTATTTCTTCAAAATAAAATTACCACCGTGCTCTAAAAAGATATAAGTGAAGAACTAGAGCAAATGACAAACTACTCCGAAAGATATAAGTGAAGATCAATGAGTAGTTGAATAATTATGCAACTATGTGAAGACTCTTTAACATTTAAGAATTTCAGATCTTGGTATTTTACTCAAACAACAAGCAAATCCTAACAAAATAAATTGACGCTCCAAGCAAAACACATATCATGTGGCGAATAAAAATATAGCTCTAAGTAAAGTTACCGATAAATGAAGACGAAAGAGGGGATGCCTTCCGGGGCATCCCCAAGCTTAGGCTCTTGGTTTTCCTTGAATATTACCTTGGGGTGCCTTGGGCATCCCCAAGCTTAGGCTCTTACCACTCCTTGTTCCATAGTCCATCGAATCTTTACCCAAAACTTGAAAACTTCACAACACAAAACTTAACAAAAAACTCGTAAGCTCCGTTAGCGAAAGAAAACATAACACCACTTCAAGGTACTGTAATGAACTCATTCTTAATTTATATTGGTGTTAAACCTACTATTTTCCAACTTCTCTATGGTTTATAAACTCTTTTACTAGCCATAGATTCATCAAAATAAGTAAACAACACAAGAAAAACAGAATCTGTGAAAAATAGAATAGTCTGTAGTAATCTGGATCAAACGTATACTTCTATAACTCATAAAATTCTCAAATAAATTGCTGGACCTGAGTAATTTTTATATTAATCATCTTCAAATATAATTAACTAAATATCACTCTCCAAATAAAAATGGCAGAACTTCTCGTGAGTGCTAAAGTTTCTGTTTTTTACAGCATGATCACAAAGACTTCCCCCAAGTCTTCCCAAAGGTTCTACTTGGCACAAACAATAATTAAAAGCATAAAACCACATCTAAACAGAGGCTAGATGAATTATTTATTATTAATAAGGAACAAAAATAAAGGAACAAAAATAAAGTTGGGTTGCCTCCCAACAAGCGCTATCGTTTAACGCCCCTAGCTAGGCATGATGATTTCAATGATGCTCACATAAAAGATAAGAATTGTAACATAAAGAGAGAATCATGAAGAATATGACTAGCACATTTAAGTCTAACCCACTTCCTATGCATAGGAATTTTGTGAGCAAACAACTTGTGGGAACAATAATCAACTAGCATAGGAGGGTAAAACAAGCATAACTTCAAAACTTTAAGCACATAGAGAGGAAACTTGATATTATTGCAATTCCTACAAGCATATGTTCCTCCCTCATAATAATTTTCAGTAGCATCATGAATGAATTCAACAATATAACCAGCACCTAAAGCATTTTTTTCATGATCTACAAGCATAGAAATTTTATTACTCTTCACATAAGCAAAATTCTTCTCATTCGGGAGAGTGGGAGTATCATAAGAGACTTGGATACTATAAATTGTTTACACATTAAAAGAGTAATGTTCAGAAAAGGGGTAACCATAATCATGAAAAGTTTTATAAATATAATCCTCACTACTTTTCATAGAATATGTATCATCACAATAATTATCATAAGTAGGAGGCATGTTATTATCATTATAAATTTGCATATCAAAACTTGGGATACTAAAAATATCATCTTCATGAAGCGTAGCATCCCCAAGCTTGGGACAAACATTAATTGCAGAAAAAATATTCTCAAAAACATCATCTTCATATAACATAGCATCCCCAAGCTTGGGCCTTTTCATATTATAAGCATAATCACTCTCATCATTAATAGTATGGATAGCACCAATAGTATAGCAATTATCATATTCTTCCAAGCAAGTGCCAAAAAGATTTTCAAGATCATAAGAAGTATAATTATCTTCTAGAATTATATTTTCATGAGGCACAATAGTAATGGGAGCAGCATTACTTGAGAGAGATATCTTTTTACCTCTCTTCTTTTTTCTTTTCTTCTTCTTCACCACATCATGTGTGGGTTCAATCCTCTTTTTGGAGCTCCTTATTAATGAGATTGGTTGAGTAGGAGGCTCCTCCTCGTTACCTGATTCATCATAAGAAATAATAGGAGGGTATTGGGCACCTCTTCCCTTTCATTAGTATTATCTTCATCTTCTATTTGTTTTCTTTTCTTTATGTAGTTGGCAATATAAGGATTTTCAATACAATTCACCGCACAATACATATAAATTTTCTCTAGATCAAAATCAAGAAATCTATCAAGATTAAACTTTGGAATACCCTCAGTTATACGTTTCATTTCCTCATACCCCAAAACCAGACTAAGCTCTTTATGATGCTCAAGGGTAATCAAATTATCACAATTTTTGGATACGATTCGGTCAGGAAACAATTTGCATTGGAGATTTAAATGACCATGTTCATTGCAAAGTTCACATGGGGCGCGAAAAATATTGATTTTTTCAGCACAATCATCAAGACTTTCTTGCAACAATTCAGTTTCTAAGTACTTATGCCTCTCGCAATATCTATCTTCCCTATTTGGTGTGTACTTACAAACCCAATGCACTCCACAAAAATTGACATGTTTATAGGAGACATTTTCATCATAACTAGTGCAATCATCATTAGTATCATGGATATTCAAAGAATTCGTACTAACAACATTGCAATCATGCTCATCATTCAAAGATTTAGTGCCAAACATTTTATAGATTTCTTCTTCAAGCAGTTGAGCACAATTATCCTTTCCATAATACTCACGATAGATATTAAAAAGGTGAAATGTATGAGACAAACTCAATTCCATTTTTTTATAGTTTTCTTTCATAAACTAAACTAGTGTTAAAACAAGAAACAAAAAGATTCGATTGCAAGATCTAAAGATATACCTTCAAGCGCTAACCTCCCCGGCAACGGCGCCAGAAAAGAGCTTGATGTCTACTACACAACCTTCTTCTTGTAGACGTTGTTGGGCCTCCAAGTGCAGAGGTTTGTAGGACAGTAGCAAATTTCCCTCAAGTGGATGACCTAAGGTTTATCAATCCGTAGGAGGCGTAGGATGAAGATGGTCTCTCTCAAGCAACCCTGCAACCAAATAACAAAGAGTCTCTTGTGTCCCCAACACACCCAATACAATGGTAAATTGAATAGGTGCACTAGTTCGGCGAAGTGATGGTGATACAAGTGGTATATGGATAGTAGATAAAGGTATTTGTAATCTGAAAATATAAAATCAGCAAGGTAACTAATGATAAAAGTGAGCGTAAACGGTATTGCAATGCGTTGAAACAAGGCCTAATGTTCATACTTTCACTAGTGTAAATTCCCTCAACAATAATAGCATAATTGGATCACATAACTATCCCTCAAAATGCAACAAAGAGTCACTCCAAAGTCACTAATAGCGGAGAACAAACGAAGAGATTATGGTAGGGTACGAAACCACATCAAAGTTATTCTTTCCAATCAATCCGTTGGGCTATTCCTATAAGTGTCACAAACAACCCTAGAGTTCGTACTAGAATAACACCTTAAGACACAAATCAACCAAAACCCTAATGTCACCTAGATACTCCAATGTCACCTCAAGTATCCGTGGGTATGATTATACGATATGCATCACACAATCTCAGGTTCATCTATTCAACCAACACATAGAACCTCAAAGAGTTCCCCAAAGTTCTAGCGGAGAATCACAACAAAAACGTGTGCCAACCCCTATGCATAGGTTCATGGGCGGAACCCGCAAGTTGATCACTGAAAGTGCAACTATCCCTAGGTGGTTTTGGTAATTCATAACAACATATAGCTCATTGAGCTAATACTATTCCAAGATGATTATTTCAGGAAAGCTCAATGATTGGCATGGCATGGATGTGAAAGTGGAACCCTCAAAATGCTAAGGACAAAGGATTGGCTCAAGCTCAAAAGCTCAAGACTCTTCATTTTATATTTTAGTGATCCAAGATCACATTGAGTCCATAGGAAAATCCAATACTATTAAGGAGGGATGAGGTGTTGCTTAATGAGCCTCTTGCTTCATGTGCTTAGTGATATGCTCCAAAACCCTCAACTACTTTCTCATATCCACATATGACCTAAACTCTAAGCCAAACTCGGTCCTACCGATTCTTCCTATCCGGCGCCACCGAGTTTCACTTGTCATTAGCCACTGCCAAACCCTAGCAATTCGGTTCTACCGATAAGGATCTCGGTCCCACTGAGATGGGGTTGCAAACTCTCTGTTTCCCTTTCGTAACTTTTCGGTCCCACCGAAAGAGCGAATCGGTCCCACCGAGATTGCAATGTAAACTCAGTGTTTCCCCTTTGTAACTTTTCGATCTCACCGAGTTCCACTCGGTCCCACCGAAAGAGCAAATCGGTCTCACCGAGTTTGCCTGACCAACTCTCTGGTTAGCTAATTACCAAACTCGGTCTCACCGAGTTTGTGTAATCGGTCTCACCGAGATTACGTTATGCCCAAACCCTAACCGAATCGGTCCTACCGAGTTGCATGTCAGTCCCACCGAAATTCCTAACGGTCACTGGGTTTACTATGTCGGTCAGATCGAGTTTTCTAATTCGGTCCCACCGAGATTGGAAAACTGTGTAACGGTTGGATTTTGTGTGGAGGCTATATATACCCCTCCACCTCTTTCTCACTAAGTGAGAGAGCCATCAGAACACACACATCATTCCAACTCATTTGTTCTGAGAGAGAACCACCTACTCATGTGTTGAGATCAAGACATTCCATTCCTACCATATGAATCTTGATCTCTAGCCTTCCCAAGTTGCTTTCCACTCAAATCTTCTTTCCACCAAATCCAAATCCTATGAGAGAGAGTTGAGTGTTGGGGAGACTATCATTTGAAGCACAAGAGCAAGGAGTTCATTACCTACACACCATTTGTTACTTCTTGGAGAGTGGTGTCTCCTAGATTGGCTAGGTGTCACTTGGGAGCCTCCGACAAGATGTGGAGTTGAACCAAGGAGTTTGTAAGGGCAAGGAGATCGCCTACTTCGTGAAGATCTACCGCTAGTGAGGCAAGTCCTTCGTGGGCGATGGCCATGGTGGGATAGACAAGGTTGCTTCTTCGTGGACCCTTTGTGGGTGGTTGCTTCTTCGTGGACCCTTCGTGGGTGGAGCCCTCCGTGGACTCGCGCAACCGTTGCCCTTGGGTGGAGCCCTGTGTGGACTCGCGTAACCGTTACCCTTCGTGGGTTGAAGTCTCCATCAACGTGGATGTAGGATAGCACCACCTATCCGAACCACGGGAAAAACATCCGTGTCTCCAATAGCGTTTGAATTCTCCAAACCCTTCCCTTTATATTCTTGCAAGTTGCATGCTTTACTTTCCGCTGCCAATATACTCTTTGCATGCTTGATTGAATTGTGTGATGATTGCTTGACTTGTCCTAAAATAGCTAAAATCCGCCAAGAACTAAAATTGGGAAAAGGTTAAGTTTTTATTTGGTCAAGTAGTCTAATCACCCCCCTCTAGACATACTTTCGATCCTACAAGTGGTATCAGAGCTTTGGTCTCCATTTGCTTGATCTCCATAGCTTTTGGTGGTCATAGCCTTGGTTTCACAACCTAGGAGGGTATGGCGTCTAGCGAGGGAAATTATCACCGTAGAGGTCCTTACTTTGATGGTACTAATTTTGCTAGTTGGAAGCATAAAATGAAAATGCATATTCTTGGACATAACCCTGCCGTTTGGGCTATTGTGTGTGTTGGTTTGCAAGGTGACTTCTTTGATGGGAGAGAACCAAACCGTGAAGCTACCGCGGATGAGTTGAAGATGTTGCAATACAATGCTCAAGCTTGTGATATTGTCTTCAACGGATTATGCCCCGAAGAATTCAACAAAATCAGCCGCCTTGAGAGTGCAAAGGAAATTTGGGACACTTTGATTGATATGCACGAAGGTACTGACTCCGTCAAGGAATCCAAGTTGGATGTGCTTCAAAGCCAACTTGACAAGTTCAAGATGAAGGATGGTGAAGGTGTCGCTGAAATGTACTCTAGGCTTGCTCTCATCACAAATGAGATTGCCGGCTTAGGAAGTGAAGAGATGACCGATAAATTCATCATCAAGAAGATCCTAAGAGCCTTGGATGGAAAATATGATACCGTGTGCACATTGATCCAAATGATGCCCAATTACAAAGATCTCAAGCCAACGGAAGTGATTGGAAGAATTGTTGCTCATGAGATGTCACTTAAGGATAAAGAGGAACTTCACAACAAATCAAGTGGTGCCTATAAAGCCTCATGTGAAGCCCCTACATCATCAAGTGAGAAACAAGACTTCAATGAAGAATTGAGATTAATGGTGAAGAACTTCAACAAGTTCTACAAGAGTAGAAGCAAAGATAGAAGCTCCAAATCAAGGTCCTACAATGACAAAAGATCTTCTAGTCGAGAGCGAAACTGTTACAATTATGGAAGACCTGGACACTATTCCAATGAGTGTACGGCTCCCTACAAGAGAAGAGAAGATTCTCCAAAAAGAAGAAGCAAAGGATCACCACCAAGAGAGAGAAGGAGTAGAGATGATCGTTATGAACGAAGATACTCACGGAGAAGCAAGGATTCGGAAAGGAAGGAAAAATCATCAAGGAGCTACACAAGACGAAGACATCAAGCTCATGTTGGTGAATGGGTATCCGGCTCCGACTCCGATAGCCACTCCGAGAGAAGTTATCACTCCGACTCCGAAGATACTCAAGATGAAGGTGTTGCCGGTCTAGCACTTATGTCAACCAACTCCTACGACATATTTGACTCACCAAATGAAGGAATTGGAAGATGCTTCATGGCCAAAGGTCCTAAGGTAACACACCCCGAGTATGTTGATTTCAACAGTGATGAAGATGACTTTTTAGGTGATGATTTGATTGGTGACAACTCTAGTGATGAATACTATGATGAAAGACCAATTAATCATGTTAATCAAGATAAAACGAGTGACAATGATAAGGAGAATATTGAGGCTCTAACTAAAGAACTAAAAACTCTTAAGTTAGCTCATGACACTATCTTCGAAGATCATCGAGAACTTTTAAGAGCTCATGAGAAACTACGCTTTGAAAAGCTCAATCTTGAGCAAGAGCATGAGTTCTTAAAGGCAATCAACGATGATCTCCGCAAGAAAAGTTCTTCTTACATTGCCAAGCGTTTACTCTTATCCACTTACATGCCTCAAGTCAAGACTAACAAGAAAGATTCTTCCTCTAGTAGTAAAAATGATCATGCTAAATTCAATATTGTTGCTTCTAGTAGTTCTCTTGATTCCACTAATGATTCTCTTAGCCAAGTTACACTTGAGAAAGAAAACAGCTTATTGAAGGGAATTATAGAGAAAGGAGTGTACAAAAGCCTTGCCGGGAGTAAGCAATTCGAGGAAATTGTGCGCAAGCAAGGAATGCACCGGAAGAATCAAGGTGTTGGTTTTGAACGAAAGTTCAATGCCAATGGAGTTGAATGGGAAGAAGATCAATACCCCAAGACAAAGTTTGTCCCTCAACAAGAGAAGTATACTTCTTTCAAGGGGACACAAGCTCAAGATGATCTTCCACCACAAGACTACGAGCAAAAAGGCAAGGACAAGCTTCAAGAGGAAATTGATGCATTTGAAGAAGCTTCTAAGACCTTAGTCAAGTGGATTCCCAAGACTAGTTCAAGTTCCACTTCATCAAGTACGACTACAACTCCAAGGATTCCCATCAATATGATGTGGATCCAAAAGAAGAAGAACTAGAGAGTTCTTGAGGGTGACTCCGCCAACATACTTCACTCTTATCATTTTGGCAAAGACAAGTGCAATCAACTTCCACATCTTGCACTAGTTCAAGGAGTCACAAACCCTCTTGTTGGTAAGACAAGGGACAAGGTAACCTAAAAGTTTTCATGGACATCATCTATTGTGTGCATCACTCTATGTCTATGGATATCCTTGTTTGTTCCTTGTGGGACTAACCCATGTAGGTATTGAAAGTGCAATTCACTCAAATGGATAGCTTCAAGAGATCTACATCAACATTGAGCATCCACATCTTCAATATCTACATGAAGTCATCATCGACAAAACCCAAGGTTAGTTCATCCCTCTTAGGGGGGATATCACATCTAGGGGGAGCTTTACTCTAAGACTTGAGCTAAAGCAACTCTAAAGATGTGAACAAAACAATGCTTTATGTAAAAGTGGTAACCCCACTTGAGCTTAAATGATGAGTATGACCTACGATCAAGTGTTCTCACTTGACTCCTAAGTCAATATACTCATATATAGATGACCTAGTCATCACAAATTGCTTGATAGATGCTAGAATTGGTTGTGCATGCCTTGCCACATATTTCATTTGCTATCTTATTGTGTGAGCATGCTGATTGCATACTTTACTCATTCGAGGACATCCACTTGTTGCTTTGATTGTTTGGCTTTATCTTCTTTTGCCAAGTGGATGGACAAGAATTCCTAAGAACCTCCTCTAGCTATCTATGCTTTTCTCGTCTCAAACTCTATTCATGCTGCATCACAAAATTTGATCAAGTCAGATTCGAACCACTCTGTGTGAGGAGCGCTCGGAGTCCCCGATTCGTCATAGACTTAAACTTCCAAAACCTCTTTATGAATCTCGGTCTGACAGATACTCCATTTTCGGTCCTACCGAGTTCATTAAGTTGATCTAGGTTTTCGATCTCGGTGCAACCGATTTGAACTTTTCGGTCACACCGAGTTGCAATAACTGCACACAGTTTTGCATCTCGGTGCCACCGAGTTGTTCCACTCGGTCACACCGACAGGGTCGGGCTATATATAGTGACGGGCAGAATTTTGGAAATTTCTCCGAAACCTCCTCGCCCGCGTGATAGCCTGCTCTGCCTTCGTGGTCTCCGGATCGTCTTCTCACCGCCAGCAGCCTCCAGTCGCTGGTCTCCACCGCCGTCAACGGAATTCTGCCCCGCCGTTGCCGCTGTAGCAAGTCTCCGCCGAACTAGGGTATGGACTCGATCTTTGTGCTATTCTCCACTCCGATTCCTAGCACATTGTGATCATCATGATTCTTGCCACGATTGAAACACTCCTATCCAGTCAATGAACTCGTAGATTAGGCTTAATTCGAAAATTTTAGGGTTAGGTTTCCGCCGAAACCATCTCGGACCCACCGAGTTAAAAAACTCGGTCCCACCGATCTGGCTTTTGCCATTGCACAAGTGAAACTCGGTCTGACCGAGAATAACTTATCGGTGCGACTGATTTTGGAATTCTGTGAAACCCTAGCAGTCTCGGTGCCACTGAACTGTGACTCGGTCCTACCGAGTTCACTAGTTTAGGTTCCAAAACTACTTCGGTGTCATCGAGTTTGAAAATCGGTAGATCCGAGATGCTTTCTGTGGAAAACTAAAACTAAGTTTTTGAGTTAATCTTTTGCAAAAATCTCTGCTTTTTGTGATGCTCATCCACTCTATCTCATCCATAATCTATTCACAGGGTCAGCAGTCAGTTTGCAACTTGTCTGATCAAAGTGACAGCCAGAATGTGTCTGAGCAGCAAGTTGTGTTGAGTGAGGGCACTAGCCCCTCAAGTTCTTCAGATGATGGCAGCAGGAGCACCCCCAGCAATCTGCCTAAGGCTGCCACACGTCAAAGGAAGAAGAGAACGTCTGATTCTGAAGATGAGGACTATGTGGCAGAGGAAGAGGCCACTTCCAAGAGAGTTGAGCCAGCTCAAGGCTCAAAGCCAGGCCTGAAAGTCAAGAGGCCAGCAGGGAGGCAGCCAATGTCAAAGGCTAGAGCCTCAACTGAGAAGCCTGCACCTGCTCCCATTGAGCCCATTGCTGCTGAGGGCAAAAAGAGGAAGGAGAGAGTAAAGAAGACTGTAGCCAAAGTGCTTGGGAGAGCCTCCATAATGGTAGAAGAGGAGGAGGAAGAAGAGGCAGCTGCACCAGCGCCCAAGGCAGCCAAACTTATGGGAGATGCCATAAGGTCAGGAACAGCTGCATCCAAGCCCAAGGAAGCACCCAAGGCTGCATCTAAGCCTAAGACAGCACCAAAGAGAAACACTAGGAGCATCCCTGCAGCTGAGAAGAACAAGGCCCCAGTGCCTGAGACTGTTGCACAAGAAGAGGAAGAGAGTGTCCTTCGGAAGCTCAAGCCCAAGATCCCAGACCACAACGATGCTCATCCTGTGGCTGAGGATATGAAGCTAAGGAGAGACTCAGGGCTAAGGAAGTGCAGAGAAGCAGATCCGTATGCTTCTAGGAGAAGGACTACCGTGGATTACAGATTTCACACCAAGGAGCAGCAAGATTTCTATGAGACTGTTTATCTTGACAAGAAGCCAATCGTTTGTGACATGAGATGGGTCGACTGGACCTACATGAAGGAACATGAAGAGTACTACCCTGGAGTGTATGACAGCTTTAGTGCGTGTGGAGTTGCAGACTTTGTTGGGCAGAAGCTCACAAAGTGGAATGAGGAGCTAATCATGCAATTCTACTCCACAGCACACTTCTACCCGGATGGAAGGATCACATGGATGTCAGAGGGTACAAGGTACCAATCCACTGTTGAGGAATGGGCGAAGTTGATCAATGCCCTAGAGGAACAAGCAGATGACCTGTACATTTATGGCAAGAAAAAGATGGACCACAACTCCATGTCCAATATGTACAAGGAAATTCCCAATGAAGCACTTGATACCTTCAAGTTTGGCTCAGTACATTACCTTCTGTCAGGGCTCCCGACTATCAATTGGATACTAAGGC
This sequence comes from Triticum urartu, assembly GCF_003073215.2. Taxonomy (NCBI): domain Eukaryota; kingdom Viridiplantae; phylum Streptophyta; class Magnoliopsida; order Poales; family Poaceae; genus Triticum; species Triticum urartu. The sequence continues at coordinate 31,455,538 of NC_053023.1, read as the reverse complement.
ACACTCTGTTGCCCAAGTCTGGAGATCACAAGATGATCAAAGGTCACGCGATCAATTTGCTTCATGTTTTTGACGTGCCTCAAAAATTCAAAGTTATGAGTCTCATTGTGGAAACCGTTAAGAGGACAGCTGCAGATCAGAAGAGGAGCTGTGGATATGCCCCTCAGATTCAGGAGCTCATCAACTCCAAGATGGGCACGGGCGTATATTTGTTGGATAAGGAACACCTGCCCATCCGTCCAGATTTCGAGGACAATGAAGTTGTTATGACTGAGAACGAACCATCATCTGCCCAAGCATTTGCAAAGAAGGAGAAGGCGAAGAAGGAAAAAGCTGCCAGGATGCCTAATCAAGAGGAGGCATCTGACTATTTCTTGAAGACCAAACAAGAGCAGGTCAGTTACTTGATTGCATCCACGCTGAGAATTGAGAAAAGTCTGGCCAACCTCACTAAGAATCAGCAGAGCCTAGAGAGGATCATGGAACAGAAGTTCTATGACTTGGATGTCAAGGTAACAGAAGTTCAGTCTGCAGTGGAGCAGCTCCAGGAGGACATGAATGAGAGGAGAGGCAGGACCACGACTCATGCTTTTTCTAGAGTGCCACGAGGCCCGAGGTCGTCTGCCGTGCCAGTTGCTGACACCAGAGCCACCACCTTAGCACCAGCTACAGCCTCAGCTCCAGCATCTACTTCAGCTCCAACTCCAGTGACTACTTCAACATCTACAGAAGCCTTCGTCCTTGGAGTGATCCGGACTCCACCACCACCTGAAGATCAAGCCTGAGCGACGACTTAGCACTATGCATTTTCTAGGAACTTTTTGGTAACTTGTTGCCAAAGGGGGAGAAGATGTATAGATCATAGGCTTCAAGAGAGAGAGTATTGCTTTTCTCTCTTGCTTTATTTGGTGGTTTTTCGAACTTTGTTTTCTTGTGTGTGAGATACTACTTATGCCTGTGAGACATCGATGATCATGTGTTTGATCATAAGCTACACTTAATGTTTGCTTAATGCTTGCTTAAATATATCATTCTATCTATCGTTTGTGATCATTCACTATTCTTGGTGATGAGTGCATGTATTTGATTCTTATCATTTTGAGCGCTCCACCAAGATGTATGTGACATGGAAGAGTAACCCATGATTCTAACTCTTTGTGCATTTGCAGTCCAAAGCAAATGTTAAATATGCACAAATTTAGGGGGAGCTCTTACTTATCACATACTTCTCAAAGCGACGATATATTTCATGCTTATTATCTTTTGTTGAAGCTTTGATCTATATGTTGTCATCAATTACCAAAAAGGGGGAGATTGAAAGTGCAACTATCCCTAGGTGGTTTTGGTAATTCATAACAACATATAGCTCATTGAGCTAATACTATTCCAAGATGATTATTTCAGGAAAGCTCAATGATTGGCATGGCATGGATGTGAAAGTGGAACCCTCAAAATGCTAAGGACAAAGGATTGGCTCAAGCTCAAAAGCTCAAGACTCTTCATTTTATATTTTAGTGATCCAAGATCACATTGAGTCCATAGGAAAATCCAATACTATTAAGGAGGGATGAGGTGTTGCTTAATGAGCCTCTTGCTTCATGTGCTTAGTGATATGCTCCAAAACCGTCAACTACTTTCCCATATCCACATATGACCTAAACTCTAAGCCAAACTTGGTCCTACCGATTCTTCCTATCCGGCGCCACCGAGTTTCACTTGTCATTAGCCACTGCCAAACCCTAGCAATTCGGTTCTACCGATAAGGATCTCGGTCCCACTGAGATGGGGTTGCAAACTCTCTGTTTCCCTTTCGTAACTTTTCGGTCCCACCGAAAGAGCGAATCGGTCCCACCGAGATTGCAATGTAAACTCAGTGTTTCCCCTTTGTAACTTTTCGGTCTCACCGAGTTCCACTCGGTCCCACCGAAAGAGCAAATCGGTCCCACCGAGTTTGCCTGACCAACTCTCTGGTTAGCTAATTACCAAACTCGGTCTCACCAAGTTTGTGTAATCGGTCTCACCGAGATTACGTTATGCCCAAACCCTAACCGAATCGGTCCTACCGAGTTGCATGTCAGTTCCACCGAAATTCCTAACGGTCACTAGGTTTACTATTTCGGTCAGACCTAGTTTTCTAATTCGGTCCCACCGAGATTGGAAAACTGTGTAACGGTTGGATTTTGTGTGGAGGCTATATATACCCCTCCACCTCTTTCTCACTAAGTGAGAGAGCCATCAGAACACACACATCATTCCAACTCATTTGTTCTGAGAGAGAACCACCTACTCATGTGTTGAGATCAAGACATTCCATTCCTACCATATGAATCTTGATCTCTAGCCTTCCCAAGTTGCTTTCCACTCAAATCTTCTTTCCACCAAATCCAAATCCTATGAGAGAGAGTTGAGTGTTGGGGAGACTATCATTTGAAGCACAAGAGCAAGGAGTTCATTACCTACACACCATTTGTTACTTCTTGGAGAGTGGTGTCTCCTAGATTGGCTAGGTGTCACTTGCGAGCCTCCGACAAGATTGTGGAGTTGAACCAAGGAGTTTGTAAGGGCAAGGAGATCGCCTACTTCGTGAAGATCTACCACTAGTGAGGCAAGTCCTTCGTGGGCGATGGCCATGGTGGGATAGACAAGGTTGCTTCTTCGTGGACCCTTTGTGGGTGGTTGCTTCTTCGTGGGTGGAGCCCTCCGTGGACTCGCGCAACCGTTGCCCTTGGGTGGAGCCCTGTGTGGACTCGCGCAACCGTTACCCTTCGTGGGTTGAAGTCTCCATCAACGTGGATGTAGGATAGCACCACCTATCCGAACCACGGGAAAAACATCCGTGTCTCCAATAGCGTTTGAATTCTCCAAACCCTTCCCTTTATATTCTTGCAAGTTGCATGCTTTACTTTCCGCTGCCAATATACTCTTTGCATGCTTGATTGAATTGTGTGATGATTGCTTGACTTGTCCTAAAATAGCTAAAATCTGCCAAGAACTAAAATTGGGAAAAGGTTAAGTTTTTATTTGGTCAAGTAGTCTAATCACCCCCCCTCTAGACATACTTTCGATCCTACAATCACCAAAACATACATCAAGTGAATCACGTGGTATCCCATTGTCACCACAGATACGCACGGCAAGACATACATCAAGTGTTCTCAAATCTTTATAGACTCAATCCGATAAGATAACTTCAAAGGGGAAACTTAATCCATTACAAGAGAGTAGAGGGGGGGAGAAATATAATAGGATCCAAATATAATAGCAAAGCTCGCGATACATCAAGATCGTATCACCTCAAGAACACGAGAGAGAGAGAGAGAGATCAAACACATAGCTACCAGTACATACCCTCAGCCCTGAGGGAGAACTACTCCCTCCTCATCATAGAGAGCACCGGGATGATGAATATGGCCACCGGAGAGGGATTCCCCCTCCGGCAGGGTGCCGGAACAGGTCTAGATTGGCTTTCGGTGGCTACGGAGGCTTCTGGCGGCGGAACTCCCGATCTATTGTGCTCCCGGATGTTTTTAGGGTATATGGAGATATATAGGCGGAAGAAGTACGTCAGGGGACCGAAGGGGGGCCACGAGGCAGGGGGGTGCGCCCCCACCCTCGTGGTCACCTCCCTTCTTTCCTGACGTGCACTCCAAGCTTTCCCGGTATCTTTCCTTCCAAAAATAACTTCTCTAGTTGATTTCGTTCCGTTTCGACTCCGTTTAATATTCCTTTTCTTCGAAACACTAAAATAGGCAAAAAACAGCAATTCTAGGCTGGGCCTCCGGTTAATAGGTTAGTCCCAAAAATAATATAAAAGTGGATAATAAAGCCTAATATTGCCAAAAATAGTAGATAACATAGCATGGAGCAATCAAAAATTATAGATACATTGGAGACGTATCATTGGCTGCAGGGTTTATCGTGGAGGTTTTTCTCCCGGAGTGGCTAGCTAATCCGATGCTGGTTCTTAAGAAAAACGGCACTTGGCGTATGTGTGTGGACTACACAGACTTGAACAAGGCCTGTCCAGCTGATCCTTTTGCCCTCCCTCATATTGATCAGATTATTGATGCTACGGCAGGTTGTGACCGTTTTTGTTTTCTGGATGCTTACTCTGGTTATCATCAGATCAAAATGGCAGTTAAGGACCAGGAGAAGACTTCTTTTATAACTCCCTTTGGAGCCTTCTGGTATGTCTCCATGCACTTTGGGCTTAAGAGTGCCCAGGCGACTTATCAGCGTTGTGTTCAGAATTGTCTTCATAAACAGATGGGGCGCAATGTTCATGCATATGTGGATGATATTGTGGTGAAGTCCAGGAAGAAGGAAACACTAATATATGACTTGAGGGAGACTTTTGACAACCTCCTGGTTTATAAGATGATGCTTAATCTGGACAAATGTGTCTTTGGTGTTCCAGCAGGCAAGCTCCTGGGTTTTCTGGTGTCAAACAGGGGCATTGAGGCTAATCCGGAGAAGATCACAGCTATCACCTCTCTGGCTAAACCGGCATGTATCAATGATGTTCAGCGTCTGGCGGGCCGCATTGCGGCTTTGAGTTGGTTTATCAATCGTCTAGGGGAGAAGGCTATCCCTCTATATCAGATGCTAAAGAAAACAGATGACTTTGTCTGGAGCGACATGGTTGATAAAGCGTTTGAGGATCTAAAGAGGTAGTTAGCTGAACCGCCTATGGTTGTGGCTCCAATTGATAAAGATCCTTACTGCTCTATGTGGCTGCTAATGCCCGGGCTGTTAGTGTGGCTGTAGTTGTGGAGCGCAAGGAGGCTGGAAAGGAGTATCCGGTTCAATGGCCGGTTTATTATATCAGTGAGGTGCTTATAGAATCAAAGCAGAGGTATCCGCATTGGCAGAAGCTGGTGTATGGGGTGTTTATGGCAAGCCAGAAGCTCAAGCATTATTTTCAGGGTCATCCTATCATAGTGGTCAGTTTAGCCCCTCTGGGAGATATAGTTCAAAAAGGGAAGCAACTGGCCGGATTACCAAGTGGGCCATTGAGCTTGGACCTCACGGGCTCAAGTATACACCTCGCACAGCGATCAAATATCAAGCACTCGTGGACTTCATCAATGATTGGACAGAGTTGCAGGCACCAGAGGAAAAGCCAGATAACACTTATTGGACTATTCATTTCGATGGGTCCAGGCAATTGGAGGGCTCGAGGGCTGGAGTCATATTAACTTCCCCACGAGGTGACAAGTTTTGTTTTGTTCTTCGCTTAATGTTCCCTTGTACTAACAATGCAGCTGAGTACGAGGCCTTACTCCACGGTCTTCGGATGGCTAAGGAGATGAACTTAAGCCGGGGTAAGTGCTTCGGTGACTCGGACCTGGTGGCCCAACAGGTATCTGGCACATGGGATTCTAAGGACCCACTCATGGCTGCATCTCGATGAGAGGTGGACATAGTGGCTGGTCATTTCAAGGGTTATCAAGTTGACCATATAGACCGGCGAAAGAATGAAGCGGCGGACGCTTTAAGTCGTCTAGGCTCTCAGCGTAAACCAGTGCCACCTAATGTCTTCCTCGACGTACTGCGTAATCCACTGGTCAAGATACCCACAGAGGAGGAGTTGGCTATTCCTGACCCGGAGGCCCAATTGGTGGCAGCTTTGCATGTTATACCAGATTGGACAGTCCCGTACTTGGCTTACATGAACTGGGGCGAGTTACCGGAGGACGAAACCTTGGCCCAACAGATAATCCGGCATTCCAAGTCAATGACCATAATCAATGGGGAGTTACTTCATTACAGCTTCACAGGAGCAATTCAGCGTTGTGTGTCTCCTCAAGAGGGTTGTGAGATTTTGCGATAAATCCACGAAGGAGATTGTGGTCACCACGCCGGTTCAAAATCCTTGGTGGCCAAGGCTTTTTGTCACGGTTTCTATTGGTTGACAGCTCATGCTAATGCTGAGGATTTAGTCGAAAGGTGTGACGGTTGTCAAAAATTTGCATGTCGCGCTCATGTTCCGGCTCAGGAGTTGAGAATGATTCCAATCACTTGGCCGTTTGCAACTTGAGGGCTCGATATGGTTGGACCCTTCAAGAGATCCAAGGACAAAAGACCCACCTGTTAGTGGCAGTTGACAAGTTTACCAAATGGGTAGAAGCAGAGCCGGTCAGTAAGTGTGATGCAGCCACGGCGGTTCAATTCATCAAAAAGGTGATATTCCGGTTTGGTTTCCCACACAGTATTATAACTGATAATGGTACTAATCTATCAAAGGGTGAGATGGAGGAATTTTGCCAACGTGAGCACATCTGGCTTGATGTAGCATCAGTGGCTCACCCCCAGTCTAATGGTCAAGCAGAGAGGGCAAATCAAGAAATTTTGAGAGGTATTAAACCCCGGCTTATGGTTCCTTTAAAGCGGACACCGGGTTGTTGGGTGGAGGAGTTACCTTCTGTGTTATGGAGTATCAACACCACACCTAATAGGTCTACAGGTTACACACCTTTCTTAATGGTTTACGGAGCGGAGGCGGTTCTCCCTAGTGACATCCGTCATGATTCACCCCGTGTGATAGCTTATGTTGAAGCTGAGAATGAGAAAGCACGTCGGGACTCACTGGACATGTTAGATGAGGAGCGTGATTCAGCGGCAGCACGTTCGGCGAGTTATCAACAAGATCTCCAACGTTATCACAGCCGCCGGGTTAAGACCAGAACTTTTCAAGAAGGCAATCTGGTGCTCCGGCTCATCCAGGATGAGACTGATATGCACAAGTTATCCCCACCTTGGGAAGGACCTTTTGTGGTCAGCAAAAATCTGCACAACGGGTCATACTACCTCATTGATGTCTGAGAGCACAAAGACTCACGTAAATCGGAGGAGGAGACCAAGCGGTCATGGAACATAGCCCTTCTTCGGCCTTACTATACTTGAGCCACAGGCTCTTCTTATGTACATACTTATGACAATGTATATATTATATAATAAACCGGAGCCTCAGCTAAAGCGGGGTCTCTGTTCCTTTTTTACATCATGCGTGGTTTCACGGGGGTTTCTACTGACAAAGCAGAGTTTTGTTAACCCGGCCCATATGGCCACACAGGTATAAAGAAAGTCACTATGGGGCTTGGTCGTATCTGAACCATAGCTACACCTCTTGATCGGTTTAAAACCAAAAAGGGATATCACTAGGGGCTTGGTTGTCTTCACACCATAGCTACACATCTTGATAGGCTTCAAGACAAAAGGAAATTATGTGGAACCAAAGAGAGTCTGTAGCATCAAGCACGACTCAAACATAGGTAACCACTGAGCATAGCTCAAATATTACCTGGGGGCTCCTTGCTTCTCCAAGAACAAACGAGCTTGCACCCATGTAATAGGCTATCGAGCCAGGCTTGGAAGCCAGGTGTATTCACCTAAAACCCCGGGTTATCCTGCCTCTTTAAGTAAGCCACTCCGTCCAGGTAAAACTGGTATGACCCATCAAACGTTTGACAAGTCAATCCCATGGACCCTGAACTTGTCAAAGTTAAATCGGTGATTGGTTAAAGATTGAGGTCCATCTTCAAAGGCTTTGCAAAATGGTTTAACTCAGCGGCCTGGCAGCCCATGAAAAGCCTTGTATATTTCTTTTTTGATTTGCTATTTTTTATATCTTTTGATAAGGGATTTACGAATATTTTCTGATAAACCGGTGTTTATTCCAACCCGGCGTGACTTTCAACGCTTAGTTGTCAGTAAATGATCAATTTTAAATCGGTAGTATGTTGCTCTGGTCTGGTTTTGACTAGATGTCACCAGCATTATACGAACAAATCAGGGGCTATCATAGCCGAGTATGATTTTATATGAACTGGCAAGAGGGCAAGGAGTCATCAACACTTCGGATTGGTGTTTTTCACCTTTACCATACAAGCAGTTGGTTAGCCAATGAGGTATGACACAGATATCATCTATTTTATCTGGTTAATACAAGTCTTGGTTATTGCTCCAAGTTATGTATATATTTTTGGGCATCATGACCCGTCCAGTGGTAAACCACTAGGACACTTTCAAGTTCTTATATGCAGGAACGCAAATCATAACGGTCTATGCATAAATAGATCTCAAAAGCGGAACAAGTTTTCAAGGTATCAAGCAAAACAAGAATGCTCGATGGCATGGCAGATAAAGGTGTTCCTGCTATCCTATTACAAGGCTCTTCAAACAGCCCAAATTGAATAAACTTTTTAAAAAATTGGCAGACTGTAAACTGATAAACCGGCCACCGGTTTAAGATTCCTCATCGGGCCGGCTTGACGATTGAGGATCATCTTGTGCGGTCATATTCTCTTCATCCCTCCCCAGACACTGGAAATCAACTGTCGACCAATCGATTCCGGTTAAAGCTTGAAAAACGGCCTCTTCATGGATAAGACTAGAATGGTCAATATCAGGAACATAAGTATGCTTACGGATTGGAGGCACAAGATCTTCAACATTATGGATCACCGCGGGCTGTCTTTTTCCTTCAGCATCATAAACCGGCTGGAAATGAGATAAATCTGTGTCCTCCGCTAGTTTACTTGCTATTGGTCGCATCTCCTTTGTCAGCCTTTGAAGATCGTCGTTGTTGAAGTCGGAGCCGTCCTCTTTCACGCCAGGATACCCTTTGATGATATCTGCCGGTTCAAGATCCGGAATCCATGCCTTGGCCCGGATTAGCGCAGTCAACGCTCCAGATCTTGCGGCCGCTCTCTTCAGTTCATTGATCCAGGTAGGTAGCATGGCCAGCTTTTCAATAGTTTCCTTTATGAGCGATGGCGGAGGCTTGTTATACGTTGTAGTGCGAATGGCTCGCTAGGATCCCGAGAATAGCTGTTCTATCAAGGTGTAGGCCGCTTCTAAGTTTCATTCTCATATCAGAGCACAGATGAGCAATGCGGGTCCCTGTCATGGTTTAGCATCAGCAAACCGGTAATTGATAAGATCTTATGAACTGCACTAGGAGGCACTTACCAAACACATCGGAAGTCATGGCGTTAATCTGCCGCTTCAAGCCGGTCAATTTGCCAACCACCGATTTCCGGGCTGCCTTTGCGTCCTCGGCCTTCTTTGTTAAACCGGCCTTTTCCGTCTCCCAGTCTGCACGCTCTTTATCACAGGTTTCTTTCAGCTTCTCCATAGCTTCTAAGGTATTGGTCAGCTCTTCTTTGGTTTTGTCAGCCTTTGCTTGTTGAGATTTTACATTCTCTTGAAGGTCTACGGTTTGAGCATCCTTTTTATTCAGCTCAGCCTACAAAGATGAGATATATCATCAAAAACAGGTTATGAAGTAGCTAGCGTATAACAAGTTATCCACTTTGTACTTGGGGGCTAATGCCTATTTGTTCTATCGTCAACATATTTTTCACAAGTCTCAAGTACAATGCAAGCATTATCCTTAACACTTGGGGGCTAATGTACATCTGTTCAAAGCCGACGCATTGATTCAAGACCCGGTTTACCTAGCAAAGCTAAATTGGCCCTTGGGGGCTACACAGGTGAAAAACTACAGGAATATAATGATCATGTTTGATTTTCTTCAAATGATCAGTTGGTATATGGAGGACAAGTTTGTACAAGTTAAGGCATTATACAGTCCTAGTTTATGATTGTTATCATAAACCGGCCCTAGGGGGCTATTTGGGTTGATGATTGTACTTTGGATTCAAGAAAGGAAAGTGATGAAAATACCTCAAAGCGCTCTTTCATCAGGTTCACCAAACCTGCTTCATAATCACGGTTTGAGTACAGACGGTTTAGAAAACCGGAGTGGAGTTCTTGAGCGCTGAGATGGGCGTAGCTTGACAAGTCAGTGTTCCATTTGCCTTTTTCAATGGCAGCATGCTCTTCCTTGGCACTATGTTTGGCCAAGATTACAGGATGGCCAGGAGAGGTGTGACCAATGCCAGTAATGATAACCTCACCTTCCTTGTCTCCAGCAGCTTTTTCTGGAGTTGATGGAGTTTCAGTAGCTCTCACCGAACTAGAAGACCTGTCATCAGCCCGGATTGGATCTGCCGGTTGAGCATCAGGCACAGCAATGTCAACTTCTGGTTGTTCATCGATGTTGTGATCTTGAGGGGTGGCTCATCAAAGGTAGCTTCAGGATTGGGACCCTCCGGTTCAACAGTTTGCTCCGGTTCAAGAATCACCTGGTCTTCGGGTGGATTGTTCACCCAAGCCTTTTTGCTGGGTCTGGCTTTGGCTCTAAAAACAGAAAAAGATGTGAAAGTTAAGCATAGCATACAAAGTATGGAAACATTCAAAGAAGGGGTTCAAGTACTTACCCAGCTACAGTTTTGAGAGGTGGAAGTTGGGTCGTTGTTGACTCGCCAGAGGATGAGGGAGGTGTCACCTGATAATTCGAATCGGACGGATTAAGAGGTTGTCGAAAATAACCTGCCTTGGGATAAGAATTGTCAGAAGTGGGTGAGACCTCGGATCGGCGCTTTCGAACCGGGTTGTCACGTAAACCGGCGGACGTGACCTGTTGGACGCTATGCTGGGTGGTGCGGCGAGCCTCGTGCTACTGCGTCTTCAAAATAAATGTTGGGTCCAAATGAGCAAGAGGATGAGAAAATCTTACTTTCTGGACTGCTTGACGGATTTTTTGTGTTGGCACAGAGTCTGAACCGGAGGAAAGGGTAATTACCTCTACATCGTCAGCTTGGCTGCCCTCCACGTCCTCCTGATAAATATCATTGTCAATGAGATGCATGAAAAGGGAACCAAGTGAATCAAGTTCTACCTCAACTTCTGGTTCATCCGGTTCGTCATCCAGTTCCATGCTGATGCGTTCAGCTGCCTTCGGCTTTGAGGTTTTCTTGACAGCTTTTGTTTTAGGACAGGAAGGCTTTGCCGCTTTCTCCTGAGGCTTCCTTTTCCAGAATGGATCATCACCCTATTTAAAAGAGGGGCAAAGGATATTCAAAGCTTATACAGTACAAGGATATCAAGTGTAAAGCGAGGATAATACTTACAGCAGGCGGTTTGTTTTTAGTATAAAAGGGGTTTAATCCGGTTTGGCGACAGACAGCCTCCGATTCATTTAATATCTTTTTGAAAGACTTTGTTACTTCTTCATTTGTTAGCTGTATGTTGATATGGCGCTGGGAGTCTTCTACGTTGCCAGTATACTCGCACATTAAACCGGTGCGGCGACTTAATGGAAGGATGCTCCAGGATATCCAGCAGCGGACAAAATCTACACCTGACAAACCGTTGGCCATAAAGGCTCGGAGCTTGGCGAGTTGAGGGGAATACGAGGCCCGTTCCTGGGCACTTAGACGTTGCGGCAGTGGATGAGTATTGGCGAGCCGGTGAGCACGGTAACCCGGCAGAGGGTTCTCATCTTCAGGGGAGGTGTCTTTACAATAGAACCAAGTTTGGTTCCAGTCTTTGGGGTGACTGTGCAGCTTAGCATGAGGAAATTCAACTTCTTTCCTTTTCTGAATGGAGACGCCGCCAAGTTTAGTGTTGGGACCGTCTACGAATTCAGAACGCCTGCTCAGATGGAAGAAGTCTCGGAACAACTCAACCGTTGGCTCTTCTTGTAAGTACACTTCACAGAAGACTTGGAAGTTGCATATATTAGATACCGAGTTGGGTCCGATGTCTTGAGGATGGAGCTGAAAACTGGCAAGCACATCCCGGAAAAACTTTGACCCGGGCGGTTTGAAGCCACGACCTATGGGATCAACAAATACCACTGCTTCCCCCTGCTTGGGAGTAGGAGGGTTCTCCGGTCCAGGAACTCGCCATCGGATCTCACTCTTTTTTGGTCAGGTACCAATTTTGACCATTCCACTAAGCTGTTCTTCGGTAACCCGGGAGGGAGCCCAGAAGCAGGCATAAAACTGCTTGTCCATTGCAAGTGAAAGGCTGAAAAGAAGTACTGGTTTAATAACTCATTCATGGTGGTGCATAAGGTACAGTGGGATAAAGATATACAAGTATGTAAATTTCATAAACCGGAGGCTGATACAATAATGAATGACAAAGCAATAACGGAACAAGGGTATATACATACTGTTAAAATAGTGTATGACAACGGAGATAAAGGGATTGCCGGTTTACAAGGGGACTAATGGTATGTGATAGATTGCTTTCTACAAAGGTAAACCTCCTATGTGATAAAGAGGATACAGATCTAAGGTAGGAACGACTAAGTAAGGTAAAAACAGGTTTCACAAGGTTGCATGGAAATTTTGGATCTACCATAGACAGGAAAGCAAAAAGATTTATGCCTAAAAAGGTTGGTCTCGAAGCAGTTCACAAAGGTCCAGATCAGTTTTTATGCGCATAAGGGTTTGTTGTGGTAAAAGAAGATAAGCCATTACACGGAATATATCAAGCTTGAGGTTTTTATCCACGGACTAAGGAGGAACAGGGAAGAACCATGCCGGAGCCTCGATGAACTTTGATGAACAAGGAAACCCTAGACAGATCTACAAAGGAGGAATGGAAAGGACTTAAAGCGGCTGTTGAAGCAGCGGAGGTACGGCGTGGCTCTCTGGTGCAACCAGGTTGATGCAGCGGCCAACGGAGAGGCGGAGGCAAAGATCAGCGACGGCGGCGGTGCTCGGTTGAAGAGGAGTCGCAAGGAGGAAGAAGAAGCGAAGGAGACGAAGGGGGAAAACGGAATGGCCCTTGGGCCTATTTATAAGGCGAAGCGATAAGCAACCAGTGCGTAAATCGAGGAGCTTAAAATGGATAATTAATAAGGGTGTCGCCTCGATGGTTGGATATTCATTAATGAAGGGTATCTTTGAAGGAAATATGCCCTAGAGGCAATAATAAAGTTATTATTTATTTCCTTATTTCATGATAAATGTTTATTATTCATGCTAGAATTGTATTAACCGGAAACATAATACATGTGTGAATACATAAACAAACAGAGTGTCACTAGTATGCCTCTACTTGACTAGCTCGTTAATCAAAGATGGTTATGTTTCCTAACCATGAACAAAAGAGTTGTTATTTGATTAACGGGATCACATCATTAGTTGAATGATCTGATTGACATGACCCATTCCATTAGCTTAGCACCCGATCGTTTAGTATGTTGCTATTGCTTTCTTCATGACTTATACATGTTCCTATGACTATGAGATTATGCAACTCCCGTTTGCCGGAGGAACACTTTGGGTGCTACCAAATGTCACAACGTAACTGGGTGATTATAAAGGAGCATTACAGGTGTCTCCAAAGGGAGATGTTGGGTTGGCGTATTTTGAGATTAGGATTTGTCACTCCGATTATCGGAGAGGTATCTCTGGGCCCTCTCGGTAATGCACATCACATAAGCCTTGCAAGCATTACAACTAATATGTTAGTTGTGAGATGATGTATTACGGAACGCGTAAAGAGACTTGCCGGTAACGAGATTGAACTAGGTATTGGATACCGACAATCGAATCTCGGGCAAGTAACATACCGATGATAAAGGGAACAACGTATGTTGTTATGCGATCTGACCAATAAAGATCTTCGTAGAATATGTAGGAGCCAATATGGGAATCCAGGTCCCGCTATTGGTTATTGACCGGAGATTTATCTCAGTCATGTCTGCATTGTTCTCAAACCGTAGGGTCCCGGATGTATCTCAGTCATGTCTGCTTAACGTTACGATGACAGTTATTATGAGTTTATGCATTTTGATGTAACGAAGTTAGTTCGGAGTCCCGGATGTGATCATCGACATGACGAGGAGTCTCGAAATGGTCGAGACATAAAGATTGATATATTGGAAGCCTATATTTGGACATCGGAATTGTTCCGGGTGAAATCAGCATTTTACCGGAGTACCGGGGGGTTACCGGACCCCCCCGGGGGTTATTGGGCCTACATGGGCCTTAAGGGAGAAGAGGAGAGGAGGCAAGAGGTGGCCGCGCGCCCCTCCCCTTCCTAGTCCGAATAGGACAAGGGAAGGGGGGCGGCGCCCCCCCCTTTCCTTCCTCTCTTCCTCCTATTTCCCCCCTCTCTCTCCTTGTCCAACTAGGAGTCCTACTCCCGGTGGGAGTAGGACTCCCCTTGGCGCGCCACACCCTGGCCGGCTGCCCCTCCCCTTGGCTCCTTTATATACGGAGGCAGGGGGCACCCTAGAACACACAAGTTGATCCTTGAGATCGTTCCTTAGCCGTGTGCGGTGCCCCCCTCCACCATATTCCACCTCGGTCATACCGTTGTAGTGCTTAGGCGAAGCCCTGCGTCGGTAGAACATCATCATCGTCATCACGCCGTCGTGCTGACGAAACTCTTCCCCGACGCTTTGCTGGATCGGAGCCCGGGGAACGTCATCGATCTGTACGTGTGCTAAGAACTCGGAGGTGCCGGAGTAACGGTGCTTGGATCGGTCGGATCGGGAAGACGTACGACTACTTACTCTACGTTGCGTCACTGCTTCTGTTGTGGTCTACGAGGGTTCATAGACAACACTCTCCCCTCTCGTTGCTGTGCATCACCATGATCTTGTGTGTGCGTAGGAAATTTTTTGAAATTACTACGTTCCCCAACAGTGGCATCCGAGCCTAGGTTTTATGGTTAGATGTTATATGCACGAGTAGAACACAAGTGAGTTGTGGGAGATATAAGTCATACTGCCTACCAGCATGTCATACTTTGGTTCGGCGGTATTGTTGGATGAGACGACCCGGACCGACATTACGCGTACGCTTACGCGAGACCGGTTCTCCCGACGTGCTTTGCACATAGGTGGCTTGCGGGCGACAGTTTCTCCAACTTTAGTTGAACCGAGTGTGGCTACGCCCGGTCCTTGCGAAGGTTAAAACGGAGTCAAATTGACAAACTATCGTTGTGGTTTTGATGCGTAGGTGAGATTGGTTCTTGCTTAAGCCTGTAGCAGCCACGTAAAACTTGCAACAACAAAGTAGAGGACGTCTAACTTGTTTTTGCAGGGCATGTTGTGGTGTGATATGGTCAAGACATGGTGCTGAATTTTATTATATGAGATGATCATGTTTTGTAACCGAGTTATCGGCAACTAGCAGGAGCCATATGGTTGTCGCTTTATTGTATGCAATGCAATCGTGATGTAATGCTTTACTTTATCACTAAGCGGTAGCGATAGTCGTGGAAGCATAATATTGGCGAGACAACAACGATGCTACGATGGAGATCAAGGTGTCGCGCCGGTGACGATGGTGATCATGACAATGCTTCAGAGATGGAGATCACAAGCACAAGATGAAGATGGCCATATCATATCACTTATATTGATTGCATGTGATGTTTATCTTTTATGCATCTTATCTTGCTTTGATTGACGGTAGCATTTTAAGATGATCTCTCACTAAATTATCAAGAAGTGTTCTCCCTGAGTATGCACCGTTGCGAAAGTTCTTCGTGCTGAGACACCACGTGATGATCGGGTGTGATAGGCTCTACGTTCAAATACAGCGGGTGCAAAACAGTTGCACACGTGGAATACTCAGGTTATACTTGACGAGGCAAGCATATACAGATATGGCCTCGGAACACGGAGACTGAAAGGTCGAGCGTGAATCATATAGTAGATATGATCAACATAATGATGTTCACCAATGAAACTACTCCATCTCACGTGATGATCGGACATGGTTTAATTGATTTGGATCACGTGA
The DNA here is from genome assembly GCF_003073215.2 of Triticum urartu. Taxonomy (NCBI): domain Eukaryota; kingdom Viridiplantae; phylum Streptophyta; class Magnoliopsida; order Poales; family Poaceae; genus Triticum; species Triticum urartu. The sequence goes on along the minus strand of NC_053023.1, from coordinate 31,439,915 downwards.
TCACTTAGAAGATTAGAGGGATGTCTATCTAAGTGGGAGTTCTTAAGTAATATGATTAATTGAACTTAAATTTATCATGAACTTAGTCCCTGATAGTATCTTGCTTGTTTATGTTGATTGTAGATAGACGGCTCATGCTGTTGTTCCGTTGAATTTTAATGCGTTCCTTAAGAAAGCAAAGTTGAAAGATGATGGTAGCAATTACACGGACTGGGTCCGTAACTTGAGGATTATCCTCATTCCTGCATAGAAGAATTACGTCCTGGAAGCACCGTTGGGTGCCAGGCCTGCTGCTGGAGCAACACCAGATGTTATGAACGTCTGGCAGAGCAAAGCTAATGACTACTCGATAGTTCAGTGTGCCATGCTTTACGGCTTAGAATCGGGACTTCAACGACGTTTTGAACGTCATGGAGCATATGAGATGTTCCAGGAGTTGAAGTTAATATTTCAAGCAAATGCCCGGATTGAGAGATATGAAGTCTCCAATAAGTTCTATACCTGCAAGATGGAGGAGAACAGTTCTGTCAGTGAGCATATACTCAAAATGTCTGGGTATAATAATCACTTGAGTCAATTGGGAGTTAATCTTCCAGATGATTGCGTCATTGATAGAATTCTCCAATCACTGCCACCAAGCTACAAGAGCTTCGTGATGAACTATAATATGCAAGGGATGAATAAGACTATTCCCGAGCTCTTCGCAATGCTAAAAGCTGCGGAGGTAGAAATCAAAAAGGAGCATCAAGTGTTGATGGTCAACAAGACCACTAGTTTCAAGAAAAAGGGCAAAGGGAAGAAGAAGGGGAACTTCAAGAAGAACGGCAAACAAGTTGCTGCACAAGAGAAGAAACCCAAGTCTGGACCTAAGCCTGAAACTAAGTGCTTTTACTGCAAGCAGACTGGTCACTGGAAGCGGAACTGCCCCAAGTATTTGGCGGATAAGAAGGATGGCAAGGTGAACAAAGGTATATGTGATATACATGTTATTGATGTGTACCTTACTAATGCTCACAGTAGCACCTGGGTATTTGATACTGGTTCTGTTGCTAATATTTGCAACTCGAAACAGGGACTACGGATTAAGCGAAGATTGGCTAAGGACGAGGTGACGATGCGCGTGGGAAACGGTTCCAAAGTCGATGTGATCGCGGTCGGCACGCTACCTCTACATCTACCTTCGGGATTAGTATTAGACCTAAATAATTGTTATTTGGTGCCAGCGTTGAGCATGAACTTTATACTGCATCTTGTTTAATGCGAGACGGTTATTCATTTAAATCAGAGAATAATGGTTGTTCTATTTATATGAGTAATATCTTTTATTGTCATGCACCCTTGAAGAGTGGTCTATTCTTATTGAATCTCGAGAGTAGTGATACACATATTCATAATGTTGAAACCAAAAGATGCAGAGTTGATAATGATGGTGCAACTTATTTGTGGCACTGCCGTTTAGGTCATATCGGTGTAAAGCGCATGAAGAAACTCCATACTGATGGGCTTTTGGAACCACTTGATTATGAATCGCTTGGTACTTGCGAACCGTGCCTCATGGGCAAGATGACTAAAACACCGTTCTCCGGTACTATGGAGAGAGCAACAGATTTGTTGGAAATCATACATACAGATGTATGTGGTCCGATGAATATTTAGGCTCGTGGCGGATATCATTATTTTCTCACCTTCACAGATGATTTAAGCAGATATGGGTATATCTACTTAATGAAACACAAGTCTGAAACATTTGAAAAGTTCAAAGAATTTCAGAATGAAGTTGAAAATCATCGTAACAAGAAAATAAAGTTTCTACGATCTGATCGTGGAGGAGAATATTTGAGTTACGAGTTTGGTGTACATTTAAAAAATTGTGGAATAGTTTCGCAACTCACGCCACCCGTAAGACCACAACGTAATGGTGTGTCCGAACGTTGTAATCGTACTTTTTTAGATATGGTGCGATCTATGATGTCTCTTACTGATTTACCGCTATCATTTTGGGGATACGCTCTAGAGACGGCCGCATTCACGTTAAATAGGGCACCATCAAAATCCGTTGAGACGACGCCTTATGAACTATGGTTTGGCAAGAAACGAAAGTTGTCGTTTCTGAAAGTTTGGGGCTGCGATGCTTATGTGAAAAAGCTTCAACCGATAAGCTCGAACCCAAATCGGAGAAATGTGTCTTCATAGGATATCCAAAGGAAACTATTGGATACACCTTCTATCACAGATCCGAAGGCAAGACTTTTGTTGCTAAATTCGAAAACTTTCTGGAGAAGGAGTTTCTCTCGAAAGAAGTGAGTGGGAGGAGAGTAGAACTTGACGAGGTAACTGTACCTGCTCCCTTATTGTAAAGTAGTACATCACAGAAAACTGTTTCAGTGACACCTACACCAGTTAGTGAGGAAGCTAATGATGATGATCATGAAACTTCAGATCAAGATACCACTGAACCTCGTAGATCAACCAGAGTGAGATCCGCGCCAGAGTGGTACAGTAATCCTATTCTGGAAGTCATGCTACTAGATCATGATGAAACTACGAACTATGAAGAAGCGATGGTGAGCCCAGATTCCGCAAAATGGCTTGAAGCCATGAAATCTGAGATGGGATCCATGTATGAGAACAAAGTATGGACTTTGGTTGACTTGCCCGATGATCGGCAAGCAATTGAGAATAAATGGATCTTCAAGAAGAAGACTGACGCTGACGGTAATATTACTGTCTACAAAGCTCGACTTGTCGCAAAAGGTTTTCGGCAAGTTCAAGGGGTTGACTACGATGAGACCTTCTCACTCGTAGCGATGCTTAAGTCTGTCCGAATCATCTTAGCAATTGCCGCATTTTATGATTATGAAATTTGGAAAATGGATGTAAAAACTGCATTCCTGAATGGATTTCTGGAAGAAGAGTTGTATATGATGCAACCGGAAGGTTTTGTCGATCCAAAGGGAGCTAACAAAGTGTGCAAGCTCCAGCGATCCATTTATGGACTGGTACAAGCCTCTCGGAGTTGGAATAAACGTTTTGATAGTGTGATCAAAGCATTTGGTTTTATACAGACTTTTGGAGAAGCCTGTATTTACAAGAAAGTGAGTGGGAGCTCTGTAGCATTTCTGATATTATATGTGGATGACATATTACTGATTGGAAATGATATAGAATTTCTGGATAGCATAAAGGGATACTTGAATAAGAGTTTTTCAATGAAAGACCTCGGTGAAGCTGCTTACATATTAGGCATAAAGATCTATAGAGATAGATCAAGACGCTTAATTGGACTTTCACAAAGCACATACCTTGACAAAGTTTTGAAAAAGTTCAAAATGGATCAAGCAAAGAAAGGGTTCTTGCCTGTGTTACAAGGTGTGAGATTGAGTAAGACTCAAAGCCCGACCACTGCAGAAGATAGAGAGAAAATGAAAGATGTTCCCTATGCTTCAGCCATAGGCTCTATCATGTATGCAATGCTGTGTACCAGACCTGATGTGTGCCTTGCTATAAGTCTAGCAGGGAGGTACCAAAGTAATCCAGGAGTGGATCACTGGACAGCGGTCAAGAACATCCTGAAATACCTGAAAAGGACTAAGGATATGTTTCTCATATATGGAGGTGACAAAGAGCTCATCGTAAAAGGTTACGTTGATCCAAGCTTTGACACTGATCCGGACGATTCTAAATCGCAAACCGGATACGTGTTTACATTAAACAGTGGAGCTGTTAGTTGGTGCAGTTTGAAACAAAGCGTCGTAGCGGGATCTACATGTGAAGCGGAGTACATAGCTGCTTCGGAAGCAGCAAATGAAGGAGTCTGGATGAAGGAGTTCATATCCGATCTAGGTGTCATACCTAGTGCATCGGGTCCAATGAAAATCTTTTGTGACTATACTGGTGCAATTGCCTTGGCAAAGGGATCCAGATTTCACAAGAGAACCAAGCACATCAAGAGACGCTTCAATTCCATCCGGGATCTAGTCCAGGTGGGAGACATAGAGATTTGCAAGATACATACGGATCTGAATGTTGCAGACCCGTTGACTAAGCCTCTTCCACGAGCAAAACATGATCAGCACCAAGACTCCATGGGTGTAAGGATCATTACTGTGTAATCTAGATTATTGACTCTAGTGCAAGTGGGAGACTGAAGGAAATATGCCCTAGAGGCAATAATAAAGTTAGTATTTATTTCCTTATTTCAAGATAAATGTTTATTATTCATGCTAGAATTGTATTAACCGGAAACATAATACATGTGTGAATACATAGACAAACAGAGTGTCACTAGTATGCCTCTACTTGACTAGCTCGTTAATCAAAGATGGTTATGTTTCCTAAGGGAGAAGAGGAGAGGAGGCAAGAGGTGGCCGCGCGCCCCTCCCCTTCCTAGTCCGAATAGGACAAGGGAAGGGGGGCGGCGCCCCCCCCTTTCCTTCCTCTCTTCCTCCTATTTCCCCCCTCTCTCTCCTTGTCCAACTAGGAGTCCTACTCCCGGTGGGAGTAGGACTCCCCTTGGCGCGCCACACCCTGGCCGGCTGCCCCTCCCCTTGGCTCCTTTACATACGGAGGCAGGGGGCACCCTAGAACACACAAGTTGATCCTTGAGATCGTTCCTTAGCCGTGTGCGGTGCCCCCTTCCACCATATTCCACCTCGGTCATACCGTTGTAGTGCTTAGGCGAAGCCCTGCGTCGGTAGAACATCATCATCATCATCACACCGTCGTGCTGACGAAACTCTTCCCCGACGCTTTGCTGGATCGGAGCCCGGGGAACATCATCGAGCTGTACGTGTGCTAAGTACTCGGAGGTGCCGGAGTAACGGTGCTTGGATCGGTCGGATCGGGAAGACGTACGACTACTTCCTCTACGTTGCGTCACTGCTTCCGTTGCGGTCTACGAGGGTACGTAGACAACACTCTCCCCTCTCGTTGCTGTGCATCACCATGATCTTGTGTGCGCGTAGGAAATTTTTTGAAATTACTGCGTTCCCCAACAATCTTCGGCTTCAACGAATAGATGATGTCATGGCGGTTTACTACGGATCTAAAGGATGACATCACGGCGGTTTACCAGATCTATACGAAGGTGCCAGGGCAAGGATTTTTCTAATGTATTAAAGATTGACATGAACCAGTTCAAATCAATCTGGGGCCTAATGTTGGGGATATGACTACAGGAGGTAAACCGGCTAGGAATGGCCGTGTTAACTCCATGAATATAGAAGCCCATGAAGACGTGAGGATGGTGGCGCTTTACGAAGGCCCAATGCCGAAAGGCGAGTTAAAGCTTGTAGATATAAACCGACTGTTTCATGTAACTTGTATTGTAAGTTAGAAAGAATAGAGACCGAGCCGGTCACGTTTATGATCCGGCCTCGGGACTCTGTAAACCGGCGGGCGTCAACCTATGTATATAAGGGATGACCCGGTGGCGGTTTAGGGACAACAGACAACAACTCGAGAGCCAGGCAAAGCGGATTCGCTCCCTGGTTATCGAAACCACAGCAATACCAATCACAACTAGACGTAGGCTTTACCTTCATCGAAGGGGCCGAACTAGTATAAAATCCCTCGTGTCCCTAGTCCGGTTTAACCCCTTCAAGCTAACCCGTAGCGATGGCTCCACGACGAAGTCCTTTCACGAGGACATCTGCCGTGACAAACCCACGACATATTCCATATGAGTCCACCATACCTTCCTATATGAGGTATCTACCCGCCGTTCCAAGTAAATTTGTATGTGCCAAACTCTAAAACTTCAAATGAAATTCTGTTTTGTATGCTCGAAGAGCTCATGTATCAACTAGGGATGTCTGTATCTTCCATGCTAGGCGGGTTATTCTCAAGAGGAGTGGATTCCACTCCTCAATCACGAGAAAATGGCTGGTCACCGGGATGCCTAGTCCCATGCTCAAATCAAATCAAAATAATTGCACACAAACCCCCCAGGATTGTTGTTAGTTGGAGGCACCCGTTGTTTCGGGCAAGCCATGGATTGATACTTGTTGGTGGTGGGGGAGTATAGACTTTACCATTCTGCTTGGGAACTGTCTATAATATGTGTAGCATGGAAGATATCGAGATCTCTCAGTTGTTATGTTGACAATGAAAGTATACCGCTCAAAATATTATTCATCTCTATTTCAAAATCGAGATCCGGCACCTTTACAAATCCCTGCTTCCCTCTACGAAGGGCCTATCTATTTACTTTTATGTTGAGTCATCATCCTCTTATTAAAAAGCACCAGTTGGAGAGCACCGCTATCATTTCCATGTATTATTATTAGTTTACATTGAGTATGACTTGACTAGATCTCTTTTACCATGAATTACAATTTCTAGTAAGCCCTTGATCTTCAGGGGTGCTCTGCATTTATGTTTTGTGGTCTCAGAAAGGGCTATCAAGATACCAACTTGTTATATCATATTATGATTGTTTTGAGAAAGTGTTGTCATCCAAGATTTATTATTATTGCTCACTAGTTGATTATATCATTGATATGAGTAAACATGAGACCTAAATTTTATTGTGAATATGGTTAGTTCATATTTTTGCTGAAAACTTGAATGCTGGCTTTACATATTTACAACAATAAGAGCAAACTGAATTTGTAAAAGTTTTTGTTTATCACTTTCAGTTTGTCAACAAAATTGCTTGAGGACAAGCAAAGGTTTAAGCTTGGGGGAGTTGATACATCTCCAACGTATCTACTTTTCCAAACACTTTTTCCCTTGTTTTGGGCTCTAACTTGCATGATTTGAATGGAACTAACCCGGACTGGTGCTGTTTTTAGCAGAATTGCCATGGTATTGTCTTATGTGCAGAAATAAAAGTTCTCGGAATGACCTGAAAATCAACAGATAATATTTTTGGAATATATAAAAAATACTAGAGAAAGAATCAAGGCCAGGGGGCCCACACCCTGTCCATGAGGGTGGGGTGCGCGCCTATCCCCCGGGCGCGCCCCCTACCTCTTGGGCCCCCTGTTGCTCCATTGACCTCAACTCCAACTCTATATATTCACGTTCGGGGAGAAAAAACAGAAAGAAGGATTCATCACGTTCCACGATACGGAGCCGCCGCCAAGCCCTAATCTCTCTCGGGAGGGCTGATCTGGAGTCCGTTCGAGGCCCGGAGAGGGGAATCCATCGCCATCGTAATCATCAACCTTCCTCCATCACCAATTTCATGATGCTCACTGCCGTCGTGAGTAATTCCATCGTAGGCTTGCTAGACGGTGATCGGTTAGATGAGATTTATCATGTAATCGAGTTAGTTTTGTTAGGGTTTGATCCCTAGTATCCATTATGTTCTGAGATTGATGTTGCTATGACTTTGCTATGCTTAATGCTTGTCACTAGGGCCCGAGTGCCATGATTTCAGATCTAAACCTATTATGTTTTCATGAATATATGTGAGTTCTTGATCCTATCTTGCAAGTCTATAGTCACCTATTATGTGTTATGATCCGTTAACCCCGAGGTGACAATAATCGGGATACTTGCAGGTGATGACCGTAGTTTGAGGAGTTCATGTATTCACTAAGTGTTGATGTTTTATTTCGGTACTCTATTAAAAGGAGGCCTTAATATCCCTTAGTTTCCAATAGGACTCTGCTGCCATGGGAGGGTAGGACAAAAGATGCCATGCAAGTTCTTTTCCATAAGAACGTATGACTATATTCGGAATAAATGCCTACATTACATTCATGAATTGGAGCTAGTTCTGTGTCACCCTATGTTATAACTGTTGCATGAGGAATCACATCCGACATAATTATCCATCACCGATCCATTGCCTACGAGCTTTTCACATATTGATCTTTGCTTATTTATTTTTCTGTTGCTACTGTTACAATCACTACAAAACCAATATTGTTACCTTTGCCACCGTTATCGCTACTATCACATTACTTTGCTACTAAATACTTTGCTGCAGATATTAAGTTTTCCAGGTGTGGTCGAATTGACAACTCAGCTGTTAATACTTGAGAATATTCTTTGGATCCCCTTGTGTCGAATCAATAAATTTGGGTTGAATACTCTACCCTCGAAAACTGTTGTGATCCCCTATACTTGTGGGTTATCAGTGGGTGAAGCCAAACGCACGGGGATCGGTGCCGCGGTGGGTGCAGGGGCGCGCATGGGTGCCGGCGCCACGGTGGGTGGAGGGGCGCACATGGGCACGGGCGCTGGCGCTGGCATCTACATGAGCTCGTGCGTGTCCGCGGAGACCTCCATGACGCCTGCGGCTTCCCGCTCTGCGATAGTGCTCGGCGACCAACCCGTCAAAGCTACGGGGATTGTCGCTGGTGCGGGCGCGTGGATGGGAGCTGAGACGGGAGCAGGGGCAGCAACTGCCGCGGCCATCTCGTTCTGGGCCATGTCCAGGAGGCCCCATTCCTCCTTATTTTCTATATCCTCCGGCTCGGAGTCGACTTCACCAAACTTGAAGAGTAGTGGCAAATGATCATTCTACGCCATGGCGGTGGAGGTCTGCAGGGGGGGGGAATGGGAGGCGAACAGTAAGGCCGCCTGTATTAAACAGCGGCTTGGGCGCCGTTAATGGAGAGGAAGGCGGGCGGCCATGGAAGTCAAAGGTCTCGCTTCCCAGTGAGCCTGCGCAGCATACAGCTCACACGCCTCTCGGTGAGCCTGCGCATTGGAGGACAGCTTGCACGCCTCTCGGTCAGCCTACGCATCGGACTACGCTCGCACGCCTCCTCTTCAGTCAAGGTCAAGCAGCTGTCCGCACAACACCTCCTACAGCCATTGAAACAAAGACACGTGGTGTCACGTGAATGGAGCTAGTTTTGTTAACTGTCTTATCTTCTAGTACATGTTTCTATTCTGCAATGTCGTGCTCAATTAGCTATTTTGGTTCATTAGGTGTGTTGTCCATTTAACTATTTGGTTCAGTTCTGCAATTTGATTTTCATTTGTTGTGGGTACAATTTTGTATTGTTATGCGTGTGACACCAATCAAATTTGGATGTACTCAATACATATTCTACTGATAGTATGGTGATACGTCTCCAACGTATCTATAATTTTTGATTGTTCCATGCTATGATATTATTTGTTTTGGATGTTTAATGGGCTTTATTATGCACTTTTATATTATTTTTGGGACTAACCTATTAACCAAAGGCCCGGTGCAAATTGCTAATTTTTTTTGCCTATTTCAGTGTTTCGGAGAAAAGGAATATCAAACGGAATCCAAATGGAATGAAACCTTCGCGAGGATCTTTTTTGGAACAAACGCAATCCAGGAGACTTGGAGTGGAGGTCAAGGAAGCAGCGAGGCAACCACGAGGTAGGGCAGCACGCCCCCACCCTCGTGGGCCCATCGCAGCTCCATCGACCTACTTTTTTCACTTATATATACTTTTATACCCTGAAAACATCTAGGGGAGCCACGAAACCACTTTTCCACCGCCACAACCTTCTGCACCCGTGAGATCCCATCTGGGGACCTTTTCCGGCTATCTGCTGGAGGGGGATTCGATCATGGAGGGCTTCTACATCAACACCATAGCCTCTCTGATGATGTGTGAGTAGTTTACCACAGACCTTTGGGTCCACAGTTATTAGCTAGATGGCTTCTTCTCTCTCTTTGGATCTCAATAAAAAGTTCTCCTTGATGTTCTTGGAGATCTATTCGATGTAATTCTTTTTGCGGTGTGTTTGCCGAGATCCGATGAATTGTGGGCTTATGATTAAGATTATCTATGAAGAATATTCGATTCTTCTCTGAATTCGTTTATGCATGATTTAAATATATTTGCAAGTCTCTTTGAATTATCAGTTTGGTTTGGCCTACTAGATTGATCTTTCTTGCAATTGGAGAAGTGCTTAGCTTTGGGTTCAATTTTGCGGTGTCCTTTCCAAGTGACAGCAGGGGCAGCAAGGCACATATTGTATTGTTGCCATCGAGGATAAAAAGATGGGGTTTATATCATATTGCTTGAGTTTATCCCTCTACATCATGTCATCTTGCCTAATGCGTTACTCTGTTCTTATGAACTTAATACTCTAGATGCATGCCGGATAGCGGTCGATGTCTGGAGTAATAATAGTAGATGCATAATCGTTTCGGTCTCCTTGACATAGACGTGATGCCTATGTTCATGATCATGCCTAGATATCATCATAACTATGTTCTTTTCTATCAATTGCTCGGTAGTAATTTGTCCACCCATCGTAATATATGCTATCTTGAGAGAAGCCACCACTACAAAAAAAAGACACATCCGTGACATGTTGGGCCGAACGAAATTTTTTCTATCATACTTATGACACTTCTATGACGATAATTGTGACAAAACCCGGTATCATCATAGATGTGGTGGGATCCTACTTCTATGACAAAAACTCATGACAAAAAATGGGCTTTTCGTCCTGGGCGGGCCGGAGACGCAGCTGCATGACATTCTTTGGGCCGTCCATGACAGAAAAAACCATGGTAGAAGCGAGGGCTAGGAAAATATCGGGGTGTTCCCGGTTACGGTGGGTGGTCGGGGCCGAGCGATGCGTGTTTCTCTAGTACACGCACGTGCGTGCGTGCGATGCATTGGGCTCTAACTGAACCCGAGCGAGGCGTTCACCTACTGGACCCGAGCGATTGCACTGCAGGCTATGCGTTACTGAACCCGAGCGATTGATCGATGGTTGTTAACTGAACCCGATCGAGTGATTCCTTCGCTACTGCTGCTAACTAAAGCCGATCGATGCCACCTCTGGATGAACAGTGAGCGTTGCTGGGGGGTGGATGAATAGTTCCTGGTGGGGGTGGATGAACAGGCCCCCGTGGTGTTGCCTCTGGATGAAGAGGACCCCGATCGATCGAGTCGGTTGGGGCTGGATGAACAGTACCCCGTGGAGGGCTGGATGAACAGGACGATCCCGTGCAGGGCTGGATGAGCAGTAGCCCGTGGAGGGGTGGTTGAACAGGAGCCCGTGTGGAGAGGGCTGGTTGAACAGGAGTCGGTGAAGTAGCACGCAGTGGAGGCTGGATGAACAACAGCCCATGGATGAACAGTCGCAGGTGGAGGCTGGAGGAGGTCGACGGTGGCTGAATAGTAGCCCGTGGAGGCTGTAGGTGGTCGACGGTGGAGATGAACAGTATCCCATGGAGTCCCCTTTTGCGGTATGCCACACCCCTCCCAATGAACAGGACCACCGTTTCGACCGTAACGCTCCAACACAAGTCAGTTTCCTCCGTTTTGCGGTACGCCACACCCCTCCCAATGAACAGGACCCCCGTTTCGACCGTAGGAGGTCCGTTTCCTCCGTTTTGCGGTACGCCAGACCCCTCCCGATGAACATGATCCCGTTTCGAACATGGCCGGTCGAAGACAAGGCCGTTTCCTCCGTTGTGAGGTAAGCCATGCCTCGGTACCATCGGTTGTTCCGTCCAAGCCCTCTCGATGAACACGACGACGCATTCCGTTCCGACCCAGCCAGTTGGCTCCCCATGAACACGACGACGACGCAGTTTCTCCATTCCGTGCACACGAGCCCTGGCGGTACGTATGCGCGAGTACACGTTCGAGACCCCGCCCGTATGTACGTACGTGGCCGTATTTTCTTTCTCGCACACTGGCCGATGTACGTACGTGTACATGCTACATGTGCGCCTCTACTACGACACGTGCGCGCTCTACATCGACCAGTATGTACATACACATTTGCGACCAGAATGACAATGCTACGTACGCTTCGACCAGGTGGGTCCCGACTGTCAGGCACTTCCTTGCGTGCGAAGATATAGCTGGTGGGTCCCAGCAGTCAGGGGGCGAATCGTTTTTTTCCGGACGCACTTCCTTGCGTGCCAAGATGTAGATGGTGGGTCCCAATAGTCAGGAGGGAAACGTTTTTTCACAAAATACGATGGCCCGTCCGGTGGGTCCCCGATATCAGGCGCAGGAATAATTATTTTCCGTGTAACAAGGAGGCACTTCCTTGCGGCTGCCGTGGACCCAGCTGTCAGCCTCTCCACGTACAGTCCACATCCGATGGAAGCCGTTTCTTGACCACATTAACCATGCTGCGCCGAGAGCACCAGGGTGGTGGACGATGGCGAGGCCCGTGGCAGTGGATGCCCACGCGTAGAGGAGTGTGAGGGTTCACTGGTTCACTGCGGTGTGAGGCTGCCGTCGCTGCAGAATAACAGGGGGTGTGGGTGAGTAGAGGGATGGCCTGGCCAGCGGTGGGAGTAGTAGAGGGCGGTGAGGCCTCCGCGGCATCGCAGCCGGCCACGGGAGGCAGGACCACGAGGCACAATCGGCGTTGCTTTGGGCAGCTGGAGCAAGAAGACCAGAGGTTGAAGAAGCACTACGGCCGTTGGATGGACATCGTACAATCACTGCAGCTAGAATCGTGCATATTGACTAAGTTGACAAAGCCCTCCGTCCCCGTGAACTTAGTAGGCCCACAAGTCAGCCTCCTACTATACTGGGTCCCAGCTAGCAGGGGAGTATTCATTTTTTGTGCGTAATAAGGAGGCACTTCATTATGTGCGAAGATGTAGCTGGTGGGTCCCAGCAGTCAGGGGGGAAACGTTTTTTCCCGAAATACGATGGCCCATCCGGTGGGTCCCCGCTGTCAGGTGCAGGAATAATTATTTTCCGCATAATAAGGAGGCACTTCCTTGCGGCTGTCGTGGACCAAGCTGTCAGCCTCTCCACGTACAGTCCACGTCCGATGGAAGCCATTTCTTGACCACATTGACCACGCCGCGCCGAGAGCACCAGGGCGGTGGACGATGGCGAGGCCCGTGGCAGTGGATGCCCATGCGTAGAGGAGTATGAGGGTTCACTAGTTCACTGCGGTGTGAGGCTGCCGTCGCCGCAGAATAACAGGGGGTGTGGGTGAGTGGAGGGATGCCCTGGGCAGCGGTGGGAGTAATAGAGGGCGGTGAGGCCTCCGCGGCATCGCAGTCGGCCACGGGGGCAGGCGCACGAGCCACGACCAGTGCTGGTTTGGGCAGCTAGAGCAAGAAGACCAGAGGTTGAAGAAGCACTACGGCCGTTGGATGGACATCGTACGATAACTGTAGCTAGAATCATGCATATTGACTAAGTTGACAAAGCCTTCCGTCCCCGTGAACTTAGTAGACCCACAAGTCAGCCTCCCACTATACTGGGTCCCAGCTAGCAGGGGGAGTATTCATTTTTTGTGTGTAATAAGGAGGCACTTCCTTGCGTGCGAAGATGTAGCTGGTGGGTCCCAGCAGTCAGGGGGGAAACATTTTTTCGCGAAATACGGTGGCCCGTCCGGTGGGTCCCGGCTGTCAGGTGGAGGAATAATTATTTTGCGCGTAATAAGGAGGCACTTCGTTGCGGCTGTCGTGGACCCAGCTATCAGCTTCTCCACGTACAGTACTCTTCCGATGAAAGTCGTTCCTTGACCACGTTGACCACACCGCATCGAGAGCACCAGGGCGGTGGACAACGGCGAGGCCTAGGAAGGGGACGACGCGGAGCCGGGGAAGACGCGGCAGTGGAAGCCCGCGCGGAGAGGAGTACGAGGGTTCACTAGTTCGGCTGCGGTGTGAGGCTGATGTCGTCGCAGAATAACAGGGGGTGTGGGTGAGTGGAGGGATGGCCTGGCCAGCGGTGGGAGTAGTAGGGGGCGGTGAGGCCTCCGCGGCATCACAGCCGCCCACGGGAGGCAGGAGCACGTGGCACGACCGGCGCTGCTTTGGGCGGCTGGAGCAAGAAGACCAGAGGTTGAAGAAGCACTACGGCCGTTGGATGGACATCATATGGTCACTGCAGCTAGAATCGTTTATATTGACTAAGTTGACAAAGCCCTTGCTACGAGTCAACATAGTAGGCCCACAGGTCAGCCTCCGAGACGGTCTGCCCCAGATGTCAGGGGGAGGAATCATTTTTTGGATAGCTGAAGCAATAATATCCGAGATTGAAGAAGAAGCACGACATCCGTTGGATGGACATCCAATGGCCACAGCTGCCAAAACCGTGTGTTGTTGACAAAGCCTTGCATACTTGTCAACTTAGTTTTTTTAGGGGACGCGTCAACTTAGAAGGCCCACAAGTGTGTGGCAGAGAACATATAGCCCATTGCGATTTGTAAGAATGTACAACCCATTTTTTAATTCTAATGGAATTTACTACAGCCCATTACAGTTTTTTAAAAGCACAGCCCATTTTCTAGCTAGGACAGCGATTAATAATTTCAACCATTCCTCAAAAAAAAGATTAATAATTTCAACCAACCGCTCAAAACAGAATTCAAAAAAAATTCCCACATTTTTATGGGATCCAAAATATTTTTATCCAAGATTTCTTGCCAGATTAAATATAATTTCCAAATAAAGTTGTATTACGTTGAAATCCAACGAAATATTGCGCGCGCAACAAGTAATGAAATTAAAAATTCCAAATTCCAAAAATAATATATTTTTTAAACTAATTACGCGTTTGGTGCAGTTTTTATAGTAACTGCCCAGTTATTATAATTACATCCCATTTATTATTTCTTAAAGTTCAGTTTCTTGTTAAGCCTAATGCATACCTCGTAGGAAAGTTTGCAGCCCAGTGGGGCGGATAAGTTGACCCGGATATTGTGTACAACTGTCGGCCCAGTTGCACCGCTGATGTTGAAAAAAAGGCCTGTGTAGTAGAGTACAACCTAACATGGCTACTCAGCCCACATTCAGCAACGCCGGAAAGACCCAAACAAGGCTTCTGTACAACTTTTTGAAGTCACTGAGCTCAACTAAGATTAAAGTGGAACCTAATTAAAAGTTGTCACGAGCAAAGAAATAATTCAATGGGTCCCACTTATGCGTGTGTGCGTGTGTGCGTGTGTGTGTGAGAGAGAGAGAGACCCATCAGTCAATGCTTGTAAATACATAATTCAGCCATATGCATTGTTGATGCTCAGTAAAAACTTGTATAGTTGACACAATTATATAGAACATCATAGCACACTGAACTTGCATACAAAAAATTTCACGCAGGCGGCACAATCAGGATGGAAGCATTGGATCGCTACGGGTAGTGCTATGTTGAAACCAACGAACACGTACATAATGGTTAATCTTCTTTATCAATGACCGGGAAATATCTTGAATGTTGTGCAAAGAAAACAGACAGACAACACAATAAGTTCTGCTAGCACATTAAGTTGACGTACAACCCTTTCTAAAAAAAGTTCAGGTACAAAATTAGAACAGGTCACAATCAAATGTACTGGCACAACAGTGCTTCACACCGTCAGAGCCCAGCTGTCTGGAGGAACAAACATACTTATGAGCTCACCTCCCAGGTCGTTGATAAGCTCATTCATGGACTCGCTGTTCCAAGCACGTCGTGGCAAGCCGTGGAAGGTAAGCTTTGTTAAAAGCTCAAGCTCAGAGGGCACCAAGCCCCATCCTGGGTACCACCGATCAAAGCTCACTAGCGCGCCATCGCAAAAAAATGCCGGGAAGATTCGAACACACGACTGCAGTCGAAAGTTGTCCGGAACATGACGAAGAAATTAGCCGGTGGCGAACAAACTTCGACTAGAAATTCACTTATTTTGATGCCGTGCGCAATGCCAAGAGCTTTGACAAGGTCGTCCGGCAAGACACTAGGCCAGTCGCCGTTGATGGTTACCATCAGCACTTTGCCGACAAACTGGTCGTCAAGCGCCGCCATGCCACTTTTGAGCGACAGCACGCAGCGACTGAAGGCAGGACGGACCTGAGGATCTCCGGCTCGGAGATCCACGTTGACCGGCGACATGATAGCGTGCTTGAGTACAGGGAGTACAGGAGGGGGATTTGGGGGAACTAGAGTAGGAATCGAGATTCTAGAGGTGGGTGAGGGGCGAGAGATTGGGGATGAAAAGGTAGCATGAATTTCGAACACGCGCCAATATGCTCTCATCACGCAAGCACACGAAAACACCGAGGGCACCCACATGTCGGCCTAAGAGTCCTTATTCTTTCTTTTTTGGAGAGCTCGGCCTTTTTTTAGGATCTTTTGAGAGCCCGGCCTGAGAGTCATAATTGACATGTTTGGCATTGCGTTACTACTCGGCCCATATTCAACGACACCTCACTGGCCCAACCAAGTGTACATCATCGAAAAGACACTGTGCTCAAATTATATAACTTGAAAAAAGGAGATACACTCTGAACACTGGAGAATGGTGATGCCCTCATTTAGCCCACCAGTAGTTCGAGACAATAAACAGTTCGAAACAACGATATATACAACATTCAAACACTGACTAGTGACTACTATAGACATAAACAACAAGACATGATAGTACGATGTCCATCCAACGGCAGTAGTGCTTCTTCAACCTCTGATCTTCTTGCTCCAGCCGCCCAAAGCTGCGCCGGTCGTGCCGCATGCTCCTGCCTCCCATGGTCGGCTGTGCTGCTGCAGAGGCCTCACCGCCCCCTACTATTCCCACCACTGGGCAGGCCCTGCGGCGACGGCAGCCTCACACCGCAGCCGAACCGGTGAACCCTCATAGTCCTCTTCGCGCGGGCTTCCACTGCCGCGTCATCCCCTTCCTAGGCCTCGTCGTCGTCCACCGCCGTGGTGCTCTCCGCGCGGCATGGTCAACATGGTCAAGGAATGACTTCCATCGGAAGACTACTGTACATGGTGAGGCTTACAGCTGGGTCCACGGCCACAGCCCAGTTTTTTTGTGATTTGCCAAGTAAGTCGCCTTGTCAGGCCTGTTGGGCTGCAAATCTTTCAACACGAGGAGAGCTTTCATTCGGCTGGCCGAGAAAATGGCCCGTCAGTAATGAGAAATGGGTTGTACATTTTTAAAACACATCAAACCGGCAATTAGTTTCAAATATCTTTTTTTTCATTTCAAGATTTTAAATTACATTAATTTTTATGCGTGGATAATTTTTTGGATTTTATATTGATATACATTTATTTTTAAAATCAGTTTGAATGTGAGTCAAAATTTCGGGATTAAAAACAGTTCGGACCGCACCGAAATATGCAAAATTTCGTATAATTTTTTAACCGTTGCCACAATATGGGCTGTAATGCTAACAAAAAGAATATGGGCTCTAAAAAAATCTTAAGAATTAGCAAATGGGCTATAAATTTTTAGAAATAATGGCAGATGGGCTGTATGCTGTTTTCCACAGATTTGAGGCTTTCCTAAAAAAAGGTTGACGCACAAGCACTGACTGTTGGATGTCCATCCAACGGCCGTCGTGCTTTTTCAATCTCTGCTCTTCCTGCTCCAACCGCTCAAACAAGCGCCGACGGGACTGCCTGCTCCCTCGTCCTCGTGGCCGGCTTCACTGCCGCACAGGCCTCACCGCCCGACCGTACTCCCATCGCTGGCCTAGCCATCCCTCTACTCACCCACACCTGCTGTTATTCTCCAGTGACTGCAGACGAACCAGTAAACCCTCGTACAGTCGTACTCCCCTCCGCGTGGGAAAAACTGTCGAGTCTTCCCTGCCTCCGTATCGTCCCCTTCCTAGGCCTCGCCGTCATCCACGGCCGCAGCAAGGAAGTGCCTCCTTATTGCGCAGAAAATAATGATTCCTCCACCTGACAGCTGGGACCCACCAGACGGGCCACTGTATTTCACGAAAAAAACGTTTTCCCCTGACTGCTGGGACCCACCACCTACATCTTCGCAGGCAAGGAAGTGCCTGACAGTCAGGACCCACCTGGTCGAAGCGTATGTAGCGTTGTCATTCTGGTCGCGAACGTGTACGTACATACTGTTCGATGTAGAGGCACGCACGTGTCGTAGTAGAGGCGCGCACGTGTCATAGTAGAGGCGCGCACATAGCATGTACACGTACGTACAGCGGCCAGGGTGCAAGATAGAAAATATGGCCACGTATGTGTACATACGGGCAGGGTCTGGAACGCCTACTCGCGCATACGTAGGGCCAGGGCTCGTGTACTTGGCTGGGACGGAACGGAAAAACAGCGTCGTCGTCGTGTTCATGGGGAGGCAACGGAATGCGTCGTGTTCATGGGGAGGCAACGGAATGCGTCGTGTTCATCGGGAGGCAACGGAACGTGTGGGAGCCAACCGGTTGGGTCGGAACGGAATGCGTGGTCGTGTTCATCGGGAGGGCTTGGACGGAACAGGCGATGGAAACGAGGTCTGGCGTACCGCACAACGGAGGAAACGGACCTCCTACGTTCGGAACGGGGTCCTGTTTATCGGGAGGGGTCTGGCGTACCGCAAAACGTAGGAAACGGACCTCCTACGGTCGAAACGGGGGTCCTGTTCATCGGGAGGGGTGTGGCGTACCGCAAAACGGAGGAAACAGACTTGTGTTGGAGCGCTACGGTCGAAACGGGGGTCCTGTTCATCGGGAGGGGTGTGGCGTACCGCAAAACGGGACTCCATGGGATACTGTCACTACTAGGAAAAGGGCTATAGATGGAATTGACACTAATGGCGCACCAGACATGTGGTGTGCCATTACTATATACTAATGGCGCACCATGTGTTGGTGCGCCATTAGTGTGCAAATACTAATGGCACACCACGTCCACGGTGCGCCATTAGTAAATTTTTTTTAAAACAACTAATGGCGCACCGTGGATGTGGTGCGCCATTACTAGTTCAACTAGTAATGGCGCACCACATCCACGGTGCGCCATTAGTAAAAAAAATTATTTGTTTTTCAAAACTACTAATGGTGCACCGTGGGAGTGGTGCGCCATTACTAGTTGAACTAGTAATGGCGCATCATGCCACGGTGCGCCATTAGTAACTTGGCCCAAACATTCGCCCGAATGCACCCCCCCCCCTGTGGACCGCCTTTTCGGTTTCAAAAAAAATTAAAGAAAATGAGAGAAATGTCATAAAAATAAAAGAAAATAAGATTCCCATGTGATATGTGGTCTAGTTGTTAGCAAAATTTACAAACATGAATTTTCGACTTTTTTGCAAAATCTCTCGAGAATTTGTAAAAATGGGCATAACTTTTGCGTACGAACTCGGATGAAAAAGTTTTTTATATGAAAAATCATCTACTCGAAAAGTTATATCTGAATTTAACGGGGGGAACCCCGTTAAACATTTTCAAAATCCTCAAAAACCTAACAGAAAAAAAGATATGGTGCTTTTAAGATCTAGAGAGGCAAAAAAATTCAAAAAAAATTCAAACTTACTAATGGCGCACCTGCCCATGGTGCGCCATTAGTATCTTCCCGCCTTCAAAATTCAAAATAAATCAAAAAATAAAAAAAGTTAATAATGGCGCACCTGCCCATGGTGCGCCATTAGTATCTTTCCGCCTTCAAAATTCAAAATAAATCAAAAAAATAAAAAAAAGTTACTAATGGCGCACCTGCCCATGGTGCGCCATTAGTATCTTCCCGCCTTCAAAATTCAAAATAAATAAAAAATTAAAAAAAGTTAGTAATGGCGCACCTGCCCACGGTGCGCCATTACTATGTCGTATATATGGCTGGGCGCACCTCCTCCACTCCACCTCTCCTCCACTCCATCTTCCCTTCTCTCCTCCACCATACTACCCTCCTCCTCTCCGGCGACCTCCTCCTCCTCTCCGGTGACCTCCTCCTCCTCTTCGGCGACCTCCTCCTCCTCTCCGGCGACCTCCTCCTCTCCAGGGACCTCCTCCTCCCTCCTCTCCTCTCCTCTCCTCCCCTCCCCTCACGATTTCTCCTCCCTCCTCTCCGGTGAGCTCCTCCTCCCTCCTCTCCTCCCATTCCCTCATGGTTTCTCCTTCCTCCTCTCCGATGCTTCGGTGAACTCCTCTTCGGCGACCTCCTCCTCCTCTCTGGTGATGTAGGCGAGCGCCTCTCCGGTGACCTTCTCCTCCTCCTCTCCGGTGAACTCCTCTCCGGCAAAAGAACACGGCAAAAGAATGTACAAGATCCAAAAACAGGAACAAAATTTGAAATAATATCGTGCCAAAAAACGAGCAAAAAAAACTAGCAAAAAATGGGCAAAAAAATCACGACCCAGATCCAAATTCAATATTCAAAAATAGCAATGGCGCACGGTGGGGGTTAGACGGTGCGCCACTACTATTTTCCCGCCTTCAAAATTCAAAAATACTAATGGCGCACCGTGGCCTATACTAATGGCGCACCAGTGGCCTATACTAATGGCGCACCGTGGCCTATACTAATGGCGCACCACTGGTGCGCCATTAGTAAAAAATACTAGTGGCGTGATACTAATGGCGCACCAGTGATGCGCCATTAGTAGGCAACACTGGTGCGCCATTAGTAGCCCTTTTCCTAGTAGTGTGTTCATCTCCATCGTCGACCCCCTCCAGCCTCCACGAGCTACTGTTCCTCCACCATCGACCTCCTCCAGCCTCCACCTGCGACTGTTCATCCACGGGCTCTTGTTCATCCAGCGTCCACCGCACGCTACTCCACCGGCTACTGTTCAGCCAGCCCTCTCCACGGGCTCCTGTTCAACCACCCCTCCACGGGCTACTGTTCATCCTGCCCTCCACCGTCTACTATTCATCCTGCCCTCCACGGGGTGGTCCTGTTCATCCAGCCCTCCACGGGGTTCTGTTCATCCAGCCCCACCCGGCTCGATCGATCGGGGTCCTGTTCATCTAGAGGCAACACCACGAGGTCCTGTTCATCCACCTCCACCGGGAATAGTTCATCCAAACCCCCCCCTCCCCGCAATGCTCACT
Source organism: Triticum urartu (assembly GCF_003073215.2). NCBI lineage: Eukaryota > Viridiplantae > Streptophyta > Magnoliopsida > Poales > Poaceae > Triticum > Triticum urartu. Next base: position 31,419,256 of record NC_053023.1, on the reverse strand, counting down.
GTTCATCCAGAGGCAGCATCGATCGGCTTCAGTTAGCAGCAGTAGTGAAGGAATCACTCGATCAGGTTCAGTTAACAGCCATCGATCGATCGCTCGGGTTCAGTAATGCGTAGCCTACAATGCAATCGCTCGGGTTCAGTTAGAGCCCAATGCCTCCCTCGGGTTCAGTTAGAGCCAACGCCTCGCACACACGCGCGTACTTGTATGAGAGAAGCACGCATCACTCGGCCTCCGACCTCCCACTATAACCGGGAACTCCCCGAAATTTTCCTCGCCCTCGCTTCTACCACGGTTTTTTCCGTCATGGACGGCCCAAAAAATGTAATGCAGCTGCGTCTCCAGCCCGCCCAGGACGAAAAGCCCATTTTCTGTCATGATTTTTTGTCATAGAAGTAGGAGCCCACCACATCTATGATGAGACCGGGTTTTGTCACAATTATCGTCATAGAAGTGTCATATGTATGACAAAAAAAAATCGTTCGGCCCAAAATGTCACGGATGTGTCTTTTTTTTGTAGTGAGAATGGCCAACTCCTTGCTTACTTCTACACAACGTGTTGTCTACATTTGTAACTTGTCTGTGTTTTGGATTGGGCCCCAACATCATGGTCCTCTGGTGAGCTAAGAGAGATTTCTGTATGCAGGCTGCACAGACTACCTTTTTTATAATTTTTAAAATATCACCTGCTTATGCTTCATGGCGTGTAACATTATTGTTAGTCCCGTTTTGCCATGTACAAAATAGTCTATCTTGCTTGCTTCACTGGTGTAACTATATTTTTGCCCTAGTCATGTGTACTTACAAAAACATTTCAAGATGAAGTGACATCAACACAAAGATCTGCGAGCAGTGCGGCATGGCTGTTACCGTATGATTATGGATTGGAATTAGAATGTGCTGATATTCTCGAGCATCAACTAGAGGTGGCAAGACAACGTGTACAAGATTCTCAACGTACAATCATCAAGTTGAGACTGGACATGCAGGTATTAGATGCAGGAGTCGAAAAACTGAGACAAGACAATGAGGTAACAACGAAGGAATTGGAGATTTTACAGACTGAAATTTGTGCTATCTAAATCAAGCCAATCCTATTTTCTGAAGAGATTATAGTTCAAATGGTAAGTTATATTGATGCACGTCCATGATGTAGGAGCTGTATTTGCCCAGTGTATGTAATTTGTTGTTTGTGTATGCTTTATTATCACTGGTGCTGAACCATAATGCCCAGTGGGTATAATCGGCTGTAATTTCTTTATTGTACAGTGTAGGATTATTCTACGTTTCTATGCCTTAGTCTCTTTATTGTATAGTGTATGTTTTTTAGAGGTGATAGTATAGAGTAGGATAATTCTTTGAATATGCTATATCGTTCAAATGGCGGCCAACTCGCCCAAATATTGTAGAGACCATGGCCCTCCACAGGTCGTACGATCCATGGGCCATCTACGGGACGGACGATCCATGGCCTTCTATGGTCGTCGAATCCGTGGGCCCTCTATGGGCTGTCGGATCCATGGGCCTTCTGTGGGTGATGTCTACTACACAACCTTCTTCTTGTAGACGTTGTTAGGCCTCCAAGTGCAGAGGTCTGTAGGATAGTAGCAAATTTCCGTCAAGTGGATGACCTAAGGTTTATCAATCCGTAGGAGGCGTAGGATGAAGATGGTCTCTCTCGAGCAACCCTGCAACCAAATAACAAAGAGTCTCTTGTGTCCCCAACACACCCAATACAATGGTAAATTGTATAGGTGCACTAGTTCGGCGAAGAGATGGTGAAACAAGTGGTATATGGATAGTAGATAAAGGTATTTGAAATCTGAAATAATAAAAACAGCAAGGTAGCAAGTGATAAAAGTGAGGGTAAACGGTATTGCAATGCTAGGAAACAAGGCCTAGGGTTCATACTTTTGCTAGTGTAAGTTCCCTCAACAATACTAACATAATTGGATCACATAACTATCCCTCAACATGCAACAAAGAGTCACTCCAAAGTCACTAATAGCGGAGAATGAACGAAGAGATTATTGTAGGGTACGAAACCACCTCAAAGTTATTCTTTCCAATCAATCTGTTGGGCTATTCCTATAAGTGTCACAAACAGCCCTAGAGTTCGTACTAGAATAACACCTTAAGACACAAATCAATCAAAACCCTAATGTCACCTAGATACTCCAATGTCAGATTATACGATATGCATCACACAATCTCAGATTCATCTATTCAACCAACACAAAGGTCCTCAAAGAGTGCCCCAAAGTTCTACCGGAGAATCACGATGAAAACGTGTGCCAACCCCTATGCATAGGTTCATGGGCGGAACCCGCAAGTTGATCACCAAAACATACATCAAGTGAATCACGTGATATCCCATTGTCACCACACATACGCACTGCAAGACATACATCAAGTGTTCTCAAATCTTTAAAGACTCAATCCGATAAAATTACTTCAAAGGGGAAACCCAATTCATTACAAGAGAGAAGAGGGGCAGGAGAAACATAAGATCCAACTATAATAGCAAAGCTCGCGATACATCAAGATTGTGCCAAATCAAGAACACGAGAGAGAGAGAGAGAGAGATCAAACACATAGCTACTGGTACATACCCTCAGCCCCGAGGGAGAACTACTCCCTCCTCGTCATGGAGAGTACCGGGATGATGAAGACGGTCACCAGAGAGGGATTGGCCCCTCTGGCAGGGTGCCGGAACGGGTCTAGATTGGCTTTCGGTGGCTACGGAGGCTTCTGGCGGCGGAACTCCCGATCTATTGTGTTCACGGATGTTTTTAGGGTATATGGAGATATATAGGCGGAAGAAGTACGTCAGGGGGGCCACGAGGGGCTCACCAGGGTGGAGGGCGCGCCCAGGGGGTGGGCGCGCTCCCCTGCCTCGTGACCTCCTCGCAGATCCCCCGACGTGCACTCAAAGTCTTCTGGGCTTCTTTCCTTCCAAAAATGAGTACCGTGAAGTTTCAGGTCAATTGGACTCCGTTTGATTTTCCTTTTCTTCAAAACCCTAAAACAGGGTAAAAACAGAAACTGGCACTGGGCTCTGGATTAATAGGTTAGTCCCAAAAATGATATAAAAGTGTGTAATAAAGCCCATAAACATTCAAAACAGTAGATAATATAGCATGGAGCAATCAAAAATTATAGATACGTTGGAGACGTATCAGCATCCCCAAGCTTAATTCATGCTCGTCCTCGAGTAGGTAAATGATAAAAACAGAATTTTTGATGCGGAGTGCTACTTGGCATAATTTCAATGTGATTCTTCTTAATTATGGTATGAATATTCAGATCCATAAGATTCAAGACAAAAGTTTAATATTGACATAAAAACAATAATATTTCAAGCATACTAACTAAGCAATCATGTCTTCTCAAAATAACATGGCCAAAGAAAGTTCATCCCTACAAAATCATATAGTTTAGTCATGCTTCATTTTCGTCACACAAGAATGCTCTCATCATGCACAACCCCGATGACAAGCCAAGAAATTCTTTCATACTTTAGTAATCTCAAACCTATAAACTTTCACGCAATATATGAGCGCGAGCCATGGACATAGCACTATGGGTGGAATAGAATATAATGAGGGGGTTATGTGGAGAAGACAAAAAAAGAGAAAGTCTCACATCAACGAGGCTAATCAATGGACTATGGAGATGCCCACCGATTGATGTTAATGCAAGGAGTAGGGATTGCCATGCAACAGATGCACTAGAGCTATAAATGTATGAATGCTCAACAAAAGAAACTAGTGGGTGTGCATCCAACTTGCTTGCTCACGAAGACCTAGGGCACTTGAGGAGGCCCATTGTTGGAATATACAAGCCAGGTTCTATAATGAAAGTTTCCCACTAGTATATGAAAGTGATAACATGAGAGACTCTCTACTATGAAGATCATAGTGCTACTTTGAAGCACAAGTGTGGTAAAAGGATAGTAACATTGTCCCTTCTCTCTTTTTCTCTCATTTTTGGGCCTTTTCCTTTTTTGATGGCCTTTCTCCCTTTTTTGGGGCCTTCTCTTTTTTATGGCCTTTCTCTTTTTTTGGGCCTTCTCTTTTTTACGGCCTTTCTCTTTTTTATTCCTTACTTGGGACAATGCTCTAATAATGATGATCATGACACTTCTATTTATTTACATCTCAATGGTTACAACTCGATACTAGAACAAAGATGACTCTATATGAATGCCTCCGGCGGTGTACCGGGATATGCAATGATTCATGAGTGACATGTATGAAAAAATTATGAACAGTGGCTTTGACACAAATACGATGTCAACTACATGATCATGCAGAGCAATATGACAATGATGATGCGTGTCATAATAAACGGAACGGTGGAAAGTTGCATGGCAATATATCTCGGAATGGCTATGTAAATGCCATAATAGGTAGGTATGGTTGCTGTTTTGAGGAAGATATAAGGAGGTTTATGTGTGATAGAGCGTATCATATCACGGGGTTTGGATGCACCGGCGAAGTTTGCGCCAACTCTCAATGTGAGAAAGGGCAATGCACGGTACCGAAGAGGTTAGCAAGGATGGAAGGGTGAGAGTGCGTATAATCCATGGACTCAACATTAGTCATAAAGAACTCACATACTTATTGCAAAAATCTACAAGTCATCAAAAACCTCGGCACTACGCGCATGCTCCTAGGGGGATAGATTGGTAGGAAAAGACCATCGCTCGTCCCCGACCGCCACTCATAAGGAGGACAATAAAATAACACCTCATGTTTCAAATTTGTTACACAACGTTTACCATACATGCATTCTACGGGACTTGCAAACTTCAACACAAGTATTTCCCAATTTCACAACTACTCAACTAGCACGACTCTAATATCACCATCTCCATATCTCAAAACAATCATCAAGCATCAAACTTCTCTTAGTATTCAATACTCTATATGAAAGTTTTTACTATTCTTGTATACCTAGCATATTAGGATTTTAAGCAAATTACCATGCTATTTAAGACTCTCAAAATAATCTAAGTCAAGCATGAGAGATCAATAGTTTTTATAAAACAAATCTACCACCTTTCTCTAAAAGATATAAGTGAAGCACTAGAGCAAATGACAAACTACTCCGAAAGATATAAGTGAAGATCAATGAGTAGTCGAATAATTATGCAACAATGTGAAGACTATCTAACATTTAATAATTTCAGATCTTGGTATTCTATTCAAGCAGCAAGCAAAGCAAAATAAAATGACATTTTAAGAATGGCAAACATCATGTGAAGAAGCAAAAACTTAGGATCAACCGAAACTAACCGATAATTGTTGAAGAAGAAAGGTGGGATGCCAACCAGGGCATCCCCAAGCTTAGATGCTTGAGACTTCTTGAAATATTATCTTGGGGTGCCTTGGGCATCCCCAAGCTTGAGATTTGTGTCTCCTTAATTCTTCTCATATCACGGTCTCCCTAAGTCTCAAAAGCTTCATCCACACAAAACTCAACAAGGACTCGTGAGATAAGTTAGTATAAACCATTGCAAAAACCTTATCATACTCTACTATAGCAAATCACTAAAATTATTATTCAACATTGCATACTAAATGCCTCTGCATATTTAATAGTCCTATCCTCAAATAGAATCATTAAAGAAGCAAACATATGCAAACAATGCAAACATAACAGCAATCTGCTTAAACAGGACAGTCTGTAAAGAATGCAGCAACATCCATACTTCCCTAGATCCCAAAATTATGAAACAAAATTCCCACTGTAGTAAATTTATCAGAGATTAATATGCAAAATGTTTCAACATTTTATCACATTCTGACTTTTCTAGGGAATTATTGCAACAGCGGTAAACTTTCTGTTTTCAAACAGCAACATGTGGACTTCTAAAATAGGCATAGTAAAGGCTATCAATGCCACTTTTATTGAAATAAAATATGCAAAACAAAGTTCTAAATAAAAGCAAGCAAATCCTAATAAAATAAATTGACGCTCCAAGAAAAACACATATCATGTGGCGAATAAAAATATAGCTCCAAGTAAAGTTACCGATGAACGAAGACGAAAGAGGGGATGTCTTCCGGGGCATCCCCAAGCTTAGGCTCTTGGCTATCCTTTAATATTACCTTGGGGTGCCTCGGGCATCCCCAAGCTTAGGCTCTTGCCACTCCTTATTCCATAGTCCATCGAACCCTTACCCAAAACTTGAAAACTTCACAACACAAAACTTAACAAAAAACTCGTAAGCTCCGTTAGTATAAGAAAATAATTCACCACTTCAAGGTACTGTAATGAACTCATTATTTATTTATATTGGTGTTAAACCTACTGTATTCCAACTTCTCTATGGTTTATAAACTATTTCACTAGCCATAGATTCATCAAAATAAGTAAACAACACATGAAAAACAGAATATGTCAAAAACAGAACAGTCTGTAGTAATCTGGATCAAACGTATACTTATGGAACACATAAAATTCTCAAATAAATTTCTGGACATGAGGAATTTATCTATTAATCATATGAAAAAAGAAATAACTAAATATCACTCTCCAAATAAAAATTTCAGCAATTCTCGTAAGCGCTAAAGTTTCTGTTTTTTAGAGCATGATCAACAAGACTTTCCCCAAGTCTTCCCAAAGGTTCTACTTGGCACAAACACTAATTAAAAGCATAAACCAATATCTAAACAGATTCTAGATGAATTATTTATTACTAAACCGGAGCAAAAATCAAGGGATAAAAATAAAATTGGGTTGCCTCCCAACAAGCGCTATCGTTTAACGCCCCTAGCTAGGCATGATGATTTCAATGATGCTCACATAAGACATAAGAATTGAAACATAAAGAGAGCGTCATGAAGCATATGACAAGAACATTTAAGTCTAACCCTCTTCCTATGCATAGGGATTTTGTGAGCAAACAACTTATGGGAATAATAATCAACTAGCATAGGAAGGCAAAACAAGCATAACTTGAAAGTTTTAAGCACATAGAGAGGAAACTTGATATTATTGCAATTCCTACAAGCATATATTCCTCCCTCATAATAATTTTCAGTAGAATCATGAATGAATTCAACAATATAACCAGCACCTAAATCATTCTTTTCATGATCTACAAGCATAGAAAATTTACTACTCTCCACACAAGAAAAATTCTTCTCATGAATAATAGTGGGAGAAAACTCAACAAAATAATTATCATGTGAGGCATAATCCAATTGAAAACTAAAATCATGATGAAAATTTTTGTGGTTATCATTATTCTTTATAGCATACAAGGCATCACAATAATCATCATAGATAGGAGGCATGCTTTCATCATAATAAATTTGCTCATCAAAACTTGGGGGACAAAAAATATCATCTTCATAAAACATAGCTTCCCCAAGCTTGTGGCTTTGCATATCATTAGCATCATGGATATTCAAGTAATTCATACTAACAACATTGCAATCATGCTCATCATTCAAATATTTAGTGCCAAGCATTTTATAGATTTCTTCTTCTAGCACTTGAGCACAATTATCCTTTCCATCATACTCACGAAAGATATTAAAAAGGTGAAGCGTATGAGACAAACTCAATTCCATTTTTTTATAGTTTTCTTTTATAAACTAAACTAGTGATAAAACAAGAAACTAAAAACTCGATTGCAAGATCTAAAGATATACCTTCAAGCGCTAACCTCCCCGGCAACGGCGCCAGAAAAGAGCTTGATGTCTACTACACAACCTTCTTCTTGTAGACGTTGTTGGGCCTCCAAGTGCAGAGGTTTGAAGGACAGTAGCAAATTCCCTCAAGTGGATGACCTAAGGTTTATCAATCCGTAGGAGGCGTAGGATGAAGATGGTCTCTCTCGAGCAACCCTCCAGCCAAATAACAAAGAGTCTCTTGTGTCCCCAACACACCCAATACAATGGTAAATTGTATAGGTGCACTAGTTCGGCGAAGAGATGGTGAAACAAGTGGTATATGGATAGTAGATAAAGGTATTTGAAATCTGAAATAATAAAAACAGCAAGGTAGCAAGTGATAAAAGTGAGAGTAAACAGTATTACAATGCTAGGAAACAAGGCCTAGGGTTCATACTTTCGCTAGTGTAAGTTCCCTCAACAATACTAACATAATTGGATCACATAACTATCCCATTATGGTAGGGTACGAAACCACCTCAAAGTTATTCTTTCCAATCTATCCGTTGGGCTATTCCTATAAGTGTCACAAACAGCCCTAGAGTTCGTACTAGAATAACACCTTAAGACACAAATCAATCAAAACCCTAATGTCACCTAGATACTCCAATGTCACCTCAAGTATTCGTGGGTATGATTATATGATATGCATCACACAATCTCAGATTCATCTATTCAACCAACACAAAGGACCTCAAAGAGTGCCCCAAAGTTCTACCGGAGAATCACGACGAAAACGTGTGCCAACCCCTATGCATAGGTTCATGGGCGGAACCCGCAATTTGATCACCAAAACATACATCAAGTGAATCACGTGATATCCCATTGTCACCACAGATACGCACGGCAAGACATACATCAAGTGTTCTCAAATCTTTAAAGACTCAATCCGATAAGATTACTTCAAAGGGGAAACTCAATTCATTAGAAGAGAGAAGAGGGGGAGGAGAAACATAAGATCCAACTAAATAGCAAAGCTCGCGATACATCAAGATTGTGCCAAATCAAGAACACGAGAGAGAGAGAGAGAGATCAAACACATAGCTACTGGTACATACCCTCAGCCCCGAGGGAGAACTACTCCCTCCTCATCATGGAGAGCACCGGGATGATGAAGATAGCCACTGGAGAGGGATTGCCCCCTCCAGCAGGATGCCAGAACGGGTCTAGATTGGCTTTAGGTGGCTACGGAGGCTTCTGGCGGCGAAACTCCCGATCTATTGTGTTCACGGATGTTTTTAGGGTATATGGAGATATATAGGCGGAAGAAGTACGTTAGGGGGCCACGAGGGGCTCACGAGGGTGGAGGGCGCGCCCAGGGGGGTGGGCGCGCTCCCCTGCCTTGTGACCTCCTCGCAGATCCCCCGACGTGCACTCAAAGTCTTCTGGGCTTCTTTCCTTCCAAAAATGAGTTCCGTGAAGTTTCAGGTCAATTGGACTCCGTTTGATTTTCCTTTTCTTCAAAACCCTAAAACAGGGTAAAAATAGAAACTGGCACTGGGCTCTGGGTTAATTGTTTAGTCCCAAAAATGATATAAAAGTGTATAATAAAGCCCATAAAAATTCAAAACAGTAGATAATATACCATGGAGCAATCAAAAATTATAGATAAGTTGGAGACGTATCAGTGGGCCGTCGGATCAATGGGCCTTCTATGGGTCGTCGGATCAATGCGTCTTCTACGGGCCGTCACATCTATGGGCCTTGTACGGGCCGTATAAGGGGCCATAAACGGGCTAGAGTGGAAATTGTACATTTTATGGGCTGACCATAACGAGCTGTTAATAGGCCGTATTTGATGATGCTATGAAAATGGCCCAACAGATTAACGGGCCACAAACGGGCCGACCGTATCCACGGGCTGAATTTGGCCCAGAAGCAGAAAAGGCCAGTAACGGGCCGTAAGTAACCGAATGCTAGAAATGAGCCCAAGAATAAATGGGCCCTGAGAAGGCCGAAAGGTAACACGGGATGGAAACGGCCCAATGGATTAATGGGCCGCTAATGGGTATAAAGCGATACACTATTCATTACGGGCCAGTTTCACCACGGGCCGTTAATGGGCCAAGAGTTACAAAGGGACTCATATGGGCCGAAATACGTCATGGGCAATACATGTGTTGGAAGTTACAACGGGCTGGAACCATATTGGATGGCCCAGATGACGCTACTGGGCCTAATTCCGGTAGGCTGTAACGGGCCGTGAGTTAGCGGGCTATAAATGGGCTATATGCAAACATGCCGTTAACAGGCTTTCCGTGGGCCGACCCGCCACCTTTTGACCAAGTAAATGGGCCAGCCTTTTCACAAGAATGGGCCTCTGTTGGGTCGTGCCACATGTCGACGTATCATAGGCGCCTTGGGTCCAATGAGTGGATGACATCTGTCCCAACGGTGAGCCGACACGTGTTTCCTCCAGCCAATGATGATTTTACACGTGGAAAATACCCATTGGTCGGGGTTGTTAACGGGTTATCGGATCCAAAACCAGAACCGATAGCTTAACGGCATTCCATTATGGTGGATGCCACATGTCGGTCACCATTGACGAAAGCACTTCTGTGACGCGCGATTTATCGTCATGGAAGTTCACACCTCCGTGATGATAATTTTGGTAATGTCATGGAACACTTCTACGACTGCACAAGTATAAATATCTTGATTCTGTCATAAAATCGTCATGGATGTACATGCATGATAAAAATGCGACCTACTATGACAAACACGTATCATCACGGGAGTGTATTTTTTTAGTGCACTAGTGAAGCCTATGGCCCCCGGGTCTACTTTACATCATATAAGTTTCCGATCTACAATTCTAGTTTACTATTTATTTTGGAATCTTTACTTTTCAATCTATACAAAAAATACCAAAAATATTTATCTTATTATCTCTATCAGATCTCACTTTCGTAAGTGGCCGTGAAGGGATTGACAACCCCTTTATGGTGTTGGTTGCGAGGTTCTTGTTTGTTTGTCCAGGTACTAGGTGATTTGCGTGTAGTCTCCTACTGGATTGATACCTTGGTTCTCAAAAACTGAGGGAAATACTTACGCTACTTTGTTGCATCACCCTTTCCTCTTCAAGGAAAAACCAACGCATGCTCAAGAGGTAGCATATGGCAATTCTCAGTTAACGTGATCAAGATTTTCCTTATGTGTGTTGCAGGGAAACAATGGGAGAGACTGCGGTTTACCATCGAGGTTTGTTCAAGCAGGGTCCTTTGGCTAATAGCACATTATTGTGCAGTTGTAGGAATCATTCTAATATTTAGGTTTCTTAAAATTTGGTCTTGCACATGTAGGTCCTGCTATCAGAAGCTTAGACCCACTGTTTGACCCACTTTGCATATGGGGAAATGAGATGTCCATGAATATTAGTCAAGTCAAGAAACTCAGAAAGGTTGTAGGATGAAGAAACTTGCGACGAATAACAATAAGATCTTTGTTTGCACAATGAAGAAGACATCAGTCAACTATAGGATGGTACCAACTCTTTTACCTTGTTTTTACCGCTTGCGCCATTTCAAAATTTACAACGGATATTTATGCATAGCTTTGTTTTCAGTACTTTTCAAAGCAGTTCACCGATGATTACCTCTCAAACCACCTGCATGGTCAAGAGGCGAGGAAGGTATTCATTCAACACCCACAGTACAATATTGAAGTCTTGTTGAAGAGGATGAAGGTTGGGCGGGCAATTATCCATAGCCACCGGCCTAAAGTTGCAAGGACATTCAACATCACTGAAGGCTCAGTATTTTCCTTCCACTTCTGCAGTTTCCTAGATGATATTCATCTGTCTATTTACCGTGTATGATGCTACTTTACAAAGGTTTTGATGCTGCATGTGAAACTTGGTGCTGTTGTCTAATGGCGTAACTGAGTGCCGAAGCTATCTGATGTAATTCGATTATGAAATCCTGGTTGCTTTTATATGGATATGAAATATCTGGCGTGTTTTATAAGAAATATCAGTTTGATTAGTACATGGATTATCCATAATAGGCTAATTACCCTGCTTATTGGGGTTTTCTATTGCAAACGGTTACTCAGACAGCACCATGGGCGATGAACTCAAACAAGCCGCACGGTTTCTAGAAAGTAGGTGTGTTCAATCAACTAACAATCACACACGGCTTCCAGCAGCGAACTGTTTGCGTTAGGCCACCTTGCACAAATGTTTCCACACAAAGAACTGTGTGGGATGTACATACCTACGGAAATGATTTTTTGGGATTCACCGTGAGGGATGTCCATACCTACGGAAATGATTTCTGGGATTCACCGTGTGGGATGTACATACCTACGGAAATGATTTCTGGGATTCACTATGTGGGATGTACATACCTACGGAAATGATTTCTGGGATTCACCGTGTGGGATGTACATACCTACAGAAATAATTTATGAGATTCACCATGTGGGATGTACATACCTACGAAAATGATTCGGTTTTGATGCCTCGCCCGATCGCACACGGCCCCAGCCTGGGTCCCAGGAGGGGCTATCCCTGACGATTTCTGGGTCATGTGGGAAGGACACCCTATTGCACACACTCACTTGGGGACGGTTCCAAATGTCGTCGCGGAAAGGGATTTTAAACCGTTTGTTTGGACGTCGTTGTACCAGTGTCATGTCACAATCTGAGAGGTTTAGGAACATAGAAGAAGATGATAATTATGGAGAGAAGAGAGCAGATGTTTTTTATTGTCTCAATGTGTGAGTAGACCCCTAATTTTCGAGCATATGGATGAACCTTGCCATGTATAGGATCTGAAATGTTATAATGGATATGAGATCCTCTGTTGAATACTTAGTTTAATAGACTTCATGAATGTTGTGAATGGGCCCCACTCAACATTACCGCCGAAAGGCCATGATGTATTTTACTATCGTTGTAAAGGTTAGGATGTGAAGGTATTTCGAGGTGACAGTAAAAGTCTTTGCTTCTAACCTTTGAAATTGATAGGGGATTTACAGAGAAGCCTTAGAGAGGCTGCGTCCATGGGGCAACCCCCAATTACCTTAGTTGTAACCCATAGGGGGAGACTACGATAGTGGTGTGCATGGCACGAAGTCTATCTAGAGTGGAACGTCTTCTGTACACGGCTCCGGCCAGCATAATCATCAAGAGTGGCTCAAGTATCCAAACCATACAATGCCAATGCATAGGTTATGTTAGAAATGTACCAATGGAGATTCCAGATTCCCTCAGAATGCCTAACTCCTCTATCATTCTCACTTGTTATCCGTGCTATTGTTTCCTATTTACTTTTATGTTATTTACTTCCGACTCGCTCTGCACCAAAATCACTATGTACTTCCTCCCTCACTTTGTATGTAGTTTACAATTACTTGTAGGCAAAAATACATAATTCACTTCAAGAGGCAACGCTAAATTCCTATGCTCCCTGTGGGATCAATACTCTTACTTTCAAAATGCTACAACTAAACTCTGTGCACTTTTAGGCCATCACACCACGACACCGCCGGACGGTGACAATGGTGGTTGCCTTCCATATGCCTCTAGACCACGCGCCAAGGCTTCATAGTGCACGCCGCCCACAATGGCCTTGATGACAATGGCCTCAAGCATGCACCATTGGAGCTGCGCCTACAGCCGTCACGCCAAAAATGCCCCCCCACCAAGACGCGCTAATCACCTACCAGAGAAAACGAAACAAAAGGGAGCCCAACGTAGGCAGTGCACAATGTGAGGCATAAAAGGATGAACTAAGAAATCTTAACCGACTTAACGAAAGGACCAAAACACTCACAAAAACAAATGACCTATCAGCTAAGCAAAGGTTGTGTCTCTCTCCACGGTGACCCCAATCTGGCTGGAACAACCTTAGTCGGATGCCTCGGTTATTCCAAAATGGTCGGAAGGGACTGCCCTGTCAGGCTGGCTCTCTCGGACAGTTGGCCAGGTATGCGAGCCGTGAAAGCATGGACATCACTCTAACCGGCCGGCCGATTGCTGGCGAGTATGTGTATGAGCAGTGCATGGGGCCTCCCGTGTGGGTGCGTCCGACGATGTCCCATTACAGTGGACCCAAAAGCGCCACAATCATGTATACCCATCATGGACCACCTAGCCGGGTCGCCCGGGTTCACTCGTTCGGGTAGATTGGATGGCAAAAAACCTCGAGAGACCCTCATGGCAAGCCACTGCCGAACAGACGACTCATAGGCTCACTTCAGCCGAAAGAAGCACTCGCAAGAGCCTTTTCGCGCGGTGCCACCTAGGACTTCATGAGTAGGTGCGAGGCAACGGCCTCCGCCCAATGATGGTGGCCCCGGGCGCGCTAGATAGTCCACCTATCAAGAAAGTGAAGTTCACACATAGTGCCACTAATAGGTTTGTCTCTCCTATTCTTATTTGGCATCAAAACACTTTTTTGATCAAAAGAAGCACTAAACCATGGTACGGTGTATATCCGAGGAAATCAAAACTAAGCTGGATGACTCAACTTATCCACCACTATAAATACATTCTAACATGATAAAATCACAAAATTATTTGTCCAAGTTTACACATTAATTAGATTATGGAAACTTTATTAATAATTTTACATGTATATTCAAACAAAACCACCAGGTCCACCATAGTAAGTATGCACACCAAAGTGACTATATCCATCAACAGATCCCTTCGCAATATATTTGGATAAATTGGTGGTGACATACCCAAATTTATTGTCATCTGGAATAGCATACTTGTTTTCCTTATTTAAAATTTCGATATTTCTCACAAATGCTACTTTTCCAAGTCCTTCAGAAGCAAAATGGCCACTACCCATTTGTGGAGAGTCTGATGACGCTGTTGGACCTTGAACATATCCACCCCATAATGCGTAATTACATTGATCCTTCATGAAATGGAAAATTTCTCTTGGCCAGTATCGATCCAATATGTATGTTTTGTGGACCATAAGCCACCCACCAATGTTTAGTCACTGGATCCTAAAATAAATCAGGGTTCATGATAAATGCTTCAACATAGTTGAAATGAATAACAATTGATCAAATGTTTGTGGTGAGGTGAAACTATCCTTTTAATTGTATTCCATATTAACATGAACATAATATTAGAGATATATTTGGGAGTCTCCCATCTATGCTAAAATATTTTTCTATGATCAAAGGTTCTTAGTAAGATTGTGTTATCTAATGGTTTGACACCTATAAGTTTGGTTTAGCCAATGTGTTCAAGTTTTCAAAAAATATAGTTCATGTATTTCATATGACAAAACAAAATACAAGAATAAAAAATTATTTACATGAGAACACCTTGAAAATAGCAACAGCTATCATGTATTGTGGTCCTTTATAGACAGAAACTGGTTTAAGTCTTCCTCCTAGACCAACACTTGAGCTAACTTGCATGAAAGCGCCACAATCATGATCAGGGCAAGTCTTTAAGCCATCAACCTTTACATAAATGTGTTCCAACGTCAATAAAAACTATATCATTATAAGTTATTCATATTAAATTAAAGAACGTGTATCTAGAGAAATAGTTATGGATTACCCAAGCAACATGAAACCTAGCAGAGTTGTCACCACTGTAGCTTGGATACACTACTAGGAAAAGGCCTACTAATGGCGCACCGGTTTTGCCTACTAATGGCGCATCACCGGTGCGCCATTAGTAGCATGCCACTAGTAATTTTTACTAATGGCGCACCACAGGTGCGCCATTAGTATCTGGTATACTAATGGCGCACCATCCAGTGCGCCATTAATATATAACACCATGCGCCATTAGTGTGCCTCCCAGGGGCCATATTTAACCATGTGCTTTGGCACACTAATGGCGCACTGCGGATAGATGCGCCATTAGTATACTTGGCATACTAATGGCGCACTCTGTCTTGATGCGCCATTAGTATCATGGGTTATTTCAGAAGATCACAAGTAGCATCATCACAAGTAATAATCACGTCTATGTGTTGTAGCGCGACTAGGTTTGCTCTTTCAAAGTCGGCGAGTCGACCCTCGAAGTCGACATGCATTTCGCGGCGACCCTCACGGTGACCCCATCCAGCGAGCCTGCCGAGGTGCCTGTTGACGGGCAGACCAACGGGGTTCTCGATGCCTAGATAATTCGTGTAGTAGGAGATGCACTCTTCGGTCAGAAAGCCCCTGGCTATACTTCCCTCTGGACGTGACATGTTGCGAACGTATCCTTTGATGACACCATTCATCCTTGTCTTTTTTATTTATCTACGGATCATTTCCGTCATCTTCCCGCTTCTTCTCCTCCCTATCCGCGTGCCAACGCAGGAGCTTTGCTACCTTAGGGTCCGCGAAATACCGCTGCAGACGAGGAGTGATCGGAAAGTACCACACCGATTTTCGAGGAGCTTTCTTCCTCTTCTTGTATCGAGTGACGCCGCACACCGGACATATGGTAGACTCTGCGTGCTCGTCCCGATAAATGATGCAATTGTTCATGCACACATGGTATTTCACGTGCGGTAAATCCAGAGGACACACGATTTTCTTTGCCTCCTCGAAACTGGTCGGGCACTTGTTCCCCTTGGGAAGACGTTCGTGCCAGAATGACATGTTCTCGTCGAAGCATGCGTCGCTCATTTTGTGTTTTACCTTCATCTCCAGAGCCATGAGCGTTACTTTCAGGCGGGTATCCTCGGGCCTGCATCCTTCATACAATGGAGTAACTGCGTCTATCTCCAGTTGATCCAGCTTGGCTTTCTCTCGGACGGCAGCTCTTGCGTTATCCATCTGCTTGAGAAGCAGCTCTTGAATATGAGGGTCCTGCACCCAGCCTCCATCGTCGTCTGCTCCGGCATCTTCATCTTCATGATCATGCCCTTCGTCTTGATCTTCCTCATCATCATGTACGACATCTTCTACATGATGACTGTGTACAGCATCACCGTCGTGATCATGTCCTGGAGATTCTTCGTCTTCTTGCCCGCCCTCGCCGCGGTGGTACTTGTCTTGTTGCCCTTCCTCATTTCTTGCCCGGCCCCATGGACGACTTCATAGTCATCTTCATCACCTTGCCACCGATAGCCATCCATGAAACCACGCAAGAGCAGGTGGTCCCGCACCTGCCCGGAATCCGGGTCCGCAATAAGGCTCTTCAGCTTGCATCTTCGACATGGACATCTTATCTCCGTCTTGTTCTTTTGAAGCATCTCAGCCTTCGCGGAGCTCAAAAACCTATTCACGATGCCTTCGGTCATCGTGCGGACCATGGTCGCCTGCGGGGTAGAGCAAAACGATATTTTAGAACCAAGAAATTTTTTTGCATGACCTTCCCTAAAAATAGGACCAAAAAGAATGCATAGTGCCAAAATTCTCACCGAAACGGAAATGAATCAACATTCCGGCAAAATATTGGCAACTATCGCATTTCAAATACCGGTACCTGCAAACACAAACATATATGCAACACCACAAACACATGCAACACCACAAACATACATAGATCTAGCTAGGCCACAAAAAGTGCATGTGGACGCTGTTGGAGCGAGCTAGGGAGAAAAAAAGTAGATCTACATCATGAAGATAGCTTTCCCCTTACTTACCTATCAAAAAAAGGTAATTTCACCACTTAATTTTGATGAATCTATGGTGGAAATGAGGTGAGGAGGAGGAGGCAGCCGAAAGCTTGGAGAAGGAGGTGGAGGGAATGAAGTGGGGAAAGTGAGTGGGGAAAGTGAGTGGGTAGGTGTGGGGCTGTCCAAAATATCTTGTTGGGGTCCCAGGTTACTAATGGCGCACCACCTGCAAATGCGCCATTAGTAACTTTGGTTACTATTGGCGCACCTGCAGGTGGTGCGCCATTAGTAGTTTTGCAGAAAAGTAAAAAAAATATACTAATGGCGCACTTTTACAGGGTGCGCCATTAGTAGTTTAAACTAGTAATGGCGCATTGTGAGGCGGTGCGCCATTAGTAGTTTTGCAAAAAAAAGAATAAAAAAATTCAGTACTGGCGCACTCCATGTCTGGTGCGCCATTACTAGTTAGAACTAGTAATGGCGCAGCAGAGGTAGGATGCGCCATTAATATGTATGTAAAAATGAAAAAAAATATCACTAGTGGCGCACCAGTTCTCTGGTGTGCCATTAGTGTCTTCCACACTAATGGCGCATCACCAACTGGTGCGCCATTAGTATATAATAGTGGCGCACTACTTCCCTGGTGCGCCATTAGTGTCAATCCTATTTATAGCCCTTTTCCTAGTAGTGATATACCCAAGAACCAGCCCCGATCCCATCTGCAACACCCGCTTTTATTATCTTATTAATTTGTATCCACGATGCACTTAGATCCTTACTATTGTTCTTCACCATAGGATTATAGATATTTATTTTAGCCCGCGTTCCGTATAGCACATCATAATACTATACTCCTGCAACCTGCAAGCCGAAACAAGATATTGACTTGTTTACAATGAAAATACTAATGCTTATTAAACAAGAAAGATTGACATCATATAACAATAATATTTTGGTGGACATCACTTAATGGTGCATTTAAGGTCAATACAGACCAAACATTTAGAGAAAAATTCCATCCACTGCAGTGGCAACAAAAATATCAAGTATAAAAATATTCACACAATTAGTTATTTGCATTTATTTATTTGACTACCTTGGACCATATATTTCATCTAAAGGATGAATTTAATGCGATAAAATCCTAGACTGTTGTTAGGTAATATTACTTTTGACATGTGGTTTGCATGGCAATAAATTGTTGTGCATTTAACAACTACAAAGAAAATTTTATATTGTCATAGTCGACCATTATAACCGAATCACTCAAAAATTATATTAAAAACTCACCTCATGTTCTTCATTGGTAATCACTTTATCAATAGTTTCTATTGGCGTGTGGACCCTTCTGTTGTTGCGCAATATCGGAATCGTTCCTATAGGGCACTCAATCAAGGGCAATTGGGCTTGTGGGATGACATCCATCGACGGAGATTTGGTAGAAATACTCAGTGGGAAAGAGCTTGGTTCCATCTGTAATTGGAAAAGTTAAATCAATATGTACTTTTAAGACAAAATATGATAAAAATATGCATGTTTATGTGTTATGATGCACAATTAAATATATCCACATAATTAGTTGAATTTGCAGTTTGCCTTTCTTGGTGATCATACCAAATGTTTTATATTTCTCTTCTATGAAATAAAGATAACATGGAGAGAAATTTTAGAACGCTAGATGTGTAGTGAAAGCTTATTTATGAAGTATTAGAATAAAAAATAAAGTTAAAATAATTGCTAGCATGATTATATATATTAGCTACCAATCTGCCACTGTTTACTTCAAATAGCATACAGTTCCTGCATGGATTGAGACATGAATATCTACATTTTACTTAGGCAGTACATGAATGTTATAATATATTGATTATTAAAACTTGCCTAGATTTTGTGGTCTTTTAGTAGTGGATGGCTAAAGGCTGGTTGTAATTCACATCGATGCAGTCATAAACATCTCTTCCGTCAACCTATTTCGGCATCTCCTCAACTTCATAGTCAAAAAATTGATTATAGATATACAAACTAAGATGAATTCATACATACCAGAATAGTCTTATTGACTTTTTGATTCAATGGGACCCCGCTAGTATTTTCTTCTCGTCTGATACACTTTACTTATTTTCCTCCGATGGCTAGAATAAGATATGCTAAGAGAATGGTCACACTAATAGATGGATTCTCTTTCATGGTGGAAATATGAAATGTTCATTTTTTTAATGTGTCCACCATCATATTTATAATGTTTGGAAAGTATCATGAAATGAATGGTTGTCATTCAATAAGAGCAATAAATTGCATTGCTAGAATAAAAGATGCCATTGTATTAATTGCATAAGATATAATAATCGACCGCCTCTTGGTTTTTATTACCAAAATCTTGAAGTACTAATGCCACAAAATATTTGAGTTATGTAATAAATGGAAAGATCTTCACAATTATTGTCTCATATGGATAATGTCGACCCTAGTTGATTGGTCACCCTTGTAGTAGATAAGATACAATAATTGTACCACCTCCTAGTATTATTACCAAAATCTTGGAGTAGTAATGCCCTAATAATATTTGAGATATGTAATAAATGAAAAAATCGTCACAATTAATGCCCCGTATGATAATGTTAGCCCTAGTTGATTGTTGTTTGATTACAGATGATATTAACTCAATTTATAATAGACAAGTTTGGGTCAATTCAATATGATCGTTCTTCTAATGTCATAATCTCAATGTTGTTTTAGGACTATCATTACACTTAACGATATCTAAGATCCGGAAAACGTGATCACCAACAAAACTTTAGCTAGTCCTGGAGGAAAGACTAGGAAACATTTATTTAACCATTTATCATTCCACATGTGCATTTGAGTTTTGCACTGCATCACATATTCCAGGATCATATCAGTTATAGCATAGAATAAAGACTGTATAATTATGAATATGGAAATATAGTAATACAAAGGTTTTTTTATGATTTTGCCCCTAGTTCCTTAGTTGTGCTTAGTTGTCCCCATGCTCTAAAGTTTTGCTCACTTTTCCCCACACTCTTGTCTGAACTGGACGTTTGTTGTTGGGTTAATGGCTTGACCATTAACTGCTGATGAGTGCGGCTATTTTGGGCCGGGTCCTCCTTTGACCGTTACGTCCTGACAAATGGGGCCACAAGGACACAACTCGGAGTAGCTTGTCTGAAATTGGTCGAGTCACTCTTGCACCACCTCCTCCTCCGCCGCAGTCGTCGTGCCCTCCACCCTCTAACCCTATTCCGTTCATCGGCGGTGCCGTGCCTCCTCCACATGAACCCCCCTCAATCTGGGATTAAGAAGTGATGTTAGGGGAAGACGCCCTCCGGCCCATCAACCATGGAGATGGTTGGGTCGAGTCGAGGGCAGATAATTCATGGATTCCATCTGGATAAGCTTCGTTTCCCCTCGAATGGATGACCAAACTTGTCAATTAGGCAGTGATACGTCTCCAACGTATCTATAATTTTTTATTGCTCCATGCTATATTATCTACTGTTTTGGACATTATTGGGCTTTATTATCCACTTTTATATTATTTTTGGGACTAATCGATTAACCGGAGGCCCAACCCAGAATTGCTGTTTTTGCTTGTTTTAGGGTTTCGAAGAAAAGGAATATCAAATGGAGTCCAAACGGAATGAAACCTTTGGGAACATGATTTTCTCAACGAACAAGACCCAGGAGACTTGAACCCTACGTCAAGACACAAAAGAGGAGGCCACGAGGTAGGGGGCGCGCCTCCCCCCCCCCCCCCTGGCGCGCCCTCCACCCTCGTGGGCCCCCTGTTGCTCCACCGACGTACTCCTTCCTCCTATATATACCTACGTACCCCCAAACGATCAGATACGGAGCCAAAACGCTAATTCCACCGCCGCAACTTTCTGTATCCACGAGATCCCATCTTGGGGCCTGTTCCGGAGCTCCGCCGGAGGGGGCATCGATCACGGAGGGCTTCTACATCAACACCATAGCCCCTCCGATGAAGTGTGAGTAGTTCACCTCAGACCTACGGGTCCATAGTTAGTAGCTAGATGGCTTCTTCTCTCTTTTTGGATCTCAACACAATGTTCTCCCCCTCTCTTGTGGAGAACTATTCGATGTAATCTTCTTTTTGCGATGTGTTTGTTGAGACCGATGAATTGTGGGTTTATGATCAAGTCTATCTATGAATAATATTTGAATCTTCTCTGAATTCTTTTATGTATGATTGATTATCTTTGCAAGTCTCTTCGAATTATTAGTTTGGTTTGGCCTACTAGATTGATCTTCCTTGCAATGGGAGAAGTGCTTAGCTTTGGGTTCAATCTTGCGGTGTCCTTTCCCAGTGACAGTAGGGGCAGCAAGGCACGTATTGTATTGTTTCCATCGAGGATAACAAGATGGGGTTTTCATCATATTGCATGAGTTTATCCCTCTACATCATGTCATCTTGCTTAAGGCGTTACTCTGTTTTCATTAACTTAATACTCTAGATGCATGCAAGATAGCGGTCGATGAGTGGAGTAATAGTAGTAGATGCAGGCAGGAGTCAGTCTACTTGTCTCAGACGTGATGCCTATATACATGATCATACCTAGATATTCTCATAACTATGCTCAATTCTGTCAATTGCTCAACAGTAATTTGTTCACCCACCATAGAATACTTATGCTCTCGAGAGAAGCCACTAGTGAAACCTATGGCCCCCGCGTCTATCTTCATCATATTAATCTTCCAATACTTAGTTATTTCCTTTGCTTTTTACTTTGCTTTCATTTTACTTTGCATAATTATCACAAAAATACCAAAAATATTATCTTATCATATCTATCAGATCTCACTCTCGTAAGTGGCCGTGTAGGGATTGACAACCCCTTATCGCGTTGGTTGCGAGGATTTATTTGTTTTGTGTAGGTGCGAGGGACTCACGCGTAGTCTCCTACTGGATTGATACCTTGGTTCTCAAAAACGAAGGGAAATACTTACGCTACTTTGCTGCATCATCCCTTCCTCTTCGGGGAAAACCAAGGCAGTGCTCAAGAGGTAGCAAGAAGGATTTCTAGCGCCATTGCCGGGGAAGTCTACGCAAAAGTCAACATACCAAGTACCCATCACATACCCTTGTCTCCCGCATTACATTATTTGCCATTTGCCTCTCGTTTTCCTCTCCCCCACTTCACCCTTGCCGTTTTATTCGCCCTCTCTCTCTATCCTCCCTCTCTTTCTCTATTTGCCTCTTTTTGCCCGCTTGCTTTTTGTTTTTTGTGTGTTAGTTTGCTTGCTTGCCACTATGGCTCTACCTAAATTTGGTGATCTTCACCTTAAAAGGTTAGAAGAGATCGAAAGCAATGTCAGGCGTTTTATGGTTTTGCAATTTGAACATAATAGTTTCTTCAGAAACGAGCTTAAGGAACAGAAAATTTTTATGAGTTTTATGAATAAAGAGCTTGATGATATGTCTAAAGAATTCGATGGTTTAAGATCCCAGATTGCTCATCTTGAGAAATTGACTGCTGAAATTTCGGATAGGCAGGCAACCTTAGTTAAAAGGATGGCCGCTAAACCGGATTGCTATGAAAATAAAGATGAAGATCTAAAAGTTATTGATGTGTCCCCTATTAAATCTTTGTTTTGCAATATGAATCTTGATAATGATGGGACTGAATATGATCCACCTTTACCTAGAAGGCGTTCCAAGAATTCGGATTTTTTTGATCTTGATGCTAAAATTGATAAAATTGGGATTGAAGAAATTAAAACCCTAGATGTTGCTAAATCCACTATTATGGATTTCAAGGAATTCAACTATGAAAATTTCTCTTTGATTGATTGTATTTCCTTGTTGCAATCTGTGCTAAATTCCCCTCACGCTTATAGTCAAAATAAAGCGTTTACTAAACATATCGTTGATGCCTTGATGCAATCTTATGAAGAAAAACTTGAATTGGAAGTTTCTATACCTAGAAAACTTATGATGAGTGGGAACCAGCTATTAAAATTAAAATTAAAGATCATGAATGCTATTCTTTATGTGATTTGGGTGCTAGTGTTTCCACGATTCCAAAGACTTTGTGTGATTTGTTAGGTTTCCGTGATTTTGATGATTGCTCTCTAAACTTGCACCTTGCGGGTTCCACTATTAAGAAACCTATGGGAAGAATTAATGATGTTCTTATTGTTGCAAATAGGAATTATGTGCCCGTAGACTTTATTGTTCTTGACATAGATTGCAATCCTTCATGTCCTATTATTCTTGGTAGACCTTTCCTTAGAATGATTGGTGCAATTATTGATATGAAGGAAGGAAATATTAGATTCCAATTTCCATTAAGGAAAGGTATGGAACACTTCCCCAGAAATAAAATTAAATTACCTTATGAATCTATTATGAGAACCACTTATGGATTGCCTACCAAAGATGGCAATACCTAGATCTATCCTTGTTTGTTATGCCTAGCTAGGGGCGTTAAACGATAGCGCTTGCTGGGAGGCAACCCAATTTTACTTTATTTTTATTCCATGATTTTTTTCTCCTGTTTAGTAATAAATAATTATATAGCCTCTGTTTTGGTTGTGTTTTTTTGTGTTTAATTAGTGTTTGTGCCAAGTAGAACCGTTGGGAAGACTTGGGGAAAGTCTTGTTACACTTGTTGTAAAAAATAGAAACTTTAACGCTCACGAGAACTGCTTCCATTTTTATTTGGAAAGTGATATTTAGTTAATTATTTTTTAAGATGATTAATAGATAAATTCCTCACGTCCATAAATTTATTTTAGAATTTTTGGGGTTCCAGATCTTGCGCTAGCTATAGATTACTACAGACTGTTCTGTTTTTGACAGATTCTGTTTTTCGTGTGTTGTTTGCTTATTTTGATGAATCTATGGCTAGTAAAATAGTTTATAAACCATAGAGAAGTTGGAATACAGTTGGTTTAACACCAATATAAATAAAGAATGAGTTCATTACAGTACCTTGAAGTGGTCTTTTGTTTTCTTTCGCTAACGGAGCTCACGAGATTTTTCTACTTTGAGTTTTGTGTTGTGAAGTTTTCAAGTTTTGGGTAAAGATTTGATGGATTATGGAACAAGGAGTGGCAAGAGCCTAAGCTTTGGGATGCCCATGTCACCCCCAAGATAATCTAAGGACACCTAAAAGCCAAAGCTTGGTGATGCCCCGGAAGGCATCCCCTCTTTCGTCTACCTCTATCGATAACTTTACTTGGACCTATATTTTTATTCACCACATGATATGTGTTTTGCTTGGAGCATCTTGTATGATTTTATTCTCTAATTTTTAGTTCACCACAATCATCCTTGCTGTACACACCTTTTGAGAGAGCCATACATGAATTGGAATTTGTTAGAATACTCTATGTGCTTCGCTTATATCCTTTGAGTTATATAGTTTCGCTTTAGTACTTCACTTATATCTTTTAGAGCACAGTGGTGGATTTGTTTTATAGAAACTATTGATCTCTCATGCTTCACTTCGATTATTTTGCGAGTCTTAAATAGCATGGTAATTTACTTGAAATCCTATTATGCTAGGTATTCAAGATTAGTAAAATTTTCTTATGAGTGTTTTGAATACTAAGAGAAGTTTGATGCTTGATGATTGTTTTGAGATATGGAGGTAACAATATAAAAGTCGTGCTAGTTTAGTAGTTGTGAAATTTAGAAATGCTTGTGTTGAAGTTTGCAAGTACCGTAGCATGCACGTATGGTAAACGTTATGTAACAAATTTGAAACATGAGGCGTTATTTGATTGTCCTCCTTATGAGTGGCGGTCGGGGACGAGCGATGGTATTTTCCTACCAATCTATCCCCCTAGGAGCATGCGCATAGTGCCAAGGTTTTTGATGAATTGTAGATTTTTACAATAAGTATGTGAGTTCTTTATGACTAATGTTGAGTCCATGGATTATATTCACTCTCACCCTTCCATCCTTGCTAGCCTCTTCGGTACCATGCATTACCCTTTCTCACATTGAGAGTTGGCGCAAACTTCGCCGGTGCATCCAAACCCCGTGATATGATATGCTCTTTCACACATAAACCTCCTTATATCTTCCTCAAAACAGCCACCATACCTACCTATTATGGCATTTCCATAGCCATTCCGAGATATATTGCCATGCAACTTTCCACCATTCCGTTTATCATGACACATTCATTATTGTCATATTGCTTAGCATGATCATGTAGTTGACATAGTATTTGTGGCAAAACCACCGTTCATAATTCTTTCATACATGTCACTCTTGGTCCATTGCATATCCCGGTACACCGTCGGAGGCATTCATATAGAATCATCTTTTGTTCTAGTATCGAGTTGTAATCATTGAGTTGTAAATAAATAGAAGTGTGATGATTATCATTTTCTAGATCATTGTCCCAGGTTTGAATTATAAAAAAGAGAGAAAGGCCATATAAAAAAGAGAGTGTTGGGGATCGTAGCAGAAATTTAAAACAGTCTCCCACTAGGGGGATAGATTGCTAGAGGCTTACTAGAGGCTTACTAGGGACATGTTGTGGTCTATGTATTCACACATGTATTACGGTTTCCAGTTAATAGAATTTTAGCATGAACAATAGACAATTATCATGAACAAGGAAATACAATAATAACCATTTTATTATTGCCTCTAGGGCATATTTCCAACAGTCTCCCGCTTGCACTAGAGTCAATAATCTAGTTCACATCACTATGTGATTGTAATGAATCCAACACCCATGGGGTTTGTTCATATCTCGCTTGCGAAAGAAGTTTATTAGTCAATGGGTCTGAACCTTTCAGATCCATGTGTGCTTTACAAATCTCTATGTCATCTTGTAGATGCAGCTACCACGCGCTACTTGGAGCTATTCCAAATAACTGCTCTACTATACGAATCCGGTTTACTACTCAGAGTCATCCGGATTAGTGTCAAAGTTTGCATCGACGTAACCCTTTACGACGAACTCTTTTACCACCTCCATAATCGAGAAAATTCCTTAGTCCACTAGTTACTAAGGATAAGTTCGACCGCTGTCATGTGATCCATTCCTGGATCACTCTTGTACCCCTTGACTGACTCATGGCAAGGCACACTTCAGGTGCGGTACACAGCATAGCATACTGTAGAGCCTACGTCTAAAACATAGGGGATGACCTTCGTCCTTTCTCTCTCTTCTGCCGTGGTCAGGTCTTGAGTCTTACTCAATATTCACACCTTGTAACACAACCAAGAACTCCTTCTTTGCTGATCTATTTTGAACTCCTTCAAAATCTTGTCACGGTATGTATTCATTTGAAAGTACTATTAAGCGTTTTTTATCTATCCTTATAGATCTTGATGCTCAATGTTCAAGTAGCTTAATCCAGGTTTTCCATTGAAAAACACTTTTCAAATAACCTTGTATGCTTTATAGAAATTCTACATCATTTCTGATCAACAATATGTTAACAACATATACTCATCAAAAATTCTATAGTGCTCCCACTCACTTCTTTGGAAATACAAGTTTCTCATAAACTTTGTATAAACCCAAAATCTTTGATCATCTCATCAAAGTGTACATTCCAACTCTGAGATGCTTACTCCAGTCCTTAGAAGGATTGCTGGAGCTTTGCATACTCGTTAGCTTCTTTCAGGATTGACAAAACCTTCTGGTTATATCACATAAAACCTTTCCTCAAGAAAATCATCGAGGAAACAATGTTTTGACATCCTATCTGCAAGATTTCATAAATAATGCAGTAACTGCTAACATAATTCCAACAGACTCTTAGCATCGCTACGAGCGAGAAAGTCTCATCGTAGTCAACTCCTTGAACTTGTCGGAAAACATCTTAACGACAAGTCGAGCTTTCTTAATGGTGACACTTACCATCATTGTCCGTCTTCCTTTTAAAATCCATCTGCATGCAACAACCTTACGACCATCAAGTAGTTCTTCCAAAGTCTATACTTTTTTTATACATGGATCCTCTCTCGGATTTTATGGCCTCGAGCCATTCGTTAGAATCTGGGCCCACCATCGCTTCTCCATAGCTCGTAGGTTCATTGTTGTCTAGCAACATGACTTCTAAGACATGATTACGTACCACTCTAAAGTAGTACACATCCTTGTCGACCTATGAGGTTTGGCAGTGACTTGATCCGAAGTTTCATGATCACTATCATAAGCTTCCACTTCAATTGGTGTAGGTGCCACAGGAACAACTTCATGTGCCCTGCTACACACTAGTTGAAGTGACGGTTCAATAACCTCATCAAGTCTCCATCATCCTCCCACTCAATTATTTCGAGAGAAACTTTTCCTCGAGAAAGGACCCGTTTCTAGAAACAATCACTTTTGTTTCCGGATCTGAAATAGGAGGTATACCCACCTGTTTTGGGTATTCTATGAAGATGCATTTATCCAGTTTGGGTTCGAGCTTATCAGCCTGAAACTTTTTCACATAAGCGTCGCAGCCCGAAACTTTTAAGAAACGACAGCTTAGGTTTTTCTAAACCATAGTTCATACAGTGTCGTCTCAAAGGAATTGCATGGTGCCCTATTTAAAGTGAATGCGGTTGTCTCTAATGCCTAACCCATAAACGATAGTGGTAATTCGATAAGAGACATCATGGTATGCACCATATCCAATAGGGTGCAGTTATGATGTTCGGACACACCATCACACTATGGTGTTCCAGGCGGTATTAGTTGTGAAACAATTTCCACAATGTCTTAATTGTGTGCCAAACTCGTAACTCAGATATTCATCTCTATGATCATATCATAGACATTTTATCATATTGTCACGACGATCTTCAACTTCTCTCTGAAATTACTTAAACCTTTCAATAATTCAGACTTGTGTTTCATCATGTAAATATACTCAGCATCTACTCAAATCATCTGTGAAGTAAGAACATAACGATATCCACTGTGTGCCTCAGCACTCATTGGACTGCACACATCAAAATTTATTACTTCCAACAAGTTGCTTTCTTGTTCCATCTTACTGAAAACGAGGCCTTTCAGTCATCTTGCCCATGTGGTATGATTTGCATGTCTCAAGTGATTCAAAATCAAGTGAGTCCAAATGATCCATCTGTATGGAGTTTCTTCATGCATATCTACCAATAGACATGGTTCGCATGTCTCAATCTTTTCAAAAAATAGTGAGTCCAAAGATCCATCAACATGGAGCTTCTTCATGCGTTTTATACCAACATGACTCAAATGGCAGTGCCACAAGTATGTGGTACTATCATTACTATCTTATATCTTTTGGGATGAACATGTGTATCACTACGATCGAGATTCAATAAACCATTCATTTTAGGTGCAAGACCATTGAAGGTATTATTCAAATAAACAGAGTAACCATTATTCTCCTTAAATGAATAACCATATTGCGATAAATATAATCCAATCATGTCTATGCTCAACGCAAACACCAAATAACAATTATTTAGGTTTAACACCAATCCCGATGGTAGAGGGAGAGTGCGATGTTTGATCACATCAACCTTGGAAACACTTCCAACACATATCATCATCTCACCTTTAGCTAGTCTCCGCAACCTTTTATTTCGAGTTACTAACACTTAGCAACCGAACCAGTATTTATTACCCTGGTGCTACTAGGAGTACTAGTAAAGTACACAATAATATGACGTATATCCAAAATACTTATGTCGACCTTGCCAGCCTTCTCATCTACCAAGTATCTAGGGTAGTTCTGCTTCAGTGACCGTTCCCCTCATTATAGAAGCACTTAGTCTCGGGTTTGGTTCAACCTTGGGTTTCTTCACTAGAGTAGCAACTGATTTGCCGTCTCATGAAGTATCCCTTCTTTCCCTTGCCCTTCTATAAACTAGTGGTTTAACCATCAACAATTGATGCTCCTACTTGATTTCTACTTTCGTGGTGTCAAACATCGCGAGTTGCTCAAGGATCATCATGTCTATCCCTGATATGTTATAGTTCATCACAAAGCTCCAATAGCTTGGTGGCAGTGACTATGGAGAACCATCACTATCTAATCTGGAAGATTAACTCCCACTCGATTCAAGCGATTGCAGTATTCAGACAATCTGAGCACATGCTCAACGATTGAGTTTTTCTCCCTTAGTTTGCAGACTTAAGAAACTTGTCAGAGGTCTCATACCTCTTGACGTGAGCACTAGTCTGAAATTCCAATTTCAGTATTTGGAACATCTCATATGTTCTGCGACATTTCAAAAACGTCTTTGGTGCCACAATTCTAAACCGTTAGTATCACTACTAGGAAAAGGGCTATAGGTGATATGGCCACTAATGGCGCACCAGACATGTGGTGCGCCATTAGTATATACTAATGGCGCACCATGTGTTGGTGCGCCATTAGTGTCCAAATACTAATGATGCACCACATCCACGGTGCGCCATTAGTAACAAATTTTTTTCATTGTTTTTTCAAAACTAGTAATGACGCACCAGCGGATAGTGTGCCATTACTAGTTAAACTAGTAATGGCGCACCACATCCACGGTGCGCCACTAGTAAATTATTTTCAAAAAAAAATTCAATTTTTTTTTCAAAACTAGTAATGGCGCACCGTGGGTGTGGTGAACTAGTAATGGCGCACCCCTCCCACGGTGCGCCATTACTAACTTGGCCCAAAACTTCCACCGAATACACCCCCCCCCTCCTGGACCGCCTTTTCAGATTAAAAAAATAAAAGAAAATGATGGAAATGTCAAAAAAAATAAAATAAAATAAGTTTCCCATGTGATATGTGGTCTAGTTGTTGGGAAAATTTACAAATATGAATTTCGACTTTATTTGCAAAATCTCTCTGAAATTTGTAAAATGGGCATAACTTTTCCA
This sequence comes from Triticum urartu, assembly GCF_003073215.2. Lineage (NCBI taxonomy): Eukaryota > Viridiplantae > Streptophyta > Magnoliopsida > Poales > Poaceae > Triticum > Triticum urartu. The sequence continues at coordinate 31,389,184 of NC_053023.1, read as the reverse complement.
TAAGAACTCGGATTAAAAAGTTTTCTATATGAAAAATCATCTACTCGAAAAAAGTTAAACATTTTCAAAATCCCCAAAAACCTAACAAAAAAAAGTTACGGGGCTTTTAAGATCCGGAGGCAAAAAAATTCAAAAAATTTCAAACTTACTAGTGGTGCACCGTATGCTAGGTGAGCACTAGTAACAGAAAAAAAATGGGTTCGAAAAAAAATTGAATTATTTTTCAAAATATGATACGTAATATGACCGGGAAGTTTGAAATATTTTTTCAAAATTTCATCATACTCATGAACATGAACAAAGTCCTAGACATCATCAAGGTTTAATAGGATTGATATGATAGATATATCAACAAGTGCCTGTGAAGTGAGGTGGTGCTGGGGTTGGGTAGAACTACGAAGTTAAGCATGCTCGGGCTGGAGTAGTGTGAGGATGGGTGACCTTCCGGTAAGTTTAACCATCGAGTGCGATTTGACCTGAGATTAAGCATATTGACCCGAGATTAAGCCATACTGACCCAATATTATGGAAAAATAAAAAATTGAATTATTTTAAAAAAAATTGAATTTTTTAAAAAAAAATTGAAAAAAATTAATGGCGCACTTCTATGTGGTGCGCCATTACTAGTAATGGCGCACCTCTAGGCATACTAATGGCGCACTGGTGCACCATTAGTATCTGGTATACTAACGGCGCACCAGTGGTGCGCCATTAGTAAAAAATACTAGTGGCGTGATACTAATGGCGCACCAGTAGTGCGCCATTAGTAGGCAAAACTGCTGCGCCATTAGTAGGCCTTTTCCTAGTAGTATATTACGTACTGAACTATCACGTAGTCATCAAAACGTGTATGTCAGATGTTTCCCAACATCTACAGACGATGCTCGAGGTTCAACACACTGAGCGGTGCATTAAGGACATAACCCTTATGTGCAGCAATGAGGACAATCCTCAGTTCACGGACCCAGTCCGCATAATTGCTACTGTCAACTCTCAACTAAATTCTCTCTAGGAACATATCTAAAACAGTAGAACCAAAGCATGAGCTACGACATAATTTGCAAAGACGTTTTGACTATGTTCATGATAATTAAGTTCATCTAATCAAATTATTCAATGAACTCCCACTTAGATAGACATCCCTCTAGTCATCTAAGTGATACATGATCTGAGTCAACTAGGCCGTGTCCGATCATCACGTGAGACGGACTAGTCATCATCGGTGAACATCTTCATGTTGATCGTATCCACTATACGACTCATGTTTGCCTTTCGGTCTTCCGTGTTCCAAGGCCATGTCTGTACATGCTAGGCTCGTCAAGTTAACCTAAGTGTATTGCGTGTGTAAATCTGGCTTACACCCATTGTATGCGAACGTTAGAACCTATCACACCCGATCATCACGTGGTGCTTCGGAACAACAGACCTTAGCAACGGTGCACAGTTAGGGGGAACACTTTCTTGAAATTATTGCAAGGGGTCATCTTATTTATGCTACCGTCGTTCTAAGCAAATAAGATGTAAACATGACAAACATCACATGCAAATCATAAAGTGACATGATATAGCCAATATCATCTTGCGCCTTTGATCTCCATCTTCGAGGCACGGCATGAACACCATCGTCACCGGCATGACACCATGATCTCCATCATCATGATCTCCATCATCGTGTCTTCATGAAGTTGCCTCGCCAACTATTACTTCTACTACTATGGCTAACGGTTAGCAATAAAGTAAAATAATTACATGGCATTTTCATTCACACGCAGGTCATAAATGAATTAAGACAACTCATATGGCTCCTGCCGGTTGTCATACTCATCGACATGCAAGTCATGATTCCTATTACAAGAACATGATCAATCTCATACATCACATATATCATTCATCACATCCTTTTGGCCATATCACATCACATAGCATACCCTGCAAAAACAAGTTAGACGTCCTCTAATTGTTGTTGCATGTTTTACGTGGCTGCTATGGGTTTCTAGCAAGAACGTTTCTTACCTACGCAAAACCACAGCGGTGCTATACCAATTGCTATTTACCCTTCATAAGGACCCATTTCATCGAATCCGATCCGACTAAAGTGGGAGAGACAGACACCCGCCAGCCACCTTATCCATCAAGTGCATGTCAGTCGGTGGAACCAGTCTCACGTAAGCGTACGTGTAAGGTCGGTCTGGGCCGCTTCATCCCACAATGTCGTCGGATCAAGATAAGACTAGTAACGGCAAGCAAATTGAACAAATCATCGCCCACAACTGCTTTGTGTTCTACTCGTGCACAGAATCTACGCATAGTCCTAGCTCATGATGCCACTGTTGGGGATTGTAGCAGAAATTTAAAATTTTCTACGCATCACCAAGATCAATCTTTGGAGTCATCTAGCAATGAGAGGGAGAGGAGTGCATCTACATACCCTTGTAGATCGCGAGCGGAAGCGTTACAAGAATGCGGTTGATGGAGTCGTACTCGCGGCGATTCAAATCGCGGAAGATCCGATCTAGCGCTGAACGGACGGCGCCTCCGCATTCAACACACGTATAGCCCGCGGACGTCTCCTCCTTCTTGATCCAGAAAGGGGAGAGGAGAAGTTGAGGGAGAACTCCGGCAGCACAACGACGTGGTGGTGGAGCTCGTGGTATTCCTGCAGGGCTTCGCCAAGCTCTACGGAGGAGAAGGAAGAGTTGGAGGAGGGAGGGGCTGCGCCAGGGAAGGGGTGCGGCTGCCCTCTGTCTCCCTCACTATATATAGGGGGAAGGGGGTGGAGGAGGCACCCTAGGGTTCCCTAGGGGAGGGGCGGCGGCCACAGGGAAAACCCTAGATGGGTTTGGGCGCCCCCACCCCTAGGAAACTTGTCCCCCAAGCCGGGAGGGGTGGCTACCCTAGGGGAGGCGCCCCCACCTCTCCAAGTTACGTGAGATGGGGCGGGAGGGGCGCTCAGCCCCTTAGTGGGCTGATGTGCCCCTCCCCTTGGCCCATAAGGCCCCCCAACGCTTGTCGGGGCCTCCAAAACCCCTTTCGGACACGCTGGTCATCACCCAGTACCACCGGAACAATTCCGGACTCCAATACCCTTCGTCCAATATATCGATCTTCACCTCCGGACCATTCCGGAACTCCTTGTCACGTCTGGGATCTCATCCAGGACTCCGAACAACCTTCGGTAACCACATACTATTTCCCAAAACAACTCTAGCGTCATCGAACCTTAAGTGTGTAGACCCTACTGGTTTGGGAACCATGCAGACATGACCGAGACATCTCTCTGGCCAATAACCAATAGCGGGATCGGGATACCCATATTGGCTGAACCACGATGTCGGGGATTCAATCAATCCCGTATACAATTTCCTTTGTCTATCGGTATGTTACTTGCGCAAGATTCGATCGTCGGTATCCCCATACCTTGTTCAATCTCGTTACCGGCAAGTCTCTTTACTCGTTCCGTAACGCATGATCCTGTGGCTAACTCATTAGTCACATTGAGCTCATTATGATGATGCATTACCGAGTGGGCCGAGAGATACCTCTCCGTCACACGGAGTGACAAATCCCAGTCTCGATTTGTGTCAACTCAATAGACACTTTCAGAGATACCCATATTGTGTCTTTATAGCCACCCAGTTATGTTGTGACGTTTGGCACACCCAAAGCATTCGTACGGTATCCGGGAGTTGCACAATCTCATGGTCTAAGGAAATGATACTTGACATTAGAAAAGCTTTAGCAGACGAACTATACGATCTTGTGCTATGCTTAGGATTAGGTCTTGTCCATCACATCATTCTCCTAATGATGCGATCCCATTGAGGGAGTCCTAGATTAGGGGGTGTCCGGACGGCCGGACTATACCTTCAGCCGGACTCCTGGACTATGAAGATACAAGATTGAAGACTTCGTCCCGTGTCCGGAAGGGACTTTCCTTGGCGTGGAAGGCAAGCTTGGCGATACGGATATGTAGATCTCCTACCATTGTAATCGACTTTGTGTAACCCTAACTGTCGGTGTCAAAACCGGCGGATCTCGGGTCGGGGCACCCGAACTGTGCGTCTAGGCCGGATGGTAACAGGAGGCAAGGGACACGAAGTTTTACCTAGGTTCGGGCCCTCTTGATGGAGGTAAAACCCTACGTCCGGCTTGATTAATATTGATGATATGGGTAGTAAAAGAGTAGATCTACCACGAGATCGGAGAGGCTAAACCCTAGAAGCTAGCCTATGGTATGATTGTTGTTATGTATCTTGTCCTACGGACTAAAACCCTCCGGTTTATATAGACACCGGAGAGGGTTAGGGTTACACAAAGTCGGTTACAATGGTAGGAGATCTACATATCCGTATCGCCAAGCTTGCCTTCCACGCCAAGGAAAGTCCCTTCCGGACACGGGACAAAGTCTTCACTCTTGTATCTTCATAGTCCAGGAGTCCGGCTGAAGGTATAGTCCGGCCATCCGGACACCCCCTAATCCAGGACTCCCTCAGTAGCCCCCGAACCAGGCTTCAATGACGATGAGTCTGGCGCGCAGATTGTATTCGGCATTGCAAGGCGGGTTCTCCTCCAAATTCCGTGTACCTGTTGAATAAAGTCCGGTTTCTTGTAAATGTTGCGCTCCTCGGCTTCTACGCCCAATAATGGCCGTCTCCCATGTGTCAAACGAATATGGAAAGTATGAGTGTTTTTACATCCACACCCCTAGCCACGTAAATGAGCCGCCCATTTAAGGGGACGAGGATTTAGATCCAAACCACACCTTCTCCCCTTCGAGAGTGTTCATCAGAACGCATCCGACAAAGGTCCATACCACCATGGCCAGCCGTTGCAACTCCTCCTCTCGCCCTTCCAGCCCTCAGCCTAGATATTGGAAGAGATGCTCCATCCCGCATAGCGAGCTAGTGACGCTCCAGACCAAGGGATTTCTCCCCCCGGCCTATATGGTCCCAGTTCGAGCCGGTCATGCCATCTATAATGGCGGAGAGCAAGCGGAGAGTGCCCCTAATCCCTCCAAAGGAGAGCGGGTGTGCCTCGTCCCTTATTTAATAAGAGGGCTTGGATTTCCAATCCATCCATTTCTCCGGGGGCTCCTGGAGTTCTATGGCCTCCAGCTACACAATCTCACGCCTGCCTCCGTATCGCATATCACGGGCTTCGTAGCCCTCTGCGAGCTGTTCTTGGGTGTTGAGGCTCATTTCGGGCTGTGGAAAGAGCTATTCTGCCTTGTGCCCCGTTCTCAGAAGGGGTCGATATTTCAAGTGGGTGGAGCCGAAGTGTGGCGCATCGCCGGGACCGAATATCTATCCGGAACCCCAAAGAAAGCGTCCGAGGACTGGCCTTCGGAATGGTTTTACATAGAGGATGTCCCGCTGCCGGATCCTGTCCGGATCGGCCTCCCTGAGTTCGAAAGTGCTCCACTAAAGAAGCGCCTAAGTTGGCGTCCACGGAGCCCTCAGAGGGAAAGTGACAAGGACGTCCGTTACCTGATGGGTCGGATAAGATTGTTAGCTCATTCCGGACTGACCATGATCGGGGTCATGGCCGCATGCATCATGCGAGGGGTGCAGCCGCTACAGTACAGAGGCCACCCCATGTGGGATTTCAACGGGGAGGACGACGCCACTCGCTACGGCCGTAAGGGACCGGATTCGGCTGCGGCCCTAACAAAGACCTTGTCCGCTTTGTACAAGGGAGAAGAGGAGGAATTTCTCCGCGTTAACCCACAGGGTGGATTCTCTATGTACAATCCCCCAAGCTGGGTAAGTGGTTTACCTGCCCATCCGTTTTATATTCCCATTGTTAAATATTCAGTCTAACGACTTTAATGCAGGAACAGCGCCAGGCTGTTAAAGAAATAAACAGCCCTCCTCCACAACCCGAGGACCCAGGACGGTCCCTCGACCCGGCCTCTCAAGAGGATCCGGACTTATTTGTGGAGCGGATTGATGGAGTGTTCCATCAATTGAGCAAGGACAACGCCTTGGTGGCCATTACGGCCGATTACCCAGGGCTAATCCCGGCCTCCCAGGTAACTGAGATCGAAGTCCCAGTACCCCGAATAGGGGTCCGCCCTCTCGTGTTTTCAGTTTCCTGATTACAATCGAGCTTTGCAGGGGAGGTTTTTGAGATGGGAGGCCGAACCTGCGGCGACAAGCCAACAAGGGGCCGCAGGGCCCCGTGGGCAGAAAAGAAGTGCAGTCCAGACTGAGGCGTCAGCGCAAAGGTATGGAGCGCCCTCTTATCCCAGGTGTTATACCTTCGAGGAATATTAACACTCGTGCTCTCTTCAGGACAAAGAGACCTCGCCGGACTATATCCGGAGAAGCTACCAATTGCGCCTCCACCAGCCAGGCTGCAAAGCCTGGTCCGGAGGCGGAGGCGAACACAAGGCGCGCACCGAACGCTCCTCCGACGGAGGATGTGGACAGGTTGTCTGCCACCAACTCTGAGGTGGAGAGTGCCATGAACCACAGGCGTCGCCGGATAATTCTTCGCGACGCTTGTTTCTCCCGAGAGGCATTAGATGCCTTCAATTCGGGAGATGCGTACCTCCATGCCGCTCAAAATGGTCTAGCTAGAGCAACGGAGCAATATGTAAAAGACATACGGGTAAGAAAATTTTGGTAATTATATATATATATACCAGTAGCCCCCGAGACTTCAAACAGTTAGAATAACTGATTTAAGGATCATTTGTTATGCAGGTTCTTACAGAAAAGAATTCCCTACTGTCCCAGGAGCTGGAAGAGTGCAAAGCCCAACTTGAGGCCGCACTAGCCGTGGCAGGGGAGCCCAAGGAGACCCCCTCTGGTAATAGACACTTCGAAAGATAAGTATTTTGCGAAGCACGGCATGGGTGCGAGTCTGACAAATGAATTTGCAGATGGCGCCGGATTGAGTCCGGAAAGGCAAAAACTCCTACGCCAGCTGAAGGCTGGTGAGAAGGTGCTGACAAAGGTGAGGCGGGAGAAGAACGATCTCCAAGATGCCAACACCAAGCTAGGCGTCAACCTGAAAGATGTTTGTGCCCAGCTGGCAGACTCCGTTAAGGAGAATCAGCGGCTTCGGCGCGGCATATTTAGTAAGTGCTTGAACGAACCATTGAAAAAAAGTTCGGCGGGGAAGTCGACTAATAGAGTAATGTCTGTAGGTGTGCTAACAGGTCGTCCTACAGAGGAGATGCCCGGTTCTACGGGTGACCTTCTTCCCGAGCTCTCGCAACTGCTCGAGCGAGTTTGGCAGGCGATGTAAGGCGTCGCTTAGGCCTTGTGGCCATCCATGTCCATGCCCGAAGGACTTGGAGAGCTTGCGGAGAAGCTAAAGGGAGCACGGCGGCACTTCCGATTGTGGAAGATATCGGCCTGCCGTCAAGGCGCTTGGGAGGCTTGGGCCATGGTGAAGACGCGGTACACAAAGGCTGACCCCAACCACATGGCCGAGGTCGGTCCTGTGGGGCCCGATGGGAAGGAGATCGTTGTAAGCTTAGTATACGGCCAAGTAGAATTGGCCGCAAAGTATTCCCAGCAGGACTGTAAATTAGACAGCCTGTTAGATGGTATTGAAGAGGAATACAATCAGTCAGAATGACTATGTAATTTAGTTGACATTTATAATGCCTTCTAGCCGGATTGTAGATCGTTTGTCATGGCCGACCTTTTCGCTTCAGCCTCGGGACCTGACTGTCCGGAGTGTGTCCGAATTCCCATGCGGTTATATAAGAATCGGGGAATGCATGGAGACCAGGCGTAGGGGTCATTAGTGCGTGAACAGACAAGTGCCCGACTAGTTATGTTATATTACATGGTTAGTAAGAAACATCTTCCACGGAGAATAGTTCCGTTAGGGGTTCCTTTCCCTGGGAGGCATGCCCTAAAGTGCATGCCCATTCTGCGAAAAAGACGCAGGAAAAAGCATCTGGGGGCGCATAAATAAATAAGTGAAAAGATTATCTTTTAGGTCACCGGCCGAATATTCCCTTAAGAACACTAGCTTTTGGCTTCACCCAGTCTGAGGTACACATCCGGCTGATCCGGCAGTAACAATCGCAGAGGTGCTCCCTTTACCGCCTAGCCGAATAATCGAGAATGTAGGGGTAAGCACAGGAGCCAGGCAACCCAGCTTGGCCAAAACTTAAGTCATATCGATGCATATAATGGTGAAATAAAAGGTACATGCGGAAGTGTAACACATGTGTTGGGCATGAAGCCCGTATAAATAAGCTTCTGTTAAAAGAAGCCCCCAGGTTTAATGAGTGCGAATAGCACGTCATTTGATGAGCCTTTAAAGGCTATAAGAGAAAGGAAGGGGAGAAGGAGAGAAATGTAAGACAGACAGTATATAAAAAATGGATAGAGGAAGGAGACGAACACAGAGTCCGGCGCTAGGCATAGAATCTTCAGAGACGGGCTGCGTTCCATGGGTTCGTCTCGAGTCGGTTATCCGATGCATCTCGTAGGCGGTACGCTCCACCAGTCAGGACTTGGTCAATTATGAAGGGACCTTCCCACTTGGGCTTGAGTTTGTCCTTTTTCTTGTCCGGCAGGCGTAGAACTAATTCGCCAATGTTGTAATTTTTGGCCCGTACTTCTCTGCTTTGGTATCTTCGAGCCTGCTGTTGATAGAATGCGGAAGGGGCTTTTGCCCCGTCACGCTCCTCCTCTAATGCATCCAAACTGTCATGCCGATCGAGCTCGGCTTCTCTTTCTTTGTACATGCGCACTCAAGGTGAGTCATGAATTATGTCGCAAGGCAAAACTGCCTCTGCGCCGTACACCATAAAGAATGGTGTGTATCCGGTGGTGCGATTCGGCATGGTCCGCAGCCCCCAGAGTACGGAGTCGAGCTCCTCTACCCAGTGCGTGTTAGATTCCTTGAGGGACCGCACTAATCTGGGTTTGATGCCGCTCATGATAAGACCATTTGCAAGTTCGACCTGGCCGTTAGTTCGTGGGTGATAGACGGAAGCATAATCGAGCTTGATGCCCATGTTTTTGCACCAGAGTTTTACCTTGTCGGCCGTAAAGTTTGTGCCGTTATCAGTGATGATGCTGTGGGGGACGCCGTAATGGTGTACAGCCTCGGATATAAAGTCTATCACCGGTCCGGATTCGGTCGTCTTAACAGGCTTGGCTTCTATCCATTTGGTGAACTTATCCACCATGACCAGTAAGTATTTTTGCTTGTGGATTCCGCCTTTAAGGGGTCCAACCATGTCAAGCCCCCAGACCACGAAGGGCCAAGTGATGGGGATAGTTTGGAGGGCAGTGGGTGGCATATGGCTTTGGTTTGCAAAGAGCTGGCAACCGACGCATCGTTGGACTAAGTCCTGGGTGTCTACCCGGGCCGTCGGCCAATAAAAGCCTGTACGGAAGGCCTTGCTTACAAGGGACCGAGCTGCAGCGTGATGACCGCCGAGTCCAGCATGAATTTCAGCCAGGAGGTTCCGCCCTTCCTCTTCGAAGATGCACCTTTGAAGGACTCCGGTAGTGCTTTTCTTATAAAGCTCTCCCTCGTGGACTTTGTAGGCTTTGGATCGCCGCACTATGCAGCGTGCCTCATTTTGGTCCTCGGGGAGTTCCTGCCTAGTAAGGTAGGCGAGGAATGCACTACTAGAAAAAGGGCTATAGATGGGATTGACACTAATGGCGCACCAGACAAGCGGTGCGCCATTAGTATATACTAATGGCGCACCCCCTTCTGATACGCCATTAGAGTTGAAACTACTAATGGCGCACCTGGCCCAGGGTGCGCCATTAGTATCAAAAAAATTTAACTAGTGCGCCTGTCCAAACATACTAATGGCGCATCCAGACACAGTGCGCCATTACTAGTTGTAACTAGTAATGGCGCACCTGTCGGAAAGTGCACCACTAATGTTGTTTTTTTATTATATTTTTTATTCGCTTTTTCGCAAAACTACTAATGGCGCACTGTTCCACCGTGCGCCATTACTAGTTCAAACTAGTAATGGCGCACTGTGGGACAGTGCGCCATTAGTATCTTTTTTTTCAAAACTACTAATGGCGCACCACCAGAAGGTGCGCCATTAGTAACCTGGATTACTAATGGCGCATTTAGAGTTGGTGCGCCATTAGTAAGTGGGCAGCAACAAGATATTTTGGACAGCCTCTCCTACCCACACTCACTTTCTCCCCACTTCATTCTCTCCACCTCCTTGTCTCGGGTGCCTCCTCTTTTTCACCTCATTTCCACCATAGATTCATTCAATTTAAGTGGTTAAATTACCTTGTTTTGATAGGTAAGTAAGGGGGGAAGCTATATTTATGTTGTTCTCCCTACAACAATGTGCACATGCACTTTTTATGGCCTAGCTAGATCTATGTATGTTCGTGGTGTTGCATATGAGCGAGAATTTTGGCATTAAACATTCTTTTTGGTCCTATTTTTAGGGAAAGTCATGCCAAATTTTTTCTTGGTTCTAAAATATCATTTTGCTCTACCCCGTAGGCGACCATGGTCCGCATGATGACCGAAGGCATCGTGAATAGGTTTTTCAGGTCCGCGAAGGCCGAGATGCTTCAAAAGAATGAGACGGAGATAAGATGTCCATGTCAAAGATGCAAGCTGAAGAGCCTTATTGCGGACCCGGAATCCGGGCAGGTGCGGGACCACCTGCTCTTGCGTGGTTTCATGGGTGGCTATCGGTGGCAAGGTGATGAAGATGACTACGAAGTCGTCCATGGGGGCCGGGCAAGAAATGAGGAAGGGCAGCAAGACAACCACCGCGGCTCGGGCGGGCGAGAAGACGAAGAATCCCCAGGAGATGATCACGACGGTGATGCTATACACAGTCATCATGTAGAAGATGCAGGACATGATGATGAGGAAGATGCCGGAGCAGACGACGGGCATGATCATGAAGATGATGATGCCGGCGGAGCAGATGACGCTGGACCATCGATGGGCTGGGTGCAGGACCCTCATATTCAAGAGCTACTTCTCAAGCAGACGGATAACGCAAGAGCTGCCAACCGAGAGAAAGCCAAGATGGATCAACTTGAGTTGGACGCGGTTACTCCATTGTATGAAGGATGCAGGCCCGAGGATACCCGCCTGAAAGTAACGCTCATGGCTCTGGAGATGAAGGTAAAACACAAAATGACCAACGCATGCTTCGACGAGAACATCTCATTCTGGCACGAACGTCTTCCCAAGGGGAACAAGTGCCCGACCAGTTTGGAGGAGGCGAAGAAAATCGTGTGTCCTCTAGATTTACCGCACGTGAAATACCATGTGTGCATGAACAATTGCATCATTTATCGGGACGAGCACGCGGAGTCTACCATATGTCCGGTGTGCGGCGTCACTCGATACAAGAAGAGGAAGAAAGCTCCTCGAAAAGTGGTGTGGTACTTTCCGATCACTCCTCGTCTGCAGCGGTATTTCGCGGACCCTAAGGTAGCAAAGCTCCTGCGTTGGCACGCGGATAGGGAGGAGAAGAAGCAAGAAGATGACGCAAATGATCCGGAGATAGATAAAAAAGAAAAGATGCTGAGTCACCCTAAGGATGCGAGCCAGTGGCAAGCGTTGAACTTCGAAGACCCAGAATTTGGGAACGATCCAAGGAACATCGTGCTGGGCGCGAGCACCGATGGAGTCAATCCGTTTGGCAGCCAGAGAAGCACACATAGCACCTGGCCTGTGTTTGTGTGGATGTACAACCTTCCCCCTGGTTGTGCATGAAGAGGAAGTACATTCACATGAGTATGCTAATTGAAGGACCGAAACAACCAGGGAACGACATCAATCTGTATCTGGGGCTGCTGAAAGAGGAGCTTGACACGCTATGGAAAACGCCAGCCAATACGTGGGACGCCGCAGAGAAAGAATATTTCCCTATGAGAGCCGCGCTGCTCACGACGGTGCACGACTATCTCGGTTACGGATATGTCGCGGGGCAGGTGGTCCACGGATTTTCTGGATGCGTCAGGTGCATGGATGACACAACGTATCGCCAGCTAGATAGAGATCCCGGGTCTTCGAAGACCGTGTTCATGGGACATCGAAGGTGGCTTCGCGACGATGACCCGTGGAGAAAACGCAAGGATCTGTTCGATGGTGAAACCGAACCCCGAGGACGCTCGTGTACGAGGAGCAGCGAGGAAATAGACGAGCTGTTGAAAAATTGGAAAGACTGCCCACTGCCGGGAAAGAAGCAAAAGGCGCCAGAGCCGGGAAAGAAGCGAAAGGCGCCAGAGCCGCTGCTGAAGGTATGGAAAACGAGGTCTGTTTTCTGGGACTTGCCGTACTGGAAGATCCACCGTGTGCCTCACAGCCTTGATGTCATGCATATCACGAAGAACGTGTGCGAGAGTCTGCTTGGTACCCTGCTCAACATGCCAGAGAGGACCAAAGATGGTTCGAAAGCAAGGGCAGACTTGAAATCAATGGGCATCAGGCAGGAGCTTCACGCTATATATGATGATGATGATGATGATGATGATGATGATGAGGCGAAGTAGGACACGGAAAGTCGTCGCAAAGGCAAAAAGGCCAAGAAGACCGGAAATGACTACCCTCTCGCGTGCTTCACTCTAAGTCAGGAGGAGATTGAGCAGTTTTTCACCTGCCTCGTAGGAGTAAAACTTCCTTACGGTTACGCGGGGAAGATAAGCAGATACCTACACCCAGCGAAGCTGAAGTTCAGCGGGATGAAGTCTCACGACTGTCACATGCTGATGACGCAGATACTTCCAGTTGCAATCCGTGGGATCATGGACGCGCACGTCCGTGAAACCCTATTTGGCCTATGCAACTTTTTCGACGTCATCTCTCGGAAGTCTGTTGGCGTGAGGCAACTTAGAAGGCTACAGGAAGAGATCGTGGTGATACTATGCGAGCTTGAGATGTACTTCCCGCCCGCATTCTTCGACGTTATGGTGCATCTGCTGGTCCATATCGTGGACGATATCATCCAACTCGGGCCGACATTCCTGCACAGCATGATGCCGTTCGAAAGGATGAATGGTGTCATCAAAGGATACGTTCGCAACATGTCACGTCCAGAGGGAAGCATAGCCAGGGGCTTTCTGACCGAAGAGTGCATCTCCTACTGCACGAATTATCTAGGCATCGAGAACCCCGTTGGTCTTCCCGTCAACAGGCACCTCGGCAGGCTCGCTGGATGGGGTCACCGTGAGGGTCGTCGCGAAATGCATGTCGACTTCGAGGGTCGACTCGCCGACTTTGAAAGAGCAAACCTAGTCGCGCTACAACACATAGACGTGGTCGATCCTTGGGTGGTAGAGCACAAAACCTTTATTAAGAAGACGTACAATGACCGAGGCCAACAGAGGATGGACGGAGATATACTCAAAGAGCACAACTCATGTTTCATGCGTTGGTTCAAGCAGAAGCTTCTGTCGTACCCTTTACATGAGGATTCTTCCGCGGAAGAACAACTCATATTCGCCTTGTCACAAGGCGCCGAGCACAACCTGATGACCTATGAGGCGTACGATATCAACGGCTACACATTCTACACCGAGGCCAAGGACATGAAGAGCGATGGTTATCAGAACTCCGGGGTAACGATGGAATCCTACACCGGTAACGACAAGGACAGATACTACGGAAGGATCGAGGAGATCTGGGAGCTGAGCTACGCTGGAGAGAAGGTCCCGATGTTCCATGTCAGATGGGCCAAGAGCGTCCTAAAAGAAGACCAGTATTTCACCACCATGGTTATAACCAAAGCCAAATCCAAGACCGCGGGCGCAAACGTCACCGCGAAAAATGAGCCATGGGTACTGGCTTCCCAAGTGGACCAATGCTTCTTCATTAAGTATTGCCGACCCCCATCCATATTTGCTCCCCGCCCAAATTAACCTATCCCCTCTCTCTCCCTCGCCCTCGCCCTCGATCCCCTTCCCCTCTCCTCTCCCGACGCCGCTGCCCCGCCGCCTCGACGCGACCCCGCCGCCCGGACGCCGCCCCGTCCACACCACCGTCGCCGGAGCACCACCACCACCCGGACCTCGTCCCCGACATCCTCCCCGCGCCCCACTGCCCTATCCCTACGGCCCCCGTGAGCTCCCCCTCCTCCTCTCCCCCTCTCCCCCTCTCCCCCTCTTCCCTGTGTGAACTACATGTACTTTGGTTATCTCTGTTTCTGTTCAGTTGCATTTCTTCTCTACCATGATGCACTGTACTTAGGTACTGGGGGCACTGGCATAATGCAATACACGTGTTAGGTTTCTTGTATTTGCAAAGCCAAATATAGTGGCTTTAAAGTATATATCTGAATAATGTATGACTTTATTGATTGGCTGCATTAGAAAGTGTTAAATCTGTCTTTGTGTATTGGATTAATGTGTAAATTTTGCCTTCCTGATCGCCATGGATTACCATTTTCCTTCCAAAACTCATAATAATATAGTTATCTAATCACTAATGTACCTCTTGAAAGTTGAAACGCTTGACGGTATCTACAGATGAGGCTCAATGTAAGCTAGCTGGTCTCTGTGCGCTCTCTGCGCTTGCAGAGTTGCCAACTAGCCAAAATAATTCTTAATTCTTTTTTGAACTATACGTATCTTGTTCAATCGAATTTACAATCTAGGATGTCAGTATATTTCTAGTAATACCTATTTTAATTCTTAATTACTAGTGTTTTCTTAACTAGAACTATAGGAGGCTCTGATGATAAAAATTTGTTCAGAAACAAAACATTTACAATGAATATATACAGAGGGAAGGTAGAATGTAGAGAGGGTAGAGGGGACGGAAGCTGGAGGGGTGACTGGAGTTTAGCTGATCAAGGCCATGACTTAGAGAGGTGCTGCAAGGTCTCGTTTCATCCTACAGAAAGCAGGAAGAGATCTGTCGCCAATACCACTATTGGATTTGGTCCGGTCACACTCACCTTTTAAATTTGGATCAGAGGGTAGCAAAAGTTTGTTCTGGGAAGCAATGAACAAATTGTGTAGTCTGATTAAACACAACACACACCACACACAGTAACAACAAAACCAATGGTGGTTTCTGAATCACTACTGGCGCAGCAGGTCTTTGCTGCAAAGGGATTGTTGATTAATTTGCTAATCACAGTTCTAACAAGAAGACAAACAACAATTGCATATATGTACAATTCAGGATTCATCTTACTTTACTGATGAAACGGACAGATTCTTTCACTGATGGAAACCATAAACCAACATCAGCAGTAGCAGGTTGAGGCCATTTCCTCTGAAATTTGCCTGCCATTTGATCAACATTTCAGTGCAATAAATTGCAATATTTCCATCTAAGTATCCTTGCTTGGCTTCTGGTGTTTTTATTGCTATAGGATTACTAAATGGGATCTTCTAGGATGTTATCTGTTGTTCAAAAAACTGAAAATGTAGCAGTTGTGACTGAATATCCAATCTAGTGGATAGTAGTGGAATGCTAGTTTAGCTGATTTGTTGCTGTGTAGGATCTTTATTGTTGGTGCCTCAAAACTGAATATGGTTTTTTCATAACATAACTTGAGGAGCAGTTTATTTAGTAAAATGTGATTTTAGGTATCTCTTTTACTATGTACTTGACACTCTTCTTGTTTATGCATTCACTGTATGTTGCACTTTCTTCTTCCTAAGAGTTCATTGATGTAGATGCTTTCCTGATTTTTATTGGGAGTAAAAACAAGAATCTTTTCTCCCTGGATAGTAACAGGACAAAGGTGAAAGTTGCATGTTGTTTTCTCTGTAATTTAAGAATGTGATTTAGTAAATTACAGTGTAATCTCTCCTGGTAAATATAGACAATAGTAAATTACAGTTGAATGTAATATACCCTAGAATTACAGTGTAATTTAGCCCATATTTTAAGTGTAATCTCCATGATTAAATTTTTTGTATAGGCTCATTCTTGTTATATATTCTTTGTATCGTTGCAGTGCAGTTCTTGTTATATATTTCTGGTTGTTAGACTGTTCAGCTATGCAGAGTCTGAGGCACCGTCTAGTTCTCAGGTCTTAGCTCCCAGCTTGATTGATACTCATGTTATTAAGTCTGAACTAGTGAACATATGCGGTTGAAGATGATACGTTTCTGGAAGTTAACTTGCATCTACTCGATCAACACCAAGAACCTGAGGCATCCTGACCGAGGGAATTTGCGCAACCTCCTCTTCACGAAGCTGCACGAACGATACAAGTTCCCCGCTGAATTTGAAAACACAAGCCTCAAAGGGAATAAAGTGAACAATGCTGCCCTCACGAAGATGAGCAAGGCCCTGACTACTTGGAAAAGCAATGTGAAGAGAATGATCGAGAAAGGTGAGAGTTATGAGAAGATCAAGGAGAAAAATCCTTCGATCACCGAAGATGACTACAACGACTTCAAGATCAATTGCTCGAGCACCGCAAACTCCGAATCAAGTAAGTGGGGAAAGAAATGCAGGAGCTGAACTTAGGGGAACACAGACTCGGTCCCGCCGGTTACAGAGTGGCGGAGCCTATATGGGACAAGGAGGAGGCGGACCGTGCCGAGCAAGGCCTATCGCCCCTCTTCGGTAAATACAGTGACAAGCAGACCAGGAACTTTGTCAGGGCCCGGTACAGGAAGGACCCGAAAACAAAGGAGCTTACCACAGATCCGAAGACCTGGGCGCTTGAGCTTGTTCAGGTAAGGAATACACCCCCGCGTAATTAGCTCCATATGGTTGCATTCTAATTAATGAAGCCAAATTTCTAAATGGTTCACATTCGTTCCGCAGGCGACTGAAAGCAGTAGCGCGGGGTCGACTAAGAGCAACCCTTGGGACACCACTCTAAATAGGGCATTGAATGTAATGAAGAACAAGGATAAGCTCAGTAAGCCGACGTCAGCTGGTCGTGTGGCCGGCAAAGGCTTGTCGACAAAATGGTCGTCATACTATAACACTGGTGGGTGAAAGGAGAAAAAGACCAGCTCGGAAAGCCAGGCGCGCGAGGTTCAAGAACTCAGGGCACAGGTGGTGCGGATTCCGGAGATTGTCCAAGAGCAAGTGGAACAACAACTCGGAAGGACGATCACCACCATTGTGCCTACCTTGATCCAGGGGATTAGTGCATGGATTGCGGGCGGCCAACAGGGGCCGCCCCCGATTCCTAGCTTCACGGCGAGCAACTCGCAGAACGCGATGGCGGGGCCATTGGTGTCTCCGACGCGGGCACGGGAGCTTAATGCACCCGGGTGTACGCCGGCCGGCACCTCTGCAGCAAGCGGCCCCTCCGTCAACTGCACGCCCACCGTTCGCGGTGCCTCGACATTAGCCGAGCTCGACGCCATCATCACGGTAACTAATTAAGCCTCTCTCGGCCGAGGACTTCATCTCCTTGCCTTTGACTGGGCATCCCTCACGCCCTACATGTTTTCGCAGGGTGTCGCCGACGTTCCGTGCACTCTCTTGCACTTCGTGAACAACGAGTTGGTCGATGTCGCCAAGGGAAAAATCGTTCAACCGGGCAACCCCTTGTTCCAAGGTACCCAGATGCCACCCAACTTGTTTAGGGTTCAACTGGTTCGGGTGCTGCCAGGCTGCGACGAGTTGTTACCTCCGATTCGACCCGTCGGGGCTGACGATGATGACGTGATGACCCTCAGCGCCTGCCTAAGCTGGCCCCTGCTTTGGCCGAAGAGCCAGATTTGTTTGGGATGGGGGACACCACCCCAAAGACAACACCGCCAGTCGTGCCGGCGCCAAGTCGGCCCCATGGCAAGAACACCGCAACGGTGCCGGACATCCCTATGCCACTGGATCCAAACATGCATATGGCACAGGATCAGAACGACGACGATGCTGATACATTTGCCAACGTCGATCAGTACTTTGCCGATCATGGGTACGGTGGCGACTTCATGGGGCCTCCTTCTCAAGAACCCAACCGAACAAAAGACGTGCGCGATCTAGCTGGTACCGCGGAGAAGCCAAGTTGCAACAGGCGTCGTCTGCCGTTCAGCTCTCAGGAGACGCCTGCAGCTGCCGACTTCACCGAGCCTCAGATAGGCGAGGTGCGAAATATTATCAGCCCCAACACACTCAAGAAGGCAGTCTGTGAGCAGAACTCGGTCCCATTATAGGAGAAGAAGAAGGCACGCAAAAGAAAGACTAACAAGGGTGCGGGCCAGCCGGCACCGAGTACGATCCGTGCTCAGGACGTGCCACCTTCACCTGAGGATATCTCGAGGAGGGTGCATGTGGCGGGTAGGCCGATGCTACCGAGAAATATGCTCGATGCTACAACCGGTGCTATGCGGAGTCTGCATGACAGTGTTCTTTCTTTGGAGAAGCGACGTCTCGGAGAGAAGGATGTGGCATACCCGGTTTTCGCGGCCAAGGTGCCAAAGGGCAAGGGCTTTGTGGATAACTCCATCGGGGGTACGATCGTCCGGCGGTTTGATGACATCCATGCTATGTTGAACCTTCATCCGCTGCACTACACCTTCGTTCGGCTATTTTCGCTAAGTATGGAGATGCGGATCATTCGCGACAAGACCCCGGACATCGTGATAGTCGACCCCTTCTACATGCGTGCCAAGATCTTGGGCAGCGCTGGGGACCGGCAAGTCGCGACTTCTTACCTCGAAGGCATCATTCTGGCAAACCAAGATAAGGATAACTTCCTCGTGCCTTACTTTCCCGAGTAAGTCCTCCCCTCAACCGCCCCGTAACATATGAATTCTTAGATTTCGATCATTTTTCTTTTAACATTCCGTGTTTTCTACAGTGACACACATTGCACGCTCATCCTCCTAAGCCCCAAATATTCCATGGCCACGTATTTCGACCCGGACCGTCAGTCGAACGTAGACTACACAAATGTCAAGAAGGTTCTTGATGATGTTCTCCCCGGCTACGTCAAATCTGGAGGCACCTTCACCAGGCCTATTCGTAAGTACGGCAAGCACGTGTTCTCCCACAATACGACATTCTGCTGCATCAAGCAGCCGCCTGGCGGTCAGAAGGGTGCCTACTACGCCATCCATCACATGCGGGCGATCGTACGGGACCATCATCAACTTCTGCTACCGAGTAAACTCAAAGATTGGGCCGCGAGCGTGTCGGCAATCCAGGACGCGGACATCAGACAAGAATTCTTTCGCATCCAGTCGGAGTTTGCGGAAATCATCCATCAAGATGTCCTTCGTACCTCGGGGCAGTTCTACCTCAGAAATCAACCGTCCAACAGTGACATCGACACAATGCTACAAATGCAGGCTGACAACGACCGTTGTTTCATGACTCCCACGATAGACGGCGGCTTCATCCACGCTCCGATCCCTTGAGTCGAGTAGAAAGCAGTGATGCTGTGTCTAGTTCTGAAACATCGATTGGCTCATGTTGTAATGAAACTTTAATGAACTTGTAGTATGTCTCTTTGGTTTCGAGAGTCGTTCAACTTAGATGTAATCGATGCTATTAATGTCTTGCTTTTCTCTTCCGATCGTTCTGTTGCATACTTATATATTGCTTATGTATTGTCTGTGAATTGGTACTAACGTTTCGTTTGGCTACTGCATAGCGATGCCGTCGTATGTGTGTACAAGGGTAAGGTTCCCGGAGTCTACGACGACTGGGAGGAGTGTCGGAGACAGGTTCACCGATTCAGCGGTAACAGTAACAAAGGGTACACCACTAGGGCCGAGGCCGAATATAGATACACCCGCTATCTAGCGGGAGAGGGGAGGGAGCGCTGGAGGAACCAGATGAAGACGAGTTTCATCGTGATGATGCTCATCATGATGACCGCAGCTCTCTTCTATGTGATGGTAGTTTAGATGATCGATATCGACTTGTAATGTGAAGACAAACTCGCTACTCGCGGTCTCGAGACTTGTAATATAATGTTCTATCTTTCTTCGGTGTGTTCAATTCGGAGACTAATATGATGAATTGTATTCGGAGACTAATATGATGAATTGTATTCAGAGACTAATCTTCTATTTGTATTCGATGAATCTGTCGTTGATGTGTGCTGTCTATATTTTGTCCAATTATACATTTGTAACCTGTGCAAAAAACAGAAAATAAAAAAATAAAAAAACCTAATATTCATACTAATGGCACATCACATGACAGTGCGCCATTAGTATGCCAAAGGATACTAATGGCGCATCATTAAATAGTGCGCCATTAGTATGCCGAAGTTACTAATGGCGCATCTTGTTGTTGTGCGCCATTAGTATGCCAAAGCACCTGGGTATACATTGCCCCCTGGGAGGCATACTAATGGCGCACTATTGTATATACTAATGGCGCATCTGAGGTGCGCCATTAGTATACCAGATACTAATGGCGTGGCACTAATGGCGCACCACTAATGCGCCATTAATGGCCAAATTAGGTGCGCCATTAGTAGGCCTTTTCCTAGTAGTGATGGTTCTGTCCATGGGGGGATGACGGCCATTATTACATGGGCTGAAGGTGTTATTTCATTGGCAGAGCCTCCGATTGTGTCAGAATGTTCGGTGTCGGGCAGTGCGGTTGGGTCCAGGCTATTATTGTTCAGCTCCCCTTCCCATACTACGGATGGCTTGAATAGCCTTTCCAAGAAGATGTTGGGGGGGACTACATCGCGTTTTGCACCGATGCGTGCCAGGACATCTGCCGCCTGATTATTTTCCCGGGCTATATGGTGAAATTCAAGCCCTTCGAACTGAGCTGACATTTTTAGGACGACGTTGCGGTAAGCTGCCATTTTTGGGTCCTTGGCATCAAAGTCTCCATTTATTTGGGATATTGCGAGGTTCGAGTCCCCGCGCACCTCTAGGCGTTGAATGCCCATGAATACTGCCATCCGAGACCATGTAAAAGGGCCTCATATTCGGTTGCATTGTTGGAGTCTGTGTACATAATCTGGAGTACGTATTGAACTGTGTCTTCTGTGGGGGATGTCAAAACGACGCCAGCCCCTAGTCCGGCCAACATCTTGGAGCCGTCGAAATGCATGATCCAATTTGAATATGTGCCATACTCTTTAGGGAGTTCGGCCTCCGTCCATTCTGCGACGAAGTCGACCAAAACTTGCGAGTTGATGGCTCGCCGTGGCTTATAAGTTATGTCGAACGGGAGGAGCTCAATGGCCCATTTTGCAATCCGGCCCGTTGCGTCGTGGTTGCTTATAATATCGTTAAGTGGTACTTCCGAGGCTACTGTTATTGAACACTCTTGAAAGTAGTGTCGTAGCTACCGGGATGCCATGAATACCGCGTACGCGATCTTTTGATAATGTGGGTACCGTGATTTGCACGGAGTGAGGACAGTGGACACATAATAGACCGGCTTTTGAAGGGGGAATTTGTGTCCGTCCGTTTCTCATTCGGCGATGAGCACTGCGCTTACAACCTGATGTGTTGCTGCAATGTACAATAGCATTGGTTCACCAATGTTTGGCGCCGCCAGGACTGGGTTTGTTGCCATTATGGCTTTTATTTCATCGAGTCCGTCCGTGGCTGCATCCGTCCATTTGAAGTGTTCGGTCCGCCGAAGGAGGCGGTAAAGGGGTAGGGCCTTTTCTCCCAAGCGGGAGATAAAGTGGCTTAGAGCCGCCACGCATCCGGTTAACTTTTGTATTTGTTTGAGGTCCTTTGGGATATCAAATTGTGACAAAGCTCGGATCTTGGCTGGATTTGCTTCAATTCCTCTACCGGATACAATGAAGCCCAAGAGCTTTCCGGCTGGGACGCCGAAAATGCATTTTTCCGGGTTGAGCTTGATGTCGTATGTCCGGAGGTTATCAAATGTGAGCCTCAAGTCGTCTACTAGAGATTCGACGTGTCTTGTTTTGACGACCACATCCTCTACATATGCCTCCACTGTTTTGCCGATCTGGTTTGCCAGACATGTCTGAATCATGCGCTGATATGTTGCACCGGCGTTTTTGAGCCTGAAGAGCATTGTGTTGAAGCAGAATGGGCCGTACAGTGTGATAAATGCCGTTACGGCTTGGTCTGACTCTGCCATCTTGATTAGATGGTAGCCGGAATATGCGTCGAGGAAACACAACGAATCGTGTCCTGCGGTGGCATTGATAATTTGATCGATGCGGGCTAGGGGGAAGGGATCCTTTGGGCAAGCCTTGTTAAGGTCTTTAAAATCAATGCACAGGCGCCAGGATTTGTCCTTCTTTGGTACCATCACCAGGTTTGCTAGCCAGTCCGGATGTTTTATATCTTTGATGAATCCGGCCTCCAATAGCTTTGTTAGCTCCTCCCCCATGGCCTGTCTCTTAGGTTCGGAAAAACGCCGAAGAGCTTGTTTGACAGGTTTGAATCCTTTTAGGATATTTAAGCTGTGCTCGGCCAGCCTGCGTGGGATTCCTGGCATGTATGAAGGGTGCCAGGCGAAAATGTCCCAGTTCTATCATAGGAACTCTCGCAGTGCGGCGTCTACCTCAGGGTTTAACTGTGCCTCGATGGAAGCTGTTTTATTGGGGTCCGTTGGATGGACCTGGAATTTGACTATTTCGTCCGCCGGTTTAAAGGTGGACTTGGATCTTTTGTCGAGTACCACATCGTCCCTATTCACCATGGAGCACAGCGCACTCAGTTCTTCAGCCGCTAGGGCTTCGGATAGTGCCTCGAGGGCCAGTGCGGCTGTCTTGTTTTCGGCGCGGAGTGCTATGTCCGGATCACTGGCGAGAGTGATGATCCCGTTAGACCCGGGCATCTTGAGCCTCATGTACCCGTAATGGGGTATTGCTTGGAAGATTGTAAATGCTTCCCGCCCTAGCAGAGCGTGATAACCGCTGCTGAACGGAGCCACATGGAACGTGACCTCTTCGGACCTGTAATTATCCGGCGTGCCGAACACCACATCTAGTGTGATTTTTCCTGTACAGCGCGCTTCCCGACTGGGGATTATTCCTCTAAAGGTTGTGCTGCTTCGCTCAATGCGGTTCCAGTCTATTTCCATTTTTTGAAGGGTTTCCTCGTAAATGAGGTTCAATCCGCTGCCGTCCATGAGTACCTTGGTAAGACGAAAGCCGTCCATTATTGGACTGAGGACCAATGCGACTGGTGCTCGGGCTATTTGAAATTTAGGTTCATCACTGGCGTTAAAGGTAATAGCCGTGTCACTCCATGGGTTTATTGTTGCTACTTGGTAGACTTCGGCAAGGCTGTGGAGTGTCCTTTTTCGCATATTATTTGATGCGAAAGTCTCGAAGACTGTTAATACCGTACTGGTGTCTCTAGGGTGGCTTTCTGTGGCCTCCGGAATTAGGAGATCTTCGCCAATTTTGGCCACCAGCCGGAGTATCCAACATGCTCTAAGGCTGTGAGTTGGTGTGGCGTCCTCTGTACTGTGAATTTTATAGGGTCCATTGAGCTATCCTTCCAGTACGGTTCCATGCCCTGTAGAGGGTTTTTGCTTTTTGGTGTTTGACCCGGGTGTCTGGCGATGATGCACCCTTCTATTTCGGACTGGGTTTGTATTCAGGGCCGGATCGTCCCAAAATTTTATTTTGGTTTTCCAGGCGCTTTCCATCGCACAGTACTTTCGTACAATGGACGCCAAGTCAGCGAAACGTGTAATATCACGGCGACTTATGGCGTTGAGGATTCCCTTGTCCGTGCAATTATTGCAGAAGATTGATATTGCGTCTTCCTCGCTGCAGTCCCTTATCCTGTTCCTAACCAGGAGGAATCTGGCCCAGTAATGATGTACTGTTTCTTCGGGCTCTTGCCTGATTTGGGATAGATCGCCTATGTTCGGGTGGGTGGGTGGAATTAAATCTGAAGCCTCACCCAATCTGAGGCTCAGAGGCCGAGGAATTTCCGAACTCGAAAATTTGGATTCCTGGATGTTGTCCGATGAATCCAGCCCATCGCCTGACTCTAAGTTCAGGTCTTGAGCGATATCCTCCCCTCCGCGGGTATCCGGTTTGGAAGGATCGGGAATCCGGACGTAGCTAGTCCTTAAGATAGGTGAAGGGTTGCCGCACTGTCCCTCTACCACGGCAACGTGATGGGTGACTTGGGGAGAGTTAATCTCTCTCAGGTCGGGTTTAGGCCCAATCTGGTCGTAATCCGTAGCGACTCCCAGGGAGGAGATGCGATCCAAGAGCTCCATTGGATCCAACTGCTCGGCGAGTTCCGAGCTGACATGAAGATTGTTTTCGATGGCTCGAGAGGTCATCGTCGGTGCAGAAGCCGAACAGGCAGTCATAAGAAAACCACCTAGCCAGAGGGTTTGGCCCAAAGCCAAAGCTCCCTTAGCAATGGTGTCGTCTTTAAAGACGGGGCGAGGCATCCTTCCTGATGGTGACGACACAGAGGAACTCTCAATGAAAGCATCAATATCGGTGTCAAAACCGGCGGATCTCGGGTAGGGGGTCCCGAACTGTGCGTCTAGGCCGGATGGTAACAGGAGGCAAGGGACACAAAGTTTTACCTAGGTTCGTGCCCTCTTGATGGAGGTAAAACCCTACATCCTGCTTGATTAATATTGATGATATGGGTAGTACAAGAGTAGATCTACCATGAGATCGAAGAGGCTAAACCCTAGAAGCTAGCCTATGGTATTTGTTGTTCTGTATCTTGTCCTACGGACTAAAACCCTCCAGTTTATATAGACACCGGAGAGGGTTAGGGTTACACAAAGTCGGTTACAATGGTAGGAGATCTACATATCCGTATCGCCAAGCTTGCCTTCCACGCCAATGAAAGTCCCTTCCGGACACGGGACGAAGTCTTCAATCTTGTATCTTCATAGTCCAGGAGTCCGGCTCAAGGTATAGTCCGGCCATCCGGACACCCCCTAATCCAAGACTCCCTCACTAACCCTCTCCGGTGTCTATATAAACCGGAGGGTTTTAGTCCGTAGGACAACATACAGAACAACAATCATACCATAGGCTAGCTTCTAGGGTTTAGCCTCTCCGATCTCGTGGTAGATCTAATCTTGTACTACCCATATCATCAATATTAATCGAGCAGGACGTAGGGTTTTACCTCCATCAAGAGGGCCCGAACCTGGGTAAAACTTCGTGTCCCTTGCCTCCTATTACCATCCGTCCTAGACGCACAGTTCGGGACCCCCTACCCGAGATCCGCCGGTTTTGACACTGACATTGGTGCTTTCATTGAGAGTTCCTCTGTGTCGTCGCCGTTAGGCTTGATGGCTCCTACGATCATCAATAGCGATGCAGTCCATGGTGAGACCTTACTCCCCGGACAGATCTTCGTCTTCGGCGGCTTCGCACTGCGGGCCAATTCACTTGGCCATCTGGAGCAGATCGAAAGCTATGCCCCTGGCCGTCAGGTCAGATTTGGAAGTTTAAACTACACGGCTGACATCCGCGGGGACTTGATCTTCGATGGATTCGAGCCACTGCTGAGCGCGCCGCACTATCACGACGAGCATGATCTAGCTCTGCCACCGAACAGTGCCCTGGAGGCCTCACCCGCATCGGCTTCGACCCTTAATTCGGAGCCAACTGCGCCGATCGAGGATGGGTGGTTGGACACCGCCTCGGGGGCTGCAATCCCAACAGCGATCGAGCCGAACACCAGCCCCGCACTCTGCGAGACTCGTGACTCCAAGGAGCCGGACTCCTCTCCGGACTCCGAACCCTCCGCGCCCCTGCCAATCGAATCCGATTGGGCGCCGATCATGGAGTTTACTGCCACGGACATCTTTCAGCACTCGCCTTTCGGCGATATTCTGAAGACACTAAAGTCTCTCTCTTTATCAGGAGAGCCCTGGCCGGACTACGGTCAGCAAGGTTGGGATACGGACGATGAAGAAATTCAAAGCCCACGCACCACCCACTTTGTAGCCACTGTCGACGATTTAACCGACAAGCTCGACTTCGACTCCGAAGACATCGACGGTATGGACGCCGATGCAGGAGACGATGAAGAACCAGCGCCTATTGGGCCCTGTAAAGCCACCTCGTCATATGACATATACATGGTGGACACCCCAAAAGAAGGAGATGGCGATGGAACAGCAGAGGATGACCCCTCCAAGAAACAGCCTAAGCGCCGGCGTCAGCGGCGCTGCTCAAAATCCCGCCAAAGCAAATATGGTGATTCCAGCACGGTAGATAATAATACTCCGGAGAGTGCCGAAGAAAACTCCCTCCAGCAAGATTCAGCACAGGAGGATGGAGAGGCCAGCCCTCATGAGAGAGTGGCAGACAGAGAGGTCGAGGACGATAATTATATGCCTCCCTCCGAAGACGAGGCAAGCCTCGACGACGATGAATTCGTCATGCCAGAGGATCCCGTCGAGCAAGAGCGTTTTCAACACAGACTTATGGCCACGGCAAGAAGCCTCAAGAAAAAACAACAACAGCTTAGAGCTGATCAAGATTTGCTAGTCAACAAATGGACTGAAGTCCTTGCGGCCGAAGAGCATAAACTCGAACGCCCCTCCAAGAGCTACCCAAAGCACAGGTTGCTACCCCGATTAGAGGAGGAAGCACTTAAACCTACATCACCAGCACTTGATACGGCCGACCGGCCACCTCGTGGCCGCGACAAAGAGGCCTCTCGGCCCTCCACTCAAGCCGCACCCCGTACCAAGGCACGGGAAAATGCGCCAGACCTACGAGACATGTTGGAGGACAAGGCAAGGCAAACAAGATCGATCTACGGATCACGTGGGCGCCCCACGACTCGAGACGATAACCGTCACACCGGACACAAATCCGATACGGCCGAACATAGTAGACAAAGCTCATTGGAGCTATGTCATGATATAGCCCAGTACAGAGGCGCCGCACACCCACTATGCTTCACAGACGAAGTAATGGATCATCAAATCCCCGAGGGTTTCAAACCCATAAACATTGAATCATATGATGGCACAACAGATCCTGCGGTATGGATCGAGGATTATCTCCATATCCACATGGCCCGTGGCGATGATCTCCACGCCATCAAATACCTCACACTCAATCTTAAAGGACCAGCTCGGCATTGGCTTAACAGCTTGCCAGCAGGATCAATCAGTTGTTGGGAGGACCTGGAAGCCGCATTCCTCGACAATTTCCAGGGCACTTATGTGCGACCACCAGACGCCGATGACCTAAGCCACGTAATTCAGCAGCCAGAGGAATCGGCCATGCAATTCTGGACACGGTTCCTAACAAGGAAAAATCAAATAGTCGACTGTCCGGATGCAGAGGCCCTAGGAGCCTTCAAGCACAATATCCGTGACGAGTGGCTTGCCCGGCACCTTGGACAGGAAAAGCCGAAATCTATGGCAGCACTCACGACACTCATGACCCGCTTTTGCGCAGGAGAAGACAGCTGGCTTGCTCATAGCAACAATATGACCAAGAACCCTGGTAATTCGGATACCAGGGACAGTAGTAGTAGGTCGCGTCGCAACAAGCAGAAGCGCCGCATTAACGGTGACAATGCTGAGGATACGGCAGTTAATGCCGGATTCAGAGGCTATAAATCCGGTCAGCGGAAAAAGCCATTCAAAAGAAATCCTAGGGGCCCGTCCAGTTTGGACCGAATACTCGACCGCTTGTGCCAGATACATGGCACCCCCAAAAAGCTGGCCAATCACACCAACAGGGATTGTTGGGTGTTCAAGCAGGCAGGCAAGTTAAATGCCGAAAATAAAGACAAGGGGCTGCATAGCAATGACGACAAAGAGCCCCGGCCGCCGAATAACAGTGGACAGAAGGGTTTTCCCCCACAAGTGTGGACGGTGAACAAGATATACGCAACCCACATCCCCAAGAGGGAGCGGAAGCGCGCATTAAGGGACGTATACGCGGTAGAGCCAGTCGCCCCAAAGTTCAACCCATGGTCCTCCTACCCGATCACCTTTGATCGAAGGGACCATCCCACTAGCACCCGTCATGGCGGATTCGCCGCATTGGTTCTAGACCCAATTATTGACGGATTTCATCTCAATAGAGTCCTTATGGACGGCGGAAACAGCCTGAACCTGCTTTACCAGGATACAGTGCGGAAAATGGGCATAGATCCCTCGAGGATTCAGCCCACCAAAACAACCTTTAAAGGCATAATACCAGGTGTAGAGGCCAACTGTACAGGCTCAGTCACACTTGAAGTGGTCTTCGGATCTCCAGATAATTTCCGAAGCGAGGAGTTAATCTTTGACATAGTCCCATTCCGCAGTGGCTATCATGCACTACTCGGACAAACCGCATTCGCCAAGTTCAATGCGGTACCGCACTACACATACCTTAAGCTCAAGATGCCAGGCCCTCGAGGAGTAATTACGGTCAATGGAAACACCGAACGCTCCCTCCGAACGGAGGAGCACACGGCGGCCCTTGCAGCGGAAGTACAAAGCAGCCTCTCCAGGCAGTTCTCCAGTCTGGCCATTAAACGTCCGGACACCGTCAAGCGCGCCTGGAGTAACCTACAACAAGACCGCCTGGCACGTTCTGAGCAGGCGTAGCAATGCGGCCCCAATCCTAGCCCTCGCAAAAATGCGACACCAGTGCTTCGCGTACATAACTACGCTCTAGAAATACCATGGGTACAGGGGGAGGGGCACCATCACGGCACGCCCGAAACACGGCTTCAACCGCACCAGGGGCTGCCGATTTTTTAATTTTCTCTTACTTTCAGGACTCCATTCTTCGGAAGGCCTGTTCGGCAGTTCAATTGCCACACAAATGATGCAAGAACCAGGGAAGCAGACAAGCCATGCCGCGTTACGGAACTCCCAGGTGGTCTCTATCACGAGCAGTATACCTGTTTCGCATACCATTCCGTAGCCTGCCCCTGGAACGGACATGTTAAATAGTCCAACCTTTTGCTTATCGGATTATTTGTGTCGTTCTGCTTTGATCGCAGCCCTTTTTAATAAACAATGCATAGCTTTTGTCTATTTTTGCATTACTATTTTTTTACAAATATATGTTCCTTAACGACATGTTGCACCCGTACACTTTGCTACGGCCAAAATACGCCAGGGGCTTTAGTACCCCTCAATATGGTGTGAGAAGTCTGAACACTTTAACAAGTGCGGCACCCCGAACTTATAGCATTATATGCATCGGCTCCGAATCATGTCTTGGGTCAATAATTGGGTTTGCCCGGCTCCTATGTTTTGGTGCCTTACGTTCCGCTATGTCGGCTAAGGTAGCACTAGGAGAACTACTGCGATTGTGCCCCAGTTGAGCTGGGTCAAGCACCTCAGTAGAGAAAGCTAAAACTGACTGTCATGATGAAGCGAGAGCTGGTCGCTGTTCGAGAGGTTTTTCGAGTCCCTAAAGACTTATGTCGCTTAGAGCGAGGAGTCGGCTCTGTCCGGCCAAGGCGTGGATAGCTCCCCGAACTCGGTCTTCCGAATACCAGGGGCTTTGCCGAAATTTAAAATTATAGAATTCTATGGCTAAGTGAGAGTATTCACGCATTATAGTCCGATTGCCTTGTTCGTTGTGTTGAGCGCCTCCCTCGAAGGACCCAAACATGGGAAAAAGAGCGCTCAGGTTTATCCCCGAACATCCCAGCACTAGCGGCACGGGGGCAGAAGCCGACGACTCGCCATCTCTCAGAATTGATAAACAGCCACACAGAAGGTAATATTTTAAATTCCAACAGCATTGCTTAGCGCATATGAACAAGTTTTCAGCGCACAGGACAAAACGAGCGAGTTTTACTCAAAAATTACATCCCTGGAACATTCATCCGCCATAAGGCGGGCACCCTTCAGAACATCCTTATAATAATTCTCGGGCTTGCGATGCTCTTTCCCCGGCGCTGGCCCGTCCTTCACAAGCTTCTCAGCATCCAGCTTGCCCAGTGCACCTTAGCACGGGCAAGGGCCCTACGGGCACCTTCAATGCAGACGGAGCGCTTGATGACTTCGAGCCTTGGACAGGCCCCCACCAGCCGCTGCACCAGCCCGAAATAGCTCCCAGACAGAGCCTCTCCAGGCCACAGTCGAACTATGAGGCCCTTCATGGCCTGTTCGCCCGCCTTGTGGAGCTCGACCAGTTGCTTCAGCTGGTCGCTCAGGGGCACGGGGTGTCCGGCCTCAGCATACTGAGACCAGAACACCTTCTGTGTCGAGCTGCCCTCCTCGGCTCGATAGAATGCGGCGGCATCGGACACGCTACGGGGAAGATCTGCGAATGCTCCTGGAGAGCTCCTAATTCGGGTAAGTAACAAGTAACTCACGTTTATGTGTTTGCTTTGCATAAAGAATGCCTTACCCATCGCTATCTTTTTCACCGCATCCAACTCCTGGAGGGACTTCTGGGATTCGGCCTTGGCAGACTTGGCATTTTCAATAGCCACCGCGAGCTCTGACGCTCGCGTCTTTGAGTCAAGCTCCAAACTCTCATGTTTTTTCATGAGAGCCTGGAGCTCTTGCCACACCTTGCCAACCTGGGCCTCATACTTCACCCGCTCAGTGCGCTCCGTGGCCGCCCTCTTCTCGGCCTCGGACAACGCTTGCTTAAGGGTCACCACCTCAGACGTGGCCCCTACAATAGCCACGACAATCCTGTCATTTTTTGCAATTGCACCTTTTTTATATATATTTAAACAAGCTATTTCTTACCTTCCTTGTCCTCGAGCTGCTTCTTGGCACGCCCGAGCTCTTGCTCGGACTGCTCGAGGTTCTGCTTTAGCATGTACACTTTTGCAGTCAGTGCGGCGGACGCCAGCAGAGAAGCCTGCATACGCATATTGACTCCTTTTTGTTAGACTCCTGCGAATTTTATTTGATCCTCTATTCGGCTTTTCTTCCCGAACGCCAAACAGAGCATCAGGGGCTACTGTCTATGCGGTAATATTATTTACACATCCTTTACTTACCTCAAAGCCTGTTAAAAGGCTAGCACAAGCTTCAGTCGGTCCGCTCTTGGCGGACTGAACCTTCTGGACCACCGCACTCATAATGGTGCGGTGCTCCTCGTCGATGGAGGCGCCTTTGAGCACCTCTAATAGATTGTCTGGCGCCTCCGGTTGGACGGGGGTCACCGGCACGGTGGGCTTGCTCCTCTTGGAAGGAGGTCGCCCGCCGGACACTGGAACCTTTGAAGGTTCCGGAGCGGTGTCCGGCCTAGAGCCGGACTTGGAGCCCTGGGTGGTTTTATCCCCTTTACTCCTGGAGTCCGGGAGGTCGCCTTGTGGCGCCTCCAGGACCACCTCCTCCTGGCTTGGAACCTGTTGGGACAACACTTCGGCGTCGTCCGTAGGGCGGGGGGAGGTAGCCGTCGGAAGCGAATTCACATCCGACGAGTCCAGTGAACCGCTCGACAACGCGTCGAGCCGGTCTTTGGGTGGGCTGCATAATCATATTCGACATAAGGGAAAGCTGTGCAATAAAGGAATACTATGAATTACTCTGTTATCCGGATACTTACGATTTTGCTAGGGGCTTGGCCCTAAGCAGCCACTCCTTTCCGTCGTCGTCGGCGTTGGTGGAGTACTCCGGAGGAATGGTTTTCCCCTTCTTGGACCCTTCGGCCTCCCCAGTAAGGGTGGCCTTCCTTTTCTTCTCTCCCCCCGCTGGAGGGGGAGAGGTCTCTTCTTCCTCCTCCTCGTCTTCACGGGAGGTATGCGCCTTGGAGCCGTCGGATGATGAACCCGACACCTCCTGGCGCCGGGCACTTGTTCGAGTCCCCGTGGCCTTCTTCGTGGCCTTCTTCTCCGGCACCACATAGGGTGCCGGAACCAGCAGCTTCGCCAAGCGGGCATCGGCTGGGTCTTCGGGCAAAGGAGCCGGACAGTCGATATGTCCGGACTTCGCCTGCCAATCCTGTAAAAGGTAAGGGAGCTTAGATCCCGCATAAAGTTAAACTATCAAAACTAATACCCTGTAAAAGGTACAAACAACTTACCGCGCTAGCGTGACGCTGCGCGCTTAATCTGCGATCCTCGGTAGCGGATGCGGGAGCCTCGGCGCCCTTGAAAAGCACCTTCCAGGCATCTTCGTACGTCGTGTCGAAGAGCCTACTCAGGGTTCGGTGCTGCGCCGGGTTGAACTCCCACAGATTGAAGGCCCGTTGTTGACACGGGAGGATCCGACGGATGAGCATAACCTGGACTACGTTGACAAGCTTGAGCTGCTTGTTCACTAGGGTTTGGATGCATGTTTGCAGTCCAGTCACCTCTTCTTTGCTGCCCCACGACAGGCCCATCTCTTTCCAGGATGTGAGCCGCGTTGGCGGTCCGGACCGGAACTCGGGGGCTACGACCCACTCAGGGTCGCGCGGCTCGGTGATGTAAAACCACCCCGATTGCCACCTCTTCAGGGTCTCCACAAAGGAGCCCTCGAGCCATAAGACGTTGGGCATCTTGCCCACCATGGCGCCTCCGCACTCCGCCTGGTTGCCACGCACCACCTTCGGCTTGACATTGAAAGTCTTGAGCCATAGGCCGAAATGGGGGCGGATGCGGAGGAAAGCCTCGCACACGACGATAAACACCGAGATGTTGAGGATGAAGTTCGGGGCCAGATCATGGAAATCCAGGCCGTAGTAGAACATGAGTCCCCGGACGTATGGGTGGATAGGAAAGCCCAGTCCACGGAGGAAGTGGGGAAGGAACACTACCCTCTCATGGGGCCTTGGGGTGGGGAGGAGCTGCCCCACTTCGGGAAGCCGGTACGCGATGTTGTTAGACAAGTATCCGGCCTTCCTCAGTTTTTTGATGTGCCCCTCCGTGACGGAGGAGACCATCCACTTGCCTCCCGCTCCGGACATGGCTGGAGAAGGTCGAGGTGGGGAGTGCGGACTTGGGCGCTGGAGCTCGAGTGCGCGTAAATGGATAGGCAAAGGAGGAAGAAGGCGTAGGTGAAAAGGTGGATCCTTATCCCCTTATATGGGTGGACGCAACTACATGTCCCCACCAGCCTGGTAAAACTCACTTATCTCCAAGCGCCGTAATCAATGGCACAGTTGGGTTACCCACGCCCGTATTGATGAGAATCCTGGAATAAGGGGACACGATCTCTGCTTTAACAAGACGTGCCAAGGAAACCGCCTCGCATGACACGCTGAGGTGGGATAATAAAATGATTCGAATAAAGGCTTGGCCGTGGTGTTGTCATGCTACGGAATACGTCAGCAGATTAGATTTGTGTAAATATTATTCTCTCTATGGCAATATGTGGAAACTTATTTTGCAGAGACGGACACTATCTTTGTGTTCAAAATCTTCTATGAAGTACTTGGAGGAGGAACCCTCCTTGCAATGCCGAAGACAATCTGCGCGCCGGACTCGTCGTCATTGAAGCCTGGTTCAGGGGCTACTGAGGGAGTCCTGGATTAGGGGGTGTCCGAACGGCCGGACTATACCTTCAGCCGGACTCCTGGACTATGAAGATACAAGATTGAAGACTTCATCCCGTGTCCGGAAGGGACTTTCCTTGGCGTGGAAGGCAAGCTTGGCGATACAGATATGTAGATCTCCTACCATTGTAACCGACTTTGTGTAATCCTAACCCTCTCCGGTGTCTATATAAACCGGAGGGTTTTAGTCCGTAGGACAACATCCAGAACAACAATCATACCATAGGCTATCTTCTAGGGTTTAGCCTCTCCGATCTCGTGGTAGATCTACCCTTGTACTACCCATATCATCAATATTAATCGAGCAGGACGTAGGGTTTTACCTCCATCAAGAGGGCCCGAACCTGGGTAAAACTTCGTGTCCCTTGCCTCCTGTTACCATCCGGCCTAGACGCATAGTTCGGGACCCCCTACCCGAGATCCGCCGGTTTTGACACCGACACCCGTTATCAACGACATCCAATGTCCATGGTCAGGAAACCATAACCATCTATTGATCAACGAGCTAGTCAACTAGAGGCTTACTAGGGACATGTTGCGGTCTATGTATTCACACATGTATTACGGTTTCCAGTTAATACAATTTTAGCATGAACAATAGACAATTATCATGAACAAGGAAATACAATAATAACCATTTTATTATTGCCTCTAGGGCATATTTCCAACAGAGAGAAAGGCCAAATAAAAAATGAGAGAAAAAGAGAGAAGGGACAATGTTACTATCCTTTGCCACACTTGTGCTTTAAAGTAGCATCGTAATCTTCATGATAGAGAGTCTCTTGTTTTGTCACTTTCATATACTAGTGGGAATTTTCATTATAGAACTTGGATTGTATTTTCCAACAATGGGCCTCCTCAAGTGCCCTAGGTCTTCGTGAGCAAGCAAGTTGGATGCACACCCACTTAGTTTCTTTTGTTGAGCTTTCATACATTTATAGCTCTAGTGCATCCGTTGCATGGCAATCCCTACTCCTTGCATTAACATCAATCGGTGGGCGTCTCCATAGCCCATTGATTAGCCTCGTTGATGTGAGACTTTCTCCTTTTTGTCTTCTCCACATAACCCCCATCATTATATTCTATTCCACCCATAGTGCTATGTCCATGGCTCGCGCTCATATATTGCATGAAAGTTTATAGATTTGAGATTACTAAAGTATGAAACAATTGCTTGGCTTGTCATCGGGGTTGTGCATGATGAGAGCATTCTTGTTGACGAAAATGAAGCATGACTAAACTATATGATTTTGTAGGGATGAACTTTCTTTGGCCATGTTATTTTGAGAAGACATAATTGCTTTGTTAGTATGCTTGAAGTATTATTATTCCTATGTCAATATGAACTTTTGTCTTGAATCTTTCGGATCTGAATATTCGTACCACAATTAAGAAGAATTACATTAAAATTATGCCAAGTAGAACTCCGCATCAAAAATTCTGGTTTTATCATTTACCTACTCGAGAATGAGCAGGAATTAAGCTTGGGGATGCTTGATACGTCTCCAACATATCTATAATTTTTGATTGCTCCATGCTATATTATCTATTGTTTTGGACATTATTGGGATTTATTATCCACTTTCATATTATTTTTGGGACTAATCTATTAACCGGAGGCCCAGCCCAGAATTGCTATTTTTTGCCTGTTTTAGGGTTTCGAACAAAAGGAATATCAAACGGAGTCCAAACGGAATCAAACCTTCGGGAACATGATTTTCTCAACGAACAAGACCCAGGAGACTTGGACCCTACATCAAGATACAAAAGAGGAGGCCACGAGGTAGGGGGCGCGCCTACCCCCTCCCCAGGCGCGCCCTCCACCCTCGTGGGCCCTGTTCCTCCACCGACGTACTCCTTCCTCCTATATATACCTACGTACCACCAAATAATCAGATACGGAGCCAAAACCCTAATTCCACTGCCGCAACTTTCTGTATCCACGAGATCCCATCTTGGGGCCTGTTCCGGAGCTCCGTCGGAGGGGGCATTGATCACGGAGGGCTTCTACATCAACACCATAGCCCCTCCGATGAAGTGTGAGTAGTTCACCTCAGACCTACGGGTCCATAGTTAGTAGCTAGATGGCTTATTCTCTCTTTTTGGATCTCAATACAATGTTCTCCCCCTCTCTTGTGGAGATCTATTCGATGTAATCTTCTTTTTGCGGTGTGTTTGTTGAGATCGATGAATTGTGGGTTTATGATCAAGTCTATCTATGAAAAATATTTGAATCTTCTCTGAATTCTTTTATGTATGATTGGTTATCTTTGCAAGTCTCTTCGAATTATCAGTTTGGTTTGGCCTACTAGATTGATCTTTCTTGCAATGGGAGAAGTGCTTAGCTTTGGGTTCAAACTTGCGGTGTCCTTTCCCAGTGACAGTAGGGGCAGCAAGGCACGTATTGTATTGTTGCCATCGAGGATAACAAGATGGGGTTTTCATCATATTGCATGAGTTTATCCCTCTACATCATGTCATCTTGCTTAAGGCGTTACTCTGTTCTCATTAACTTAATACTCTAGATGCATGCTGGATAGCGGTCGATGAGTGGAGTAATAGTAGTAGATGCAGGCAGGAGTCGGTCTACTTGTCTCGGACGTGATGCCTATATACATGATCATACCTAGATATTCTCATAACTATGCTCAATTCTGTCAATTGCTCAACAGTAATTTGTTCACCCACCATAGAATACTTATGCTCTCGAGAGAAGCCACTAGTGAAACCTATGGCCCCCGGGTCTATCTTCATCAAATTAATCTTCCAATACTTAGTTATTTCCTTTGATTTTACTTTTCTTTTATTTTACTTTGCATCTTTATCACAAAAATACCAAAAATATTATCTTATCATATCTATCAGATCTCACTCTTGTAAGTGGCCGTGTAGGGATTGACAACCCCTTATCGCATTGGTTGCGATGATTTATTTGTTTTGTGCAGGTGCGAGGGACTCGCGCGTAGTCTCCTACTCGATTGATACCTTGGTTCTCAAAAACTGAGGGAAATACTTATGCTACTTTGCTGCATCATCCCTTCCTCTTCGGGGAAAACCAACGCAGTGCTCAAGAGGTAGCAGGCAGTATTTGACCACTACTCACTTGAATCGTACCAATTTTGGTTGCTTAATTTTCCGCCCTTTATTTTGATCAAATAAGATTGATCTCGTGCTTGCTTTTTAGCTGGCGGTTAGAATGGAAACTAGTGTGTTGCGTGGTACTGAACCGCATATGATCTCTGGATTTTTCTACCCGAAGGTGGTAGAAAGCAGCATATCATTGAAAGATTTTCATGATTCACTCCGTTCCGTGTATGACTATAGCTCTACCAATGTTGTTGAACTGAAATATTTCAACAGTAGCAAGCAAAGATTTCTCCCACTAACTTGCATGAGCATTTGGAATTGTTATTTCGTTTGAATGCTGATAGAAATTTCAGTAAAATCCATATCGAGGTGCTTCAGCCACGCAAAGAATGAGACAAGGGGAAGAGTGTCCATACATCATCTGTCTTTGATAATTGCGAGTGCTTGCTGGTCGAGACCAAGTAAACCTAGTGGTTCTGAAAGCCACAACATGTCTATTGCCGCTAGTATTGCCGCTTCTCCTGTCCCTTCTGCAGCTGCTATAGAAGTAGATGCAGAGCTTGACGAGGAAGTGCCTCGACTTGATGATGAGGATGAGATGATGTGCCCTGAACGAGTAGATACAGTCCATCAACAGTCAATGGAAGATGAGAATATCTAGACGAGCCCAGCAGTCATGCTAGATCTGATGAAACTGACGATGAAGAGAGGGATGAGAACATGACAACTTAGTTTTAGATGAATACGATGGTGATGGTGTGCCAACAATTGAGTGGATCAGGGAAGATCCTTAGCTTACTCCAGGAACCATATTCGAATTGATGGTGGACTATCATAATGCAGCGACTACATATTGCATTCTCATTGAAAATAATTATGTGATTTATAGGAGTGAGCCAGCAAGGTTCACTGTTCATTGCCCATATGATAGGTGTAGGTGGAGGCTGCATGCATCGCGTATGTGAAAGAGCAAATTCATTCAGGTATTAAACCTCATTGTGGATTTTAGTGTATTGATGTGTTCTATTTTCAGATCATTGTGTAATGTTTCTTAATTGTAATTTATTTTGTTTTAGATAAAACAAAACCCACACCAGCACACTTGTCCACCTGGAGGGGGAGGGGGAAACACCAAAACAAAGCTAGCAAAGACTAGGTGGGTGGCAAATGCAATCTTGGATTGCCTGAGAGAAACACCAACACTTGGTCCAACAACACTCCATGGGAATCTTTTTAAGAAGTACAAAATTGATATAGCTGACATGATGATTTTTTATGGTAGGGAAATGGCTCTTGACATGATAAATGGTCCATGGAATCAGAGTTTTCAGTTGCTTTACACTTACAATGCTAAAGTGGAGATGGCTAGTCCAAGGAGTGTTGTAGAGATTGACAAGCATACAATTTCATACAAAATAAGAGGGAAGTCATTTGAGAAGGAGTGCTTTAGGAGGGCTTTTGTTTGTTTCAAGGCTAGATGCTAGGGGTTTCTGGATGGTTGCAGGCCCTATTTGGTTGTCGACGCAACTACTTTGAATGGAAGATGGAGAGGACAGCTAGTAGTAGCTTCTACGGTTGATGGACACAATTGGCTATTCCTAGTTGCATTTGGTGTGTTTGAGGCAGACTCCAAGGAAAGTTGGGTCTGGTTTATGCAGTAGTTGCACAACATTATAGGTACAGCCCCAGGTTTAGCTATACACTCAGATGCTTGCAAGGGTTTAGAGACTGCAGTAGGAATTGTATTCCCTGGAGCATATTGATGACCCACGAGTATAGGGGACCAATCGTATTCCTTTTGATAAGTAAGAGTGTCGAACCCAATGAGGAGCAGAAGGAAATGATAAGCAGTTTTCAGCAAGGTATTCTCTACAAGCACTGAAATAGTCAGTAATATATAGTTTGGTAGAAAGATAATTTGTAACGAGCAATAAGTAGTAACGATAACAAAAGTGCAGCAAGGTAGCCCAATCCTTTTTGTAGCAAAGGGCGGGCCGGAATGGTCTCTTATAATAAGCAAAGCGATCTTGAGGACACACAGGAATTTCATCTAGTCACTTTCATCATGTTTGTTTGATTCGCGTTCGCTACTTTGATAATTTGATGTGTGGGTGGACTCGTGCTTGGATGCTATTCTTACTTGAACAAGCCTCACACTTATGATTACCCCCTCTTTCAAGCATCTGCAACTATGAAAGAAGAATTAAGATAAATCTAACCATAGCATAAAACATATGGATCCAAATCACCCCCTTACAGAATAGCACATAAACTAGGGTTTAAGCTTCTATCACTCTAGCAACCCATCATCTAATAATTACCCCACAATGCATTCCATTGGGCCCAAAGATGGTGAAGTGTCATGTACTCGACGTTCACATAACACCACTAAGGGAAACAACAACAAACATATCATCAAAATATCGAACGAATACCAAATTCACATGATTACTTATGACAAGACTTCTCCCATGTCCTCAAGAACAAAAGCAACTACTCACAAATCACGTTCAAGATC